>NW_018397257.1:6518091-6665859 GCF_002168275.2 Theobroma umbraticum
TACGTCACTTTAAACCCTAATATCTCAGAACAAATTTTAAGTAAAAATATTTCAACAAAATCAATAATTATGAGTAAGAAATTATTCTCTTAATCAATACATGGAAAAAAAAAACCTTTCAAATTATTTGGGAAAAAAGAGTTTAATGACAATAGACTTTAACTCAAACAAGAAGTTTATGATTTTCAAAGTAAATACAATTTATTTTAAAAATAAAATAAAAGATATTTATGTTTTAAAATACTTATAAAATATTAAGTTTATTTTTTAAAAAACACCATTTTAAAATTAAAGGAACCAAAGTATCCTTTTAAAGTGTTTTGAAATATTTTGGATTTTATCCAATAAATATATCTATTAGTTGTTTTTGCCAAATTTTCTCCATTCTTTATTGCACCAACGTTTGAACGTATACAACTGTCAAAATGACTTAAAACAATAAAAGAGGATTAGATTATTTGCTTTTTCGAATATTTTTCATTTTCATTTTCGATTGACAACTCCATAATTAATTTCCTCAAAGAGTCAGTCCTATATATTTTGAAGAGTATAACGAAAAGAATCTTGATTGAATTTATAATATCTGGAAAATTGAGCCACACACACTTCCTTTATGGAGCTGGATTAGCCGTGGACAACAAACAACCCATAAGAAGCCAAGCACGATTCGGAAGGGAATTAAATGATGAAGATAGTCCAATAACTTGAACAAGAAACAACCATTTATAATTCTTCAATACAAATAAAAACTGTTCACAAAAGAAGGGGAAGAAAAGACAAAGCCAGAAGGACGCCATGAGCGAGCCGGAGCTTTGGCTAAGAGAAAGGGCCATGCAAAGAACGGAGGCGACGCTTGGTGCGTTCACGTGCATCCATCGGGTGATCCTCCATTGCATAAACCAGGTGAGCAATTGTCACCGAAACAAGTATCACACTCACACACAACACCGCATAACAGTGGCGACCCAACGTTCCGAGCAATCCCTGAACCTTCTTCTCCATCTCCATCCCTTCTCTCCCTACAAATGCACTTCTAGCTTTTTTCAAATCCTGAAGAAGAAAAGGTTTTTGGCTTTTAAAAAGATAGAGGGGAAAGGAAGATATGAGGCCGTTGGAAATCAATGTTGAAAAACTGTGGGGGTGGTGAGGTCAGGCATTGTTGTTTTTTGATAAACTTTGGGCAGGAGCTGATAAGCTTCTTTGTTAAAGCGTTACCAGACTCTGAAAAACCACAGCCGCAGGGCCAGCAGTTTGATGCATTGTGTCGTCATTTGTGCAGGCTTTGGTAAAATAGTTCCGTGCTTGGTGGAGCTTGCTCACTGGCTGAATCAGCCATGTCCTATTTACAAATTAGGATTCATGCCTTGTATCTATATCGTTTTACATTACGGTACTTTGGAATTTTTTTATCGAACAAGTAATTTTCATGTATATGTTATATTATATTGTTGGCTTTCCCAATCAAAGAGATAATACTAATAAAGAATGGAAATCTTTTCTCAATATATAAATGCTTCGTTGATCTGTTTAACATTAATTTTGAGTGGCAATGGACAAATTCAGAGTTGTTACAAAAAAAATGAATGAATCACTTTACATAAACAAATTTCTAATTAATAAGTAGTACCTAAAGTGGGAAAATTGAAAAAAAAAAAAAAGGACATATATGGCAGCGGCATAAGCTCTCCACATTCATTCTTCCCTCTTCGTGATTAGGCATGCCTAGTAGAATTGTTAGATACGGCAGTTGAAGCTTTCTTGAAACGGGTTGGCGTTGATCTGATCCAACTCTTGCGACCAATCATGTTCTTTGTCAAGAAAGGCTGGGCCTTTATGCCTGTCAGCTCTTGAGACCATTCAACCCTTTCTTTGTGTTGGCTCCAGGTCCATAAAATTTGTATTCTCTGTAGAAAACCCAGCTGTAGAATCAAGAACCAAGGAAAGATAATTACATATTCGTTCAGTTTCCAAAATTTTACTACATTAATAAGAAAGAAACGGAAGATATTTGAGTCTTTTTTTAATTGGTTACCTTTGCTTGGATGAGTCTCCCCAGTCATCCCACCTTGGGGCAGAATCACATTGGACATATAGGTAAGGGCGAAAACGACCCTGGAATATGGACCCCATGCCCTTCCCAGTAGAGCAGTCTTGACGCCAGTGACCTTGCAACCCAAGAAAGTAAAGCCTGTGTCCTCGGAAGGTGACTCCCTGCGTTGGGGGGTGATAGCTGCATCTCCTTCCGAGAGTGAATGCAAGTGGCATCTCTGTAAAAAATCCAAAGAGAATTCCATTTGTAAGCTTGCCAGGGCAGCTACATATTGTTGAATCAGCATGTATGTCTGATCAGGTTCTTGAATGTATACCTCAAAAAGAGAAGCAGCATTCCCACAAATGAAGTCGACAGGTCCTTCAATGAAACAACCGCTGTAGTAGTGTCTTCCGGTGTCATCTAGCAAGGGTACCCTGATAGGATAAAAATCTGCACCGAAGAAAGCTACCCTACCTCCGATACCCTCAATGCTACTGCTTTGGCACCAGCTCCATGTTGTGTTCTATGTGATGAAGATAAGATATAGAAGATCGTTATTTATTGCTTCATTGATTTCATTTTGGAATTTATGAATTTTAAATAAAATTATGTAACTAAAAGTAAAAAAGTAACATTTGAAGTTTGATTTTCAAATTGTTCAAGCATTCAATTTATTTTATAAATTATCACGTTATCATAATACATAAATTGGTATATAGTTTGACAAAAAATAAATAACTTGGGGTCTCAAAATATTTACGAGATGATCCAAGGCTAATGTCACGGCCACATGTCACGGGCTACAGCCCAGCCCGCCAAGAGGCCCAAGAGGGTGCCAGCCCTCAAGACCCATGTAGGGTGCCAGCCCACCAAGACCCATGTAGGGATTTCCCTCCCAAATGAGTTTCTAGAAACCTTAGTTTCCCTCCCAAATGGTTTTGGAGGGAAATCTTTTGGAAGGAAATCCTTTGGAGGGAAAATTTGGAGGGAAATGGGTGGGGAACCTTGGCTATAAATAACCCCATCCTCCTTGTGTAAATCATCCAACACACTTGTATCTTAATCATTCAATACACTTAGTTTTCTCTCTAGCATTCTCTTCCCATTTTTCCTTCCTCGTTTATGCAAGCTTGCTTGCCGGCTTAAAGCCATTGTGGGGGTGTTGAGTGCTGTTTGGGCGAGCTGCTAAGCACTAAGGCTAACTTGGGTTTAAGTGCCGAGATAAGGGTTGAGCCCAAGGCCGCACGGAAGGTGGTCTTAAGAATTGCCCCGTGACAGTTGGTATCAGAGCGGTTGCAATCCAAGTGTTCGACAGAATTCCCAGATTGTTGCGATCCAAGTGTTCGACGAAATTCCCACACCAGAGGGAAGTGTTTACGACCCAGGTGCCCGACGAAATTCCCAAAGGAAGTAAAAGGTGATTGAAAGGAAGGAATGGCCACTAGTGGATCAAACATGCCCGAGGAAACTCTCGAGGTCAGAGAGACGCGTGCTGGTCGGAAGGCAAAGTCCGCCTCACGAGACCTAATCCTTGGGCTGGATGTTAGGCTATCTAGGTGGAGGTAACCTGGGTGAGACACGTGACCGCCTTGATGTGCAGGAGGAGCACATGGAAGAGCTTCATGCTCGAGATGAAGAACTTAGAGGGGAAGTTCAAGAGATGGTAAGGGAGACCTTTGAGACGGCCATGGAACGAAACGCCCAACTGGCAAGAGAAATGGAAGCCTTAAGGCGTGAGCTGGATGAATTGAAGGAGGAAGTGCGGACAGCAAGGGCCAATAGTGGCCGAGAGGCTGCCGCACATACAGAAGTAAGGCTAGATGTGCCTAAGCCGAGAGAATTCCGAGGCCGGAGGGATGCAAGGAAATAGACAACTTCTTCTAGGGTTGAGCATACTTTAAAGCCACTGGGTCGTGATGGATGACCGACGATCATCGCGGCATCCATGTATTTGGGAGATACCGCACTGCTTTGGTGGAGGAGGCGGTGCGATGATAGGTTCGGTGGAGCACGGTACTCACGTGGGCTGATTTCCAACGGAAGTTACGACAGTAATTTTACCCCGAATATGCCATGGATGAGGCAAGGGGCAGGCTGCGACGGCTGGTCCAACGTGGGGAGATCCGAGAATATGTGAAGGAGTTCAGTGAGCTGGCCCTTCAAGTGGGTGATCTAGGGGAGAGGGAGGCCCTCTTCACCTTCATGGATGGTTTGAAACCATGGGCCAAGCAAGAGTTGCAGAGGCGAGGCGTGCAAGACCTCACTCGAGCCATGGCAGTGGCCGAAAGCTTGGTAGATTACTCCCGAGCCGACAAGGACAAACCTACGCCATCCAAGCCAAAGGATAAAGGTAAGGGATGGGCTGATAAAGGTAGGCAGTACAAAGAAAAGGGCTGGGCGGACAGAGATAACCAGCCCAAGGATGGTGGCGAGGGCAAGCCACAATCAAAATGGAGAGGTAATTCTGCCTCAAAATGAAAATCTTTCAGAAACAAGGAGGACCAACCGAAGGGTTGCTTCTTGTGTGACGGACCACATGGTCTGAGATTGCCCAAAGCGCACCAAGCGTAGTGGCGATAGCCTCGGAGGAGGAGCCACAATCGAACCAGGCGGAGCGATTGGGCTCAGTGCTGCTGGGGCAGTAAGCAAGACAGAGTAGTCGAGCCAAGGGGCTCATGTACACCGACATGATCATGGCGGGACAACCAGTGGAAGCGTTGGTAGACACTGGTGCTTCTGAACTCTTCGTGTCGGAACAGTGTGCCGCCAAACTAGGCATTAGAGCCAACAGTGCAGGCGGCTGGGTAAAGACAGTGAACTCCAAGAGAGTGCGCACGAAGGGTATTGCCAAAGGGATCGATGTGCAGCTTGGACAGTGGCATGGGGCTGTGGATATCGAGATCATCCCGATGGATGACTATGATGTAGCCGTAGGAATTGGCTTCCTGGACAGAATCCAAGCCGTTCTCATGCCACACAATGACTGCATCTGTATCTTGGATCAAAAAGGGCAGTGCGTAGTACCGGTCAGACGAGGGCGCACTCAGCCAACGAAAACATTGTCTGCCATGCAGCTAGCCAAGGGCGTACGCAAGGGTGAGCAAACATTTGCTGCTGTTTTGAGTCTAGAGGACACCCCCGGCAGCATGATTGAGGCGCCGACGGAAGTGCTTGAGGTGCTGGAGGAGTTTCATGATGTGATGCCTTCAAAACTGCCGGGTCACTTACCCCCTGTACGAGAAGTGAATCATCACATTGAACTAGTGCTAGGGGCACAGCCACCCGCTAAGGCACCGTATCGGATGGCGCCTCCTGAGTTGGCAGAACTGAGAAAGCAACTCGGGGAACTCATTGACGCTGGGTTCATCAGGCCGTCGAAATCTCCTTTTGGTGCGCCGGTTTTGTTTCAAAAGAAACATGATGGGTCATTGAGGCTATGCATCGACTACCGAGCTTTGAACAAACTAACGGTGAAGAACAAGTACCCAATCCCGCTCATCGCTGACTTGTTTGATCAGTTAGGTAGCGCACGCTGGTTTTCAAAGCTGGATTTACGGTCCGGGTATTACCAAGTGAGGATAGCTGCAGGGGACATCTCCAAGACTGCATGTGTAACTCGATATGGGGCATATGAGTTTTTGGTTATGCCGTTCGGATTAACAAACGCGCCGGCAACATTTTGTACCCTAATGAACAAGGTATTACAACCCTTTCTGGACAAATTTGTTGTTGTTTACCTTGACGATATTGTAGTCTACAGCCATTCATTGCAAGACCATGTTGACCACCTACGACAAGTTTTTGAGGCTCTCAGACAACATAAGCTGTATGTAAAGAAAGAGAAATGTTGCTTCGGTTTGCATGAAGTGCCGTTCCTTGGGCACATTGTGGGAGATGGCAAAATCCGGATGGACCCGTCCAAGGTGAGCGCCATTCAAGAATGGGAACCGCCCACCAAGGTAAGGGAGCTAAGATCGTTCCTTGGGTTGGCCAACTATTATCGCCGGTTCATCGAGGGGTACTCGGGCATTGCTGCACCACTCACCGACATGTTGAAGAAAGGTCGAGCGTGGGACTGGAATGCAGTAAGCCAACACGCCTTCGATCGGCTGAAACAAGCAGTGAGCGAGCAACCGGTGTTGGGACTACCAAACCATATGCTGCCATATGAAGTGCATACAGACGCAAGCGACTTTGCCATTGGCGGTGTACTGATGCAAGCCGGGCATCCAGTTGCATATGAGAGTCGGAAGCTGAACGATACCGAGAGACGGTATACGGTTCAGGAAAAAGAGATGACGGCAGTGGTACATTGCTTACGGACATGGCGACATTACTTGTTGGGGGCCAAATTTGTGGTGCGGACAGACAATGTAGCCACATCCTACTTCCAAAGCCAGAAAAAGCTAAGCCCAAAGCAAGCTAGGTGGCAGGATTTCTTGGCAGAATTCGACTACGAACTGGAGTATGAGCCAGGCAAGGCTAACTTTGTGGCCGACGCCTTGAGCAGGAAGGCTACACTGGCTGCCATCAGTGAGGTGCACACAGAGCTGCTACCTCGTATCCGAGATGGCATGGCAGGCGACCCGACCGCACAATCCATACTGGAGCATGCCACGACAGGCAAGACCAGACGGTTTTGGGCAAGCGAAGGGCTAGTGTACACCAAGGGCAACAGGCTCTATGTTCCGCAGCATGGGGGCTTGCGGAAACAACTGCTGAAGGAATGCCACGACAGCCATTGGGCGGGACATCCGGGAATGCATCGGACGCTGGCATTATTGAGCTCCGACTACTACTGGCCCAGGATGGAAGATGATGTTGAGGGCTACGTCCGGACTTGCTTGGTATGCCAACAGGACAAAGTCGAGCAGCAAAGACCGAGGGGATTGCTCAACCCTCTGCCAGTGCCGGACAAACCTTGGGACAGCGTGAGTATGGACTTCATCATGGGGCTGCCCAAAGCGGATGGGTTTGGCAGTATCATGGTAGTGGTGGATAGGTTTTCCAAATACGTCACTTTCATACCAGCCACAAAGGAATGTCCTGCAGAAGAAGCAGCCAAGCTGTTTTTGAAGAACATCGTCAAACATTGGGGCGTTCCGCACACCATCATCAGCGATCGGGATGGCCGATTCACGGGAAAATTCTGGACTGAATTATTTAAGCTGTTGGGGTTTGAACTGTGCTTTTCCACCAGCAACCACCCACAGACGGATGGGCAAACTGAGCGGGTGAATGCGTTGCTGGAGCTCTACTTAAGGCACTTCGTGCGGGGCACGCAGTCCGACTGGCCAAAGTGGCTTGACATAGCACAATTTTCGCATAACTTACAGCGCAGCGAGTCCACCGGTCAAAGCCCGTTTGAAATCGTGATTGGACAACAGCCCCACACACTAAGTGCCATTGCTGTGGGCTATACTGGTTCAGCACCAGCTGCATACAAGGCCGCCAGAAGTTGGAAGAGCAGCAGGACTTGGCCCGAACATGTCTCCACAAGGCTACCAAGAGGGCAAAGAAGTGGGCAGATCAAACCCGACGGGAAGCTCATTTTAACGAAGGAGACATGGTAATGGTAAAGCTACATCTAGTTCTAAGGAACAGAGGCTTGCACAAAGGCCTTGTTCGAAGGTACGAGGGGCCATATCGGGTAATCAAGAGAATCGGTCAGGTGGCATACAAGTTGGACATGCCGCTCAAGCCAAAGGTGCACCCGGTATTTCATGTTAGTATGCTAAAGCCCTACCATGCGGATAAAGATGACCCTAGTCGAGGGGAAAGTAGTAGGGCTCCAGTGGGCATTCGAGCAGCATACGACAGAGAAATAGAAGAAGTGCTGGCCGATAGGGTACTTCGGCGAAGCACACATGCCCCAGCATCAGTACCTAGTAAAGTGGAAGGGACTGCCCGAAAGTGAAACTAGTTGGGAATCTAAAGAAGACTTGTGGCAGTTCAAAGATCGGATCGACGCCTTCCACACGGCAGCGAGGACGCTGCCAGCTTAGGTGGGGGAGGGTGTCACGGGCCACATGTCACGGGCCACAGCCCAGACCCGCCAAGAGGCCCAAGAGGGTGCCAGCCCTCCAAGACCCATGTAGGGTGCCAGCCCACCAAGACCCATGTAGGGATTTCCCTCCCAAATGAGCTTCTAGAAACCTTAGTTTCCCTCCCAAATGTTTTGGAGGGAAATCCTTTGGAGGGAAATTTTTGGAGGGAAATGGGTGGGGAACCTTGCTATAAATAACCCCATCCTCCTTGTGTAAATCATCCAACACACTTGTATCTCAATTCATTCAATACAAGCTTAGTTTTTCTCTCTAGCATTCTCTTCCCATTTTTCCTTCCTCGTTTATGCAAGCTTGCTTGCCGGCTTAAAGCCATTGTGTGGTGTTGAGTGCTTGTTGGGCGAGTGCTGAAGCACTAGGCTGACTTGGGTTCTAAGTGCCGAGATAAGGGTTGAAGCCAGCCGCACGGAAGGTGGTCTTAAGAATCGCCCCGTGACACTAACATACTGTCAATTAAACTTATTTGTTAAGACCAAAATACATTTATTTATTATCAAAAGAATATACCTGAATTGTGAGGTATCGGGCAACAAAATCAGAAGCCAACACAGAGAAGGTAGGAGATTCAAATATGTTCCCACTATCATCCCAAGTTATTATTGTGCCATTTGCCTTTGAACCACTTATTGTAATGAAGGGCCTGTCCGCAGGCACAACAATCTTTTCTTTGTAGATACCAGGCTTGACCAAAATGAACACAACTTCTTTGTTGTTGGATGGCACGGCGTCAATGGCATCTTGTAATTTCCTGTAGTCTCCCTTCCCTGATGGATCAACTCTTATAAGTATGGCTGCAGGATTTTCAGTAGCGTCGATTGATCGAGGACTAGCCATGAACATGATCATGAGTAAACTTAGGAGGACGTCGGTGTAGCTAGAATAACAAGGATTCATCCGTTGGCAATTTGTTAATCTTGATTAAGGTTCTGAACATGTGGATAAAGAAAGGAATTAATGTAAAACTGGTTTATGAACAATTTAAACTTAAGGCTGTGTTTTTTATATACATATATCTGGGGCCGTTTTCTTGGGATGGAAGTGTGATATTGTACTTTTATACATCTGTTTCAAGCAAGTCTGTGTACATTATATCAGAAAAGGCTAGCGAGGGTAGCCCCTAACACAAGTAGCCGGAAACTACAAACTTAGAGGAACTCCTGCTTTATTTAGCCGCCCTTGATTTGTTCTGGGATTTCTAGTTTCATGATTAGATTCATGACAGCTTTCTTGAACAAGATTTATATATAGATATATGGTTTATTAGTTTTTTCTTTTGGATAGTGGGGCTGCCTAAACGATAAACATTTGCATATTCAAGCAATATTCTGTACTCCTGTTACGGTATTATTACCTAGGGATATCTTAGAGCATTGACTTTTAGAAAGCTCCGCCGCTTTCTTTGTCTCTAAATCGGAGTCTGTTCAATTGCCCATTGACTTTTCCCGGCTTCGGCTTTGTTTGTAGTTTTCTTCGATTCTTTTTCTTTGATCTTTCTTTTCTTACTTGTAAGGCCTCGATTGTTGTTCATTTATGGGCTGATGTTTAAGGTCCAATGCGGCCCAAATATGCTGGAAAATGTCCGAGCTGAATTAGTTTTTAATAAAGAAATCGGTAAATTATCTTTTCAAACACTTATTTTGTTTTCTTTTGATCATTCAACTTTGAAAGATAATATTTTCATCACCGAAGTTACTAATTGTTATTGTTTTGGCCACTTAATCTTTATAAAAAATATAATCTCACTTGAAGTTCTACATTAGCTGCTCTAAAGAAAAGGATTTTTTTAGAAAAAATTTCTTGCCACTTTGATTTGGTCACATGGTAAAATATCTAACATGGAATACTTATTATCACGGGCAAGATTTATTATCTTTTAACGTCTGAGTGTCAAAATAATAAAATTCATAAAATGCTTGTAACCAAATATTATTTTTTTCAAATTAGATGATCAAAACAAAAAATTTCAAAGAATTAAATTGACAAAAAAAAATTACCCTATAGAAATTCAGATCTTTGATCGTTCTCTTGCCACTCTCAAGCAACATGGGGAGGAGTGCCACACAAGGGTATGTATGAGTAGGGTGATAGGACAAAAGAAAGAGCATACGACTTAATTACTGCAGTATAATTATTTAATTACAACCACAAAATTTATCAAAATATTATATGAAATCTACGTACTCTTATAAATGGTTTCTGTTATATAATTTTTTGTTGTGATTGGATAATTGTAAAATTATAATAAAATTAATTATAAAAAATATTGTTGATATATATATATATATACACATAGGAAAACAATTTTAAAAATAAAAATATTTATTGAGAAAAGATATTTGAGGATTACAAAAATGTTTGATTGAGAGCAAAAGATCGAGAAGAGGAGAGGAGCTTTCTTCTAAATTCCTCCAATTCTAAGTTCTAAAGTTCTGTCTCTTCATTTATTCTCAAGCCCTTATAGATGAGCTTGAAATTTACATTTGGATTTGAATTTATATCAAAATTTACATTTAAATTTACTTTCGCTACGTTTAAATTTACTTTGGCAAAGTCACGGGTTGTCTGCTGTTAGCATCTTTCACTGCAAATTCTTTTTGCCGTCTACTGCTTTTTCTTTTTCTGAGTCATGGGTTGCTTGAGTTGTTGTTACTTTTATCTCCGGATTCTCTTCCTTTTTCATCTTTGTGACGGATGTGCTTTATGACTGTCCGCTGTTAGCATCTTTTGTCTTTTGGTGTAGATTCTTTTTGGCCTTTTTGGTTCTGGTTCTAGACTTCTTGATTCTTCAAGGGTCACTTTCTTCTTCTCGAAAGAATGTAGCCTTCGTCTTGGATGAGGTATGTTGTTTCCCTTAATGAAGTAATGTCTTCTGGTTCTTGGTTTTCTTCTTTTTCAAAGTCAAGAGAGCTGAGCATTTAAGCTATGATTCTCTTGTATTCTGCTTTAGTTTTTGCTTGGGCTAGCAGAGCACTTACATTGGACTTGACTTGTAAAAATTTTACATTTTCTTGTGATATTTGGGCACTTTTGTAAAACTTTGGACTTTTGCTGAACCACGTGTTGAGGAACAGTTCGTCATGTTTCTTTTCATCAAAATTTTCTCACCATTTCTTAAATATTCAGATGACCACTGGTGCTCTTAATTGAGGATCAGTATCATAGGTATATTCCCAAGATGTGATCTAAGAAATAATTAATTTTAAGAAAAAAATGTATCGCAACATGTAATTTGTCCTGATCTGATTCAGGTTGAAAATATTGAAAGAATTTTTCATATAAATCATTAAATTTTGGGGGAAGGATTTCTCTTAATAGACCAAACTAATTTCACCAATGAGAAAACCATACTGAGAATTTGCATTAATTTTTATATTTGAAAAACATTAATAAGGAGTGTTTGGTTTGTTTATTACTGAAAAAAAGTATTAAACCAAGCATGTTGGTAATCCCAATAATTGAAAACAGAACAATGGTCTATTATCATTGTAAAATTGCTTAAAACTTTTTAAAATTGGTTTAAGTTTTCTCCTCAGTCAGTGGGCCGTAGTACTTTTAAAATCTGACACGTGGAATGGGTGATCAAACTAAGATCATTTTTATCTGTATAATGCTTAATTAAAACAGATCTTGTTTGAATTAAAATATTTTTGATAATATTATTGGGACTTTTTCAAATCCCATAGTTTAAAATGCTACACTTGGAAGGTTTTTCTTATAACAATATTAGGAGATTTTTCATAAAATCATTCTTTTATTAATAAAACATTCTGAAAGGATTTTTTTTTCTATAATATTGGATTTGTTTTTTTTTTTTTTTGAGAGGATGGTTGAGTTTGGGAAAGTGTTTAGGTCATAGGGAAAATGGTTTGGAGGCTTTTTGGTTTATGAAGGGTTTTTGAAAGGTCTCTATCTTTTGGTCTTTTTCTTTATTTTTCTTGTCTCTCAGTTTTGGAGGTATATTTTTTCATATAAGAATTCTCTGGTAAGAAAATCTGATAAAGAATTTGACTCTTCTTTGATATATTCTATATCAAAATCGAATATACTTAACATTACTTGCCATTTGACAAATATCTGATTGAAAGCAATGTTTTGAACATCTTTTTGCAAAACTTCTTTTATTTATTTACAATCAATTCTTAAAAAAAATCTTTGATTTAGTAAATCACTTTGAAATTTTGAAATGTACAAAACAATTGATAAATTTTCTTTTTTAATAGTACTATAATTCTGTTGTGCAAGATTTCAAAGTTTAGAAGTAAACTGGACTATTTGTTCTTTTTTATTTTGACTTGTTTGAGGACCCCATCATACCCTAAGTCTGAAGTATCAATTTCTACTATTTTTGATGCATCAAGTTTGCTAAGTGTAAACATGAGAGTTCTTTTATATATATTTTTTATTTATTTGACTACCTCAATATGGTTGGTTGTCCAAGGGATAGGATTCTTTTTGAGTCTTTAGTGTAAAAGTTTACAGATTTTACTAAGTACTGGGTAAAAATCAATAATATAATTGAGGCTTCCTAGAAACCTTTGAAGTTGTTTTTTATCTAATATTTTGTTAGAAAAATTTTCAGCAAATTTTATAGATCTTTCGATTGGTGTTATGGTTCCTTGGGTTATATAATGTCCCAAAAATTTGATCTTTGTTCTGAAATAAGCTAATCTTGGATTTAGAAATAACTAAACCATTTCTTTTGATGATGTTGGTAAATATTTTAAGATGCTTAAAATGCTTTTCTAAATTATCCGAAAAGACTAGGACATCATCAATATATGGATTAAAAATTTCATTCATTATTTTTTAAAATTTTGATGGCATATTTTTTAAACCAAAAAGCATTACATTCCATTCATAATGTCCAAACGGAACAGTAAATGCTATTTTGTATTTTTCATTTTCTTTTATCTATATTTGCTAGAATTCTAATTTCATATCAAATTTTGAAAAGATTTTTACATTACAGAGTTTTTGTAGGAGATCTTTTTTAGTTGGAATGGGATATCTAATCCATTCTAATGCTTTGTTCAGAGGTTTATAATTGATTACTAATCCTTGTGCTTCTCTTTCTATTTCTGCATTTTGATAACATAAAAAGTCAAACAGCTCTAGGGTGAATTAGTTTTCCTAATTAATTTTTTGTTTAATAAATTTTAAATTTCTTTTCTGCAAAATTCTTCCATATCTTTGTTCATTTGGATGGCTTTGGCTTTTGTAGGGATTAGTTTTTATTAAAGTCTTTTATAAAAAGTAGTGTTACCTTATGCTTTTACCTTTCCCAAAAGGCATTAGGAATTTCAGAGCAAATTATTTTTTCTATTTCATTTTTGATTTGTTTTATTTTTTGTTTAATTTCACTAGTATTTAGCTGTTGACTTATTCTTTAAAAAGAAATCTCTTCCTTTAGGTAAGCAATCTGTTGTTGTTTGTGATTAATTAATGAATTGATTTGGTTTGTTTAGATTGATAAAGATTTCAATAGATTAATATTTTTAATTTTTTGTTTTTCTATGAAAGGAAAATTGACTTTGGTTTTTAATATTTTGGTGGTAATTGCTTGGTGAGTGACTTTGTATGGTTTTAATATTGATATAAAAGAAGTTCCTAATGACATCTTGGGTTATATTTTTCATTATTAGAAAAAGTGTTTTGAATTTGACTTCTTAGTTATAGATTTCAACATTTGATATTTTGTGTGTGATTTTAAGATTTTCACCATTAGCAATTTTTAATCCTTCTGTTGTTCGGTTATAATATTTTGTTGGAATAATTCTTTTTTTTATATAGTTTTGATCAACACCTGTGTCAAATAGTGCTATTATTTTTAATTGGAATTCTTTATTGATTAAGAGTTTTATTTTTATTAAATATCTTTAGTTGGATACTTCTGAGAGTACCATAATATATTCTTTTGTTTTTTGATTTTGTGTTTCTGAATCTAAAGAATATTGCTTGTCTTAGTGGAGTATCTGCTACTACTCTTGAATTTTAGCTTTCTAGAGGACCAATCCTATCTTGTAATTCTTTTAAAAATTGATTTTGTTATTCTTGATGGTATTTCTTGGAGACTTCAAAGGACATGAATACACAGAAATGCTCATCTCTCTTGACTCTGAAAAAAAAAAAGACCAAGAACTAGAAGACACTGCTTCATCAAGGGAAACAACAGATCTCATCTAAAATGAAGGCTACATTCCTCCAAGGAGAAAAAAGTGACTCTTGAAGAATCAAGAGTTACAAGATAGGAGTGGTGCAAATTCTTTTAAAAGGTTACTTCCTAATTCTTCAATGAATTCTATCATTTTATAGAAATTTGACCGCCCAAAATGCTCTAGAAGTTATAGGTATGCATGAACCTCTTGGACATAGTCCTCAAAAAGTCTGTATGCACTCATCTATACAGAACCAAATTACACAAAACTAATGAAAATTTTGTCCTGAAGGCTGAAGCACCATCTTTTGCCAAAAGTAGTGTCCAAAGAAAAAAAGAATTACAATTCACTGGGTGATCCAAAATGATCAAGTGGCATCATTTCTTCCATGGCCAATTCCATTGATGCTATCAGCCATCTGATCATGTTATATATTACCATCTAATTTCAAATCCCAAATGTATGTTTATACACTCGTTCTTCTATCAAAAGAAAATTCCTTCGGCCCGATATTAATCTCATGTTGCGTGCGTTCCTGTTGTTCACTTGAGCTCGGCTCATTTACAACATCCCTATCATTGTCTAGTTGAACTTGTTCAGCCATATAATTATGGTGGTGAGACGATGAACCCTCACCATAATTGGGGTGGGAGGGGGATGGAGAATCCGTGTCCCAATGCTCAATATCGAAATTCGATCTCCTTGGCGAGGTATGGAGGCTGTCCATTTCGCTCCGGTAGTTTCTCAAGAGGTGGACCGGGGACGTGTGGTGTGATGGGGTGTTCGGTCTGCTAGAGAAAGGGGTCACCGAGCCCTTGTTCTGTTTGATCTGTTTCTTAGCCGTGTGGTGCCATTTCCTTAGCGCCGTGGCTACTCTTTCGTTGAATATGGTGGGTTTCATGTTCGAACCCATCTGATCATAGCAAAAATCATTAAATGGAATGATTTAATAATTAAAATATCACTTGGAACGTTGAAAATTTATTCTATGGTCTATGTATGTTTTTTATAATTACCTGTGTTACGAGGGCATAAAGAGGAAGAGTGACATAGCTGCAAAGAATTTGAACGAGGACCCTGTGAAAAAAAAAATTACAAAGTTAAAATTCTATGAGAGAATTTCATAATTTCCATGGTCATGATCATGGATGGGTGATGAGATAATTTAAGTTTTTACCCCATTGAAATCCTGATGACTACATCTTCCACATGCTCATGGAAGCAAGATTTTATCCCAAATTCATACTGTCAGAACCAAAAACAAGAACTTATATTAGAAAATCATGCTTGTGACCGATTATCATAACCCCCCAAACATAGTAAATTCAGCAGATATCAAGGGCAAGAATCGTACCCAAGTCCATGCAAAGAATGCAAACTGGAAGGCATTCTGCAAAAAGAAAAAGGAAGAAAAAAGAGCAAACAGAAGATTAACATCACCAACCCTAAAAGTTTATTCAATAATATTTCCTGAAGAAAGCTATACATGTATAGAAGAAAAATAATATAATTATATAACCATACCTGGAAAAGAACAAAGTTGATAAGAAAGAGAACGAGTCTGGGGCGGTTGAACCAGAAAAGGTCGTCGCCAGGCTGAACGACCGGCACTCCTTTCACCACCTCTCCTCTCTCCTGAATTCTGAGCCCCATTTTGGTTATGATCACCTGTAGCTTGGTTCCCACTAGCAGGACGATCTGCATGTTCATCCCAAATCATAGCAGTTAATCTCATCCCCCAATCATTGTTGATTAAAGGATTATGCTATTTAAATCAGTAAAATTGGTAAGAAAAACAATATTGTAGATTTGGGAGATTATGCTTACAATCAAAGGGATGAATGGCAGCCACAGATAAGAATACCAACCTGTCCATAAAAAATAAATATATGAATAATTGAGTCAAATTATTAGGCCATTAAATTATACAAGACTATCATTCACTTAAATATTTATATATAGATATATATTTATAATTAAAAAAAGATAAACATAATGTACTCACCATGAGTGTTAAAGAGTAGGAAGACTACAGCCCAAAACCATATTGGAGGACTGGAAAATCGATGGAAAATAAAAAAGTGTCAATCTATAATATTGTAAATTGAGAATTAAAGAGAGAAATATGGAGAACTGAAATTACCTGATGCCCACAACAACTTTGAAATCTTCTTCCAATGATCTATTTATGTATTTTTGGAAATCAAATTGGGTTTGGCTTTGGGGTGCCAAGTGTGCCTGTCCAAATAGATTAATTTGACAGATTGAATAATTACTCCAAGTAGCTTCTAATAGTGAAATAGGAAATTGCGTAGATGAGAAAATTAAGAAGGAATTACTAAATACCATGATAAATCCATGTCGGAGGGTCAAGTAATCAACTTTAGGGACCGACCTTACAAACTGTCTGAAGAAACAAACCTGGAAAAATACAAGTGACCCAGTGTGAGGTTGAAGACAATGTAAACTAATATATACGTTTGGCATTATACTATCTTGGTACCTTAGATCTAATGGGGTTAGTAATTGATGGGCTTGGTCCATCATAATTAAAGATGAAATAGACTAAATATTTTTAGAAAACTAATCAAACTTAAAAGATGATTGAACCAATCAAACATAGAATTGATTCGGTGGGTTCAATTTTTGACTAAAAAAATCAAAATTTTGTCACTTTTATCTTTTCCAAATTATAAAATTAAAATTTATAAATTAATTTCATTCATAATTATAAAGCATACAAATAATCTAAATATAAAAAAATGTATATAACATTTGTCCTTTTACTCACATAATTATATTCTTTCACATAAGTCATCAAATTAACATTTTAGAGTTTTAATCTTTAAGTTCTAACATTCAAGATTTAATATAACAAAAATAATAAAAATAACATCCACAAAATAAAACCATCTAACACAACACAATCAACCATAGCACATCATCAACTTAGTAATAGGAAAATATATATTTTATATAAATTTAATATATATAATATTATATATTAATATAAATAATATTAGTTTAGTCTTTTGGATGATTTGGTCTAAAAATTTTAAAATTGAGAATCGATTAAATAAATCAAATATAACAATTTTTTTTGACAAATAGACCCAATGGACTGATTGGAGCTAACCATTTTATCCAAATTACATTTGATTCAATGAAATTATTAATTCGATTCAATTTTACTTACCCTTAAGGTGAGGTGAGGGATGGTTTGATTGAGTAAACATTTTAAAGTCAAAATCATAGTAAATATCCTTTATGAATATTTATTTAATTGCCTGATGAATATGGTTAAAGAATTAATTAGTTGTAAAAAAGAGGCAGGGAAATAAAAGTCAAAGTGGTTACAAGTTGGGGATAATGTGGTGGCCATAATTGGACGGCTGTAGCTGTGGCTGTGGTCCTTTTCTAGAAAGGCAGTCGCGACCGTTATCTTATACTAAATGTTTTTCTGATCCAAAGGCCGTAAAAATTATCTTGCTATTATAAAACTTATAGGACCAAGGACTTCGGTAATTTATAATTACTACATGAAAAGAGAGGGAAAGAAGTTTCTTACTATCCACATAAGAACCGGGTTTTTGGTCCAAAAGCTCAAGTGCCTTCTTCCAAACGACGTTTCCCTTGCAAATCTGAACCGCTCCGGATCTGCTCAAATAGAAAAAAAAAAAAAAACCCAGCATTAATCACTACATTAATTGGACCGTAGCCTGCAGCAGTATATGTAGACATATATAGCTAAAAACAAGATTTTACCAATGGAAGTTGGAAAAGACCAATTCATAATTAGCAATTTATTTAAAATTTGAGTAAATTAAATACCCAAGTCATTTTAAATTATCGACATACTAATCACTTAGCTTATTCAAACATTTCCTTCTCAAAAAAAAAAAAAAAACCCCCATAGTATGAATGGAAATGTTTATCACATGGTTCAAGATATTAAACTGGGTGCATGCACCAGCCTCTGAATAAAGTCCATATTTGGTTATAATTTGTACTAACCGTGCGAGAACTGGTATTCGATGGTTCTAGTCTCCTTTTCCCACCTCTTCCAACTTCTCATCTGCGACCGACAAGAAATATTCCAAATTATATACATTTAGAGCGAGAATTAGGAGGAGCAAGGATATGAAATATCCGATCATTTGATTCAATGTAAACGAAGTGAGGACAAGTATCTTGGAGTACCTTAGCTCTGCCCAATGCCATTGTAAGAATACAGTAAAGGACATGGAAAATAGCTAGCACGAAGATGAAAATGTGGAGTTGGTGGATACCATCCGAGGAAACAAATGGTACTTTACCCTGCATATGTACATATATAGTATATGTTAACAAATTAATCCAATAACTCCGACTTCCACTGGCCCTATTTGTGCATGAACACGCGTACTAAAATAATTTTAACAGCTTTTACATTAACTGGCTAAGTTAATAACCTTTTTCCTTTATTATTTCTTCATCAGTTTGCAACAGGTATAATCAAAGTTTATAGTTTCAAGAGTTGAAAATGGTCAGAATGAGATTCATATTAATGCATGATTCATTTTTTGTATTTTGTTTATTATTAATATATTGACTTAGAGAGACTTTTCTACAATAATCAAAATCAACTTATTTATTTTAATTCATGAATGATTTCTATACCGTGCATGACTTTCGAATCCCACAAACATAACTAAGATGCTTCGTCTATGTAATAGCTTACCAAGTTTGATAATTCTTAGAGCCAAGAGAAAAATGTAGAAAAATGCAAGAAAATTAGCAAAATGTTACAATTGAAAAGATATATAACAAATAAAAATGGAATCTTCAAATTGATTATTCGTTGCATAAAGGTCATAAATTCACATTCTGTGCACCAAGAAAATGGTATCAAATCATCGGATGTGACATGGACTTTTCCAATCTGAAGGTTTAGTGGTATAATGGTCAATTTGTTTAAGCTGCTGCAAAAATGGATGGTCCGTAAATTTTGGGCGTAGATAAAAAGGTGCATGGAACATATATACACATGCATAAATGGGTCTTACCTTTGCTGCACATTTGTCCTCTGAGCCTGCCGCCAATGAACGCCGGAAAACTCCACCGGAGTCTGATATGGTTAGAAGTCTCCGGCGATTATCGTAATCTGTATCTTCAACGTCTTCATTCATTTTCTCTTCTTGTTTCTTATTGCATGGATGCCAAGTAGACCCAACTTTCTCTGATATGCATATGTCTGATATTACACCTTGTCCTACTGTTAGGAGCAAGGATATAAATCCCAGCAACATAAGCTCTGATACACACCCAAGAAAGAAAAAAACCCAATAAAAATATTAATCAGCTTTATCTTAAAGTTTAAAGTTCATTAATACCTTAGAATGAATGATAATTTGATGATGGGTTAATATTACCTGACTTAACCTTTTCCAGTGCTTCAAAAAGTGCTCGTTTATGTTTCTTCCTTAGCCACTGTCAAGAAAACAAAAGGGTGCAAGAATGATTAATTTTGGAGTTTAAACTTTGATTAAAAGACCTTATCAAATCAGCATAAAAAGAACTCTAAATTGCTTGTACCTTTCCGATCATATGGATTATGTGCTCAATGATTATTGAAATCAAAACCAAAACAAAACAGACTACAGCAACAGCCCATGTCGGTGTTTCCTCCAAAGACCTTCCGCCACCTCCTCCAGCCATGTTTTTGCTTCCAAGTTTTTACTTCAGTTGCGAAAATATGCTACCAAGATTCAAGACTCGATAACTTGGAGCTGATAGAACGAAGTTTCTCAAGGAACAATATATTTGAAAAGAAGAAGCAAATACATATACTTCAATACCGATCGAAAAGGAAAGAAGGGAGAGGAAATGTGAATGCAGCTTCTGCCAGATGGGGAGTAAGCTTTGAATATATCAAGGATTTTCCAATCAACATAACAGTCCTTTTCTTTGTTTATTTTTTTTCCTTATTTTCATATATATAAAAAACAAATCAAAGAAGTTGCAAAGGAAAGAAGCGTAGAAGGGACAAGTTGATGACTTTGACTTCGAGACGCGTAAGAGCCAAATAAAAGAAATGGAAAAAAAAAACCAAAGAAGTATTTGTGACTTGATCAAATTATTCAAACCAACAGATTTCTTTGACTAAATTAACAACACTGGCTCATTAATTTGGATCATTATGTAATCACCGTTGATAACTCACCTGAGTCAACGTTCATGCTCTTTTCATTTCCTACAATTTGATTTTCAATCCAACGGTTGAGAACTTCAGATTTGCATACGTAGTTCATCCACGATGAGTTGAATTGATTAGGACGATTTCATTAAGAAATTACGTAATGTGATTTTGTTTTTGTATGACAATGTATAATTTATGATTAATAGTAGCATGATTGTTATTTTAATGGATTAAATTATATATTGCTATATTATTTCCTGGAACCGGGCAGCCGGTAATCCAAAGTGGATTAAAATAACACTTTTCTTATTTGTTTGTACACACGAATATATATACAACTCATCTATTGAATTTAGTATTTTCCTCACGTAAATCATGTCTGTACCAAGGTTTAAATATGAAAATTTGACGGAGTAATTATAAATATCCAAATGTCATGAAATTAGTTTTCATAATATGCATGTTTAGACTAAGAAATTTAATGATCAAATACATTAAGGATAAAACTATTTTGAATGTTGTAAAACTTAATAATTTTAATACTAGTACAATTAATTTGACGCATCAACTCTTTATATAAAAAATTTTCATTTTTTTGAGTAAAATATATTAACTCGCTCGACTTTTGATCGAATCCATTAGTTTTCAAAATGAACTGTCAATCTCAAAAAAATATTTTCACTAGACACATAAGTTATGTGATTAATTAACCATCAATATTTTTTGTTAGTTTGATGATGTGGTAATATTTTTAAAATAATTTTTTTTTCATTAATTTTAAAAATTATCATAATAATTTTTCTCCTTTGCAAAAAAAAAAAAGAAAAATCTTTCCACCGACCACCATGGCCTGCAATGCTCCCCAAGGGAGCCCTGAGAGATCTGGCCAGTTTTGACATTCCATGGCCAAATCTAGTTGCGAGGTGACTGGCTTATATAAGGGAGAGCCACCGGCCGACTTGAGAGGAAAGAAAAGGGAGGAAAAAAAGGGCATTATAGATATTTCATATTGAGAGAGTAATGTCATTTATATGTTTGGGGCAGAGTATTTATTTTAAAAATTAACATACCCATATATAATTATGATCAAAAATTGAGAAGGTCAGTGTATTTTATTTTTTTTTATTTATATTGACTTTCACGAAATTCGAAAAAAAAAGTTTTGATTTCAATATATTTTAATGTGAAATTTTAAAATTTTAAAATTTTTTATAAAATTGATATTTCATGATTTTTAATTTCAAAAAGTAAAAAAAAGCCATGAAAAATAATTTTAAAATATAGAAAGTAAGAATTAATATTAGATGTTCGAAATATATATATATATATATATATATATATATATATATATAACTTGGAATATCTTTAGAAAAGGAGGACAAAAAATTGGGACAAATGTAGTACAAAATTAGGTAATTGTGGGCACTTAGACTTTAATTAATGTGCAATTTGTTCCACTGAAGTTGAAGAAATTAATTAATTAAGATTAATACTTTTAAAGGTACTTAATGCTACTAACTACAAATATGTACAAGACCAATTAATAGAGTTAGAAAGAAGATCACAGAACCACATGGGCATTGTTAATTAGTTTAACAAATTAGAACACAAGTTGTCATTAAAATTGTAATGTAAGCAAAAATATGTCAAATTTTTTTGTTAACTTGATAGAGTCATTAGTAACTACTACTATTAAGTTGTGGTCCCTCATGGACATATTGTTATAATCATGTGGCAAATTGACGAAATATCGTATTGATTACTAACCAGAGTTTTGCCTAACGGATTATAAGCTGTTATCTCGTTCTAGTCGGGAGAAGGTTCAAGACTTGAATCTACTCTCTCCCCTCAGAATTCCTGACGTGCAGAAACAAAGAACTACCTCTTCGTAAAAGTGTACGTAGGATAAATCTAGTCTTTGGACAACAATTGTCCCTTGTCCAAGAATAATGTACGCTGGTTGTTTGTCAATGGCTCAAAGGTCGTGGAAGATAGATGTGACTCAATTTGATAAAAAGTGGGCAGAAACAGAGGACTATAACTCTGTTGGTAAATTCATTTCTCTAGTTTCATTCCCTTCACAAATGGGCTTCGTCGATGTACCATACCTTTGTTAAAACTGATCCAACATATAGAAAATTCTTGTTTCAAATCAAGGGCAAAAACTCATGATATCGACCATATATAAATATACTAACTTAAAACTTTGACTATTGAGAGTCTCCATGCATGCTTGCCCCACATGTCTGCATGATGTATGGGCCAACGCAAACCATTGGACTAAATTTGCTGAATTCAGCATTTAACTGTGCATAAAAGTCATGCAAATACAAATGTTTTTTTTTGTTAGAAAATCATGCAAAACGAAAATATCATTTTAATTTTCAAACTTAATTGCAATATTTTTAACAAGTGGTCGTTAATTTCTTCAGTTTAACGTAGGCAATTGCTGTTTTGCAGATTTCAATATGCTTGTTTATTAATGAGTTAATTAGGCCTAGATTTGATAAATATATAATTTTTTTTTGAAAGACAATATTCGTTTGAAAAAGGAAGTTCTGTACTAGGGTTTGGAGCCATACAAAAAGCACTTCAAACCAAAGGAACCCAGAGGCTTCCTAGAGCAAAGGGAATCCACAAACCAGATCCCTTCAAAGAAAAAACGCTCCTATACAAAAATCAAATCTGCACAAGCAGTACCACCATCCCAATACCTTCCTATACACAGGTGAAAGCAAAAATTGTAGCCAAGACAAACATTCCAGTAGGCTACACAGCAGCCAAAAAAAAAAAATAGAATACAGCAGCATTTGAGAACCTGAAAATCAGCAGTCTCACCTTAGGAATCTACAGCAACGGTATCCATGACAACCATAGATAAATTGTTCCTTAGGTTGCCTATAGCCTCAGCGTTTATCTACTGCAATTCATGGGATCATCGCACATCACTTTTAGGTAGGGGCGGAGCTAGTCAATTTTTATTAGAAAGGCCAAAGGTTAAGAAGAATAAAATTAAAAATTTTTAAAACTAATATATTGAACTTAATCATTAATAATCAAAAGATTTATAATAGACAATAATTTTATATAACATGTAAATCAAAAGAAACAAAAAGAAAAAAACTTATAATAGTGCTTTAGAAAAGTTTTATTTGACGATAGCAATATCTTTTTTAATATGAATAATTAAATTATTTATAAGAAACTTATCATTTATTTTGTTTCGAAATCTTGTCTTTCTCAATATAATCAACTAAAAAATTAATGTAGTAAACATCAATATTTTTATTTTATTATATTCAAGTTTATAACACCAAATATTAAACTATAATGCATAAAATAGAAATAGTTAAATACGATACACAGGATTAATAATTTCTTTTTATATTCAAGATAATTTCCTTTCAACTAAATATAAAATATAAAGTACATTAAAAGCATATACTAGAGATAATTTTTTTATATAATTAGAATTAATAAAAAATAATATATTAGTAAAATTTTAAACAACAACCAATAATGCAACACTAGAACTTATATTTGAGAATTACATATACAATAATTTTTTAATTTTTAAAAATTAAAATCATTAAAAATAAAATCCACATAATAGAAAAAAAAACCATGACAAATAGGAGATAAAACCTATATAACAAAAAAAAAATATGATTGATGATTCGTATAAATTTAAAAAAGAAATCTATAGAAACTTAAAATATATGAGCAAATAAAATATAATTAAAAAACATAAATAATAATAATATAAATAGAAAAAATTAAATAAAAACTTTACCTTTTTATAATTTCACAATACAAGAACATTAAAGAAAAGAAGGAAAGATGGGTGGAGAAACTTAAAAATTCAAAAAAATTTAAAAATTTGAGTAAAATTGAATAGAGTTTGTAAAATCATTTTAGCATTTTTTTAATTTTATTAATTATTTAATAAAAATTATTTTAAAAAACCATTAAAAATATATTATATATATTTAATTTCAAAAATTTTTGGGGGCCATGGCCCCCTCATTACAAAAGGACGCTCTGCCCCTGCTTTTAGGTAAAGCATCAACCTTGCCATTTGAGGAACGTGGAACGTATCATATTTGCCATTGCTGAACATGGTCAAGAGCTTTCATAATCTACATGACCAGTTTTCTTAATCTTCAAGGGACATTGTGGGGATTAAGGATCCATTTAACAACATTAAGGGAGACACATTCAAGCAACAAATTGTGGGAAGCACTCCAATCAGAAGAAGCAAAATGCAAGGTAGTGTCTTTGACAATAGTGAGCTTAGCACAGTTAGAATCAAAAAATCCAATTGATTTAGAGAAGAGGATGAAGTTGTCACCTTTTTTGTCATGTAGAATACCACCGATGACAAATACACTAGGGTTTCCTCGAGAAGCTCCATCTATGTTGAACTTGAACCATCCCTCTTGAGGCTTGGGTTTACTTTTTGTAGTTGGGTTCGCCCCTTCAGTAAAGAATCGAATTAAGTCTTTAATACTTAGATTAAGTTCAAGCCATTTGGTGTTGCACCACCAAACCACTCTGACATTGATGAGTTCAAAAACATGATCAACCACCCATTGCTTCCCTTTAAAAACAACTTCATTCCTTGATATCCATATTGTCCAAATTATGGAGTACCAGGCCATTCTCCAAACTAAATCGTTAATCAAAGAGTTATTGAAACCGAACCATGAGAGAAAACAAGAAAGTGATCACCATGAGCAGCCCAATCAACATTTGAGATTTTAACCCCAAGTAATCCTCCTACCTTGATCATCGTTAGATTTGGTTTGCTTTCTTTTATATGATCGCCGAAACCTTAGCTTTGTCATTTTGGTAAATGTAACTCTTTATTACTAGAAGAAAATTTACCAGCATACTAATGGTGCTCGTGACAAATATATAATTAAAGAAAAATATTAAATTGCCGAGTGTCCATGACAAATAGAAATATGCTCCAAGAGAATAAGTTATATGTTAACTCTATATGTGTTTTATGATTACAAAACATTCCTCATTTATTATTGTCTAACTTCATTATTTAAGTGTGCAGGATAAAGTAAATTTCCTCAATAAAATGAATGATTAAAAGTAAGATCATATAATAGATAACCTAATTAGTTAAAGTGGGAAAGATGGAAAGAGTTAGTGAAGGTAGGGCTTTTGTAACTAATTATCAAAAAGCCTTAATCAGTTAAAGAATGGTCAGGCTACGAGTTAAAACAAAATAGAAAAATCTTAATTAGTTAGCACCAAGCTTAACTGATTCGGAACGTGCTGGACAAAGGAAAACAAAAGTGTGCTAACTGATTAAGGCATGAAGTTAATCGGTTAAAGCACAAGACTTGATGAATCTCCAAAGTGCTAAAATTTAAATTTAAATTTAAAGTGAAGATGACCATTAAATGGAGCCAAAATGAAAAAGTGCAAATTTGAAGAATTTTTAATTGATTAGAGCTTGTGTTAATCAGTTAAAGCTAAAGGAAGTGAATCTTCAATCAGTTAAGGGGAGAGTTAACCAATTAGAGAAAGTCTGCTAAAGTAGATAAACTTGAAGGCAGAGATCTCTTAATGAGTGAAAGTCTCCTATAATCGGTTAATGTAGAATACATAGCAACAAAACAGTGCAAAGTAGAGAAGTTATAATCGGTTAAAGTTACCTATAACTTGTTAGTCGAACTTTGTCTAACTTTTTGAATTTAAGCACTAGAAGACAAAATACTAACTAGAATGACAATAGAGTTGTTTCCAATAGCTAGAAACTATCTTTAACAGAAAATCTGATTCACCAAGTATAAATTGAAGCTCTAACGGTCAAAGAAGTGAGATTGAATGAAAAAAACCCATTTTGAGCAAAAAGAAAATATTCTTCACGAAAAGCACTTATTCTTCACTCCTATTCCAGAATAGGTATTTAAGCTTGATTATAATCTTTCTAAATTTATAAAGATATTTAGTTTTACTTCTTTTTTTTCTCTATCTTGGGAAATTAGAGTGTGGGAAACACTCTAAAGCTTGTTATAAAGGGTTAGAGATTAGATTAGAAGCTCACCTTGTAAAAGCTTAGTGGAAGCTGTTAATTCTACTGGTATAGTGAAGTTAAGTTAAAAATCCTTGATTGAGAGATCAAGGTAATGAATTTAGGTCAAATGGATCAAACCACTATAAATATTATTGCATTGTCCACTTTTCTGTATCTTTTCTTACTTGGTGTATTGTAATTCTAACAAGTTGTAGTTTTTCCCTTCATCTAGTTGATTGAGACCTTTACAAGCTCAAAAGGGTTGAATAGAAAATTTTTTTTAATGCTATTCCCCTTCTCTAGCACTCTAACGAGAGCAACATTGTATAGTTTAGGATGGGAGGGATGCTTCAATCATGTTACTGTAAAGAGGGTGTCATCAGTAGTAACTTAGTTATTTATGAAGTGTACTAGAGTTAGTTCTCTTGCAAGCCGAGATAAAATTGTAATGTTATACCGAGTCTACAATCGAGTAGTTTATAACAATAGACTCAAAATCAACATTTGTGTAACTATTATTCCACTTCTATATATAAAATATAAATTTTTTTAAAAAAAGTTTATCAAGTGCCTCACAATCCGATATTCAAAAAATATAAGTACTCATAAATTTATTCTTTTCGTATAATTCGTAATTAAGTAGTTGGACTTGTCATAAAGTTCAAACACTATAGCATTATTCATAATTAAAATATTACTCTTATATATGTTTTATTTTTCCAAAGTCAAAAGCTTCCTTGCAATTTGTTCCTGTTAGGGGTAATTAATTTTTGCAAGGCTTTGAATTGTTTACACTTTGCATATGCATGTTTGTGCTATTGGCCAAAACAACAATCTTTTTGATAGTTACTTTACCTTACTAAAAGTCTTGATTTAGATTTGAGGTTAGAAGTTCAAGCTTTTATTTATTATTTTTGAACGCAAAACTTTTACAATAATTGATTACTAATAATCTAGATGTTCACACAAAAGTAGGAGCAAGGGCCATTCGCAAATTAAGTGGGATCAATTGACTCCACTCACTTTGAAAAAGAAAGTATAGGGTATTATATATAATACAATGAAAATTTTTAATACTTTGTTTTTTATATTGACTAATTAAAATCGAATAGATAAAAACCTTAAAAAGGGGGTCAAAGATTAAACTTCATCTCTTTTGAAATTTTGTAACATAACTTTTCTTCTAATTTTGATAATTGATAGATATGATCTTATATGATAACTCATGATAAAAATCGTTTAATAGATGATGAAGAAGTTATTTTGTTGAGAGAAATTAATTCTTATTTATATTTCATTAATGTTATTAATTATTAGGTATTGAATATTTTTTAATAACTTTAGATTATTTAATAGCGTTAACTATTAATTGATTATACTCTACTTTATACAACTACAAAAAATAAGAACTCATCTTGAAAAAAGACGGTCAAAAGGAGTTCAGATTATTGAAATTTTTTATTAAATTAATTTTAATATATTGTTTTCAATTATACATTTTTTTAATCATCTCTTAAATTTAACCCAAGTATCCTATTTGTTGTTATAATTTAAGATACAACATTTCTATCGTCATACTTTATATCCTTCTCTAATTCAAACTTTATAATTCAAAGGATTTTAATTATGCCTCTTTTCTTGCGTTATTCTTTAAAAGAGTTTTAATTCTTGGACCTAGTCCCATTAGAGTTATGACAAAACTTAAATATGATTTAACCATAGTTACAAAATCTTCACTGAAATTAAATTTATCCAATTGAAATATTTAAAATAATTTTTATTTATTTATTACAAGTTAAGATTTTTTGACCTTGGTTAAATTAAGTCAAGGTTTCGTGATAAGTGTTGCAAAATCAAATTTGGGAAATCAAAGCCATTCTCTTAACATCTCGACTTTTTTTTTTTTGGTAAGACGAATAGGGATATATATCCCTGATCTATTCTTGGGCACTTTTGAGGGTGCACAACCCCACATCTAGTTGATGCATTCAAAATTTTACTTCAAAATATTCGTCACAAAAATCAAACCCAATTAACAAGGAAATGAAACTTCTCTCCTTACCAGACCAACTCATGTGGATTATAACTCCTTTATTATACTTTTAATTACAAAAACTAACATTGTTATCCCTTCTTAAGAGAATTAAAAATTAGAATATCAATTTTTTTCTCTCTCTTAGATTTATCTTTTATATATATATATATAAGCCCTTTTTAATTAGCACAAAAAGAGTAAAAAAAACAAAACTATTTTTGCCATAATTAAGCAGGCAGATATGGTCAAAAAACCAACCCCAATTGTTTAGGTGGGAACTAGAGCTGTCAATAGAGACCACCATTTCCTCAACCCTATTCTCGTCTTTGCCTGGGCGGAATTCCCTCCTCATTCCCTCCCCACTCGAACGAGGACTCCTCGTTCCCTGTCTACTTTTATGAAATTAAACAAAATAATATTTAAGTGCTCATTTATTTCTTAATTTTTCAAAAAAAAAAATTCAAATTACAATCATTTAAAAACATACATATAACAAAATAAATATAAATTCAAGTTATAAAAGTGGATCAAATAAAATTGTACTTATTTTATTTTTATGTATAATTATACATATTTTACTTTTTATATTAAATACTTTTAAAGTGATATTTTTGTCATTTCATAAGACAAATTAATAATTTATTAATTATAAATATCGGGAGGCGGCGGGGTCTATATGTTGTCCGTCCTCCCCGCCGGCGCGGTGAAATTTGGGAATTGGATTCCTCATAGACATTCCTAATGGGAACTGATTTTTTTCTATTAAAGTCTAGAAGTATGAGTCCTTGATCACAGTCCACAGATGATGCATCAGACTATTTCAAGCCTGCGTAATAAGTTTATTAATATCTAGGGCTGTGGCTTGCTAAGCCACCCATCCGTAAACAGTATGATATGATCCGACAAACTTGAACTCCCAAAGTTTCAAGTAAAAGGAAAATTTTATCTTACGGTGCATATAGTTTTTGAATGATTGATCCACGGGGTTGTTCGTTGTGATATTGTCAAAACTTAGATGAAAGGTCAAAAACAAAAAATAAACGTGCCGGCTGCGATTACCCAAGTTTGATTTTAATTAATCCATATTACTTTCTTAATCTAGCAATTAATTGACAATACTATCCTTTAACGAATCGGGTATGATTTCCTTCTTTGTCATTAAAGAAAACTCTTAGCATTATGACGGCGCCCTAGTGTGTATAATGGTGGAGGTCTTATCTGAATATATATTATAATTAATATATATTTATATGATTTGAGTAAATTATATATTCGTGTATTTAGTTGAGAAAATAAAAATTCAAACTTTACTCTTTAAATAGAAAATCATATATCAACCAATCAGTCAAATATTAGAGTATAAATTTGAATATCCCTTCCTTCAAATATAGTTTGATTTAAGTCATTTATTATTTTCAGTCCTAAATATCCCATACATGAGGTGCACCAAAGTAAATTTTATTTTTTTAATTAATGTCCTTCTTTTGGGGATAATTATAAGCTCTAAGATCACAAATTAGATGAGATGAGTTTGACGATATTCTTAACCTAAAAATGATCTTATCTTATAAAAAAATCACAGCTCATCCTCAATTATAATTCCCCAATTTGAAGGTAATTATGTCATTTGAAAAAAGAAAAAAAAATTAATCTTCAAGATTTGTAGGAATGAATATGATTGAAAACCAAAAAAACAAAATTAAAAAAGGTTTATGATAAATTAGCAATTGGTAATGCAAAATTTTCAACTATATAATTAATTTTTCTTTCTTAAAGAGGTAGAATACCAAATATTATTATGCATATTTATAACACCGGAGAAGTACATATAATTTTGTAACTTGTACCTTTCAAAATTCCAGCTTCTTCACTGTAGAAAATGGAATGAAGGTCCCCACTTATTACGTCAAATTACAAGTCGCGACGGTGAAATGGACCCGTCCCATTAAATGTCATTTCAATATGTTAGGTGTGTTTGTGTGTTAAAGTTAATCACATTATTAAGACGTTTTATTAGCTAAAACTTAAGATTTTAATTTGGATATTTTGAGTTTAAAAATCATGAAAACCTGCAAACCAAAATTTATATAATAAAAAAAAAGAAATACTAATGACTTTAGCCAAGAAAATTTTATTCATTTTTATCTTTTAATTATGAACTTTTTCAAAAACTATTATACATAAAATACCATTTTATTAAAATATAATTAAAAAACAAGTTTATATGCTATAATATCAATTTATAGTAATTTTCATTATTTTGATATTAAACAGAATATTGTTGTCCAGGGTTGCTGGACTTGTACTTGCTGTCCAGGGCCCAACCTGTACCCCTTTTGGTTAATAATAAATTGCAACTGCCTTGTTTTGTTACTTGCCACCAGGGGTGAGTAAAATTGCTCCACTTAGTTTATTTGATTGATTTTCATTTTGAAATTTTTGAGTCGAATCCTTCAAAAAATTAAATTAATATTATATTTTTTTATTTTTTATTATTAAGTTGATGATTTGTAATGGTTGATTCTCTTATATTAAATTGTTTTATTTTCCGGATGTTAATTGTATTATCTTTGTTATATTGAATTTTGAATGTTAGAATTTAGAAGTTAAAACTCTTGAATGTTAATTTGATAGCTTATGTGATAGGACATAATTATATGAGTAAAAGGATAAATGTTATGCTTTTTTTATGTTTAGATAATTTATATATTTTACAATTATAGATGAAGTTCATAAATTTCAATATTGTAATTTGCAAACGAAAAAAGTAACAAAATTTTGATTCTTTTAGTCCAAAACTATACCAATTGAATCAATTCGATATTTGATTAGTTTAATCTTTATTTAAGTTTATTTAATTCTGGTCAGTTTTTTAAAAATGTTTGATCTATTTAATCTTTAATTATTCTGATCAAATCAATCAATCAACTATTCATCTTTATTTACTAATGTTTTGACAGTATATATAAACAATGAGTAAATTTTAACAATGTTATAAGAGAAAATGTTGATAATCAACATCTTAGCATCGGTTTGATGTAGGGATGGCAATGAATACTCTATTAATGTTACCCACGATACCCAATCCAATTATATAAGGTTAGGATACTTTATAACCGGATTGGAATAAATTTAGATAGTGATTTTAATACCTGTATCAGGTTCGAGTACCACTTTTTGGGTACCTGTTACCCCAACGTGATTACCATTTATAAATATTTTATTATTATTTTAATAATTAAATTAAAATCATACAAATTTTACCAACTTTACAAGCAATTCTTGTTGTCAAAAATTAACAAATATATGAAAAGTATGATTACTCTAATTATTAATGTGATGACATAATATATTTAAATTAAAAAATTATTAGATTATTAATTATATTTAAATAATATAAATATCATATCATATTATAAAAGAATATAATTACTATTATATATAATATAAATATATTTACTTTCTATTTCGTATTAATATTAAAAAAATTATAACTTATAAAATTATTAATTATAATATATATACCCTTATTTATATAAACTTATAATATATATACTTAAAAGAGCTTTTGAGATTAGAATAGTTTTGGAACCTAACTATTGTCTTTAATTCATAAAATTAAGGACAAATTCATATAGTTAATTAAATTAATATATGAAATTATGATTATTAATTAACTTGTAATGTCTTTCAATATATATAGTTTACATATTGTGCTAATTTATAAGAAATATAATTACTATTATATATACTAAAATATTTTTGGTTTATATATACTTTCAATATAAGCATAATTACATTTTATTTTGTGTTAATATTACAAAAATTATGTGATATCCAATATCTCACATCTGATATGAATGTGATTGTTAAGACCTATATAACAATCCAAATCTACTACTACTAGCAACTTGAGCTTAAGCTTTTAAGAGCCACGTGGTTTAGGCCCAAAAAACTGTTGGGCCAGTGGTTGGACTTGGGTTATTACAAATAGTATCAGAACCTGCACCAGTCCGATGTGAGCTTTCACATTGCTCTAGTGAGATCTTGGTCTTGTGGATGTGATGTGTGGTCCTTGATGAGGATATCAAAGATTTAAGTGGGCGGTATTGTGATTACCCAATATCCCACATCTGATATGAATGTAATTGTTAAGACCCCAAAAAGCTGAAGTTGTGAGATTAGAATAATTTTGAAACCTAGTTATTTTTTTTTTAATTTCATGTGATTAAGGACAAACTCATATAATTAATTAAATTAATTCATGAAACTATAATTATCAATTAACTTGTAATGTTTTTTAAAATGTACACTTTATATATATTAGCTTCATTTATGAGGAATATAATTGCTGTTATATATGTATTAAAATACTTTTAGTGTGTGCGTGTGTGTATATATATATATATATATATATTCATACGTTAAATATAAACATATTTACTTTTTATTTTATGTTAATATTATAAAAATTATAACTTATAAAATTATTAATTACAATATATATACCTTTATTTATATGAACTTAGTTATAATATATAAATCTAAAGGGAAGTTGTGTGATTAGAATAGTTTTGAAATTTAGTTTTTTTAAATTTTATATAATTAAGGACAGACTCATATAGTTAATTAAATTATTTAATAAAACTATGATTATTAATTGACTTGTAATATCTTTTAATATATGTGCTTTATATACATTGGGTTCGTTTATAAAAAATATAATTACTATTATATATATACTAAAATACTTTGAATATGTATACACTTTAAATATAGATATATTTACTTTCTATTTCGTATTAATATTACAAAAATTATAAGTTATAAAATTAATAACTTTGTTTGAGATTTTTTTTTGATTATTTAAATTTAAATTTTATTATTTGTGTGTTTTATTAATTTAATTGTTAGTAAATTTTATGAAATATGTAAGAGAAATATTATTATATATAAATATGGATATAAATTTGGATTCGGATAATTGGGTATCTATGAATAGCATTTTAATAAATTTTTTACATAATCGGATTTTTAAACTAGTTAGAGTAAATATAAGGTAGTAGGGATACATTAGAGTTAAGGTTAAGATAATAATTTTAAAAAATATTAGGATAGTTAATAGAGTTCGAGTACTTTATTTCTTATAAAGTTAAGTTCGGGCATCTCAAAATTAAGGTATATCCTGCCCATTGATAACACTAGTGTGACATATATATAATTTACTTTAACTTTAGCAAAATATACCAAAAACAAATGTTGATAAGTTTATTTTCTTTTATAACTTAAAAATTTGCTCATCCACCTCAATTAACAATTAAAAGGCCTACCTACTTCTTTATGTATAATTTTCTCCTTGGTTTACGACTTCTATGTTTTCTATTAAAAGCATCAGCATGTAACTCCCAGGCTTAAATCAGAATGTCCACAAATTTTGATTAAATGATAAAAATTGAGCCAATGAAATTTGGTCTTAATTAATTTCATCGAGGTTTAGGAGGTTTTAAAATTTATAAATTCCAAATTCAAACCTCATCAAGTATGAATTAATTGAGAGATTTGTTAGCTTATCACATATAATTGCATTAAAAAAATGAAATAATTGAGAGATTTTTATGTGATTCGTCAAATTTTTCATGAACACAAAGATGACTAGGAATAAAATAAAAAAAGTTTATGTTAATATATTCACTATCAGTCCATTGTGGAGCTTGTTGTCTCCTTAAGAAACCACTAATTGAAAGCATTAATTTCCTCTTGCTAAACAGTTCTTGGGCTTTGAAGCATTTGGATTAATTAAAACAACAATAAATTACTCATCTTGTGCTAAAATTTATTTTGTGTAAATAAAAATGCACATTTCATTATAAACCTTGAAATCAAAGATTCTAATATCGCCTCAAAATTGAGATTCTTAGTCAAATGGGCACTTAGTTATTATGCCTAACTATTGTAAAGGTTTGAATCTTTCAGTTCATAATTAAATTAAGGTTTTAACAAGTCAACGTCACAAAATTAATTAGGTTAGCCATCTAACTTCATGGCAAGTCGTGCCTTGCAAGTCTAATTGGCCGACCCTTTTGTCATTAATCACTGTAACTTGTAATTACAAATGAAAAGTAAATTAGCCTTCATGGAGAATCATCAACCTTCAAAACTACTCACTTAATTAAAATTTACATTCATGATCGTACCTCTTTGTGAATGCATTCAATTTATTACAGTCCAAAATTATGCATAATAGGATTAGACTTTGAAATTAGAAGGCTAAGCACTTCAACTATTAAATAACTACTTGCATGCAAGCATGCATGCATGCAGTTGGTTCAAATTAGGTAATTAAGTTGAATACAACTCATATAAACCATTCTAAGTAAATATAGAAGGAATACAGAGAGTCATAATGTGATTGACTTTGAAATTACAACATTCAAGCATTTCAACTAAAACTTATTAGGTATTATTATTGTGGGTTCATGTTCGGTAGAATATGAAGTATCATCCCTTTCCACAAGGTTATAACTCGTTTGCATAATTGAACTTGGCGAAAAATTAGCCTTTAAAATACACATTAAAGTCACAATGAGTACATTATAGACAAATTTATTTGTGTCCTCTTTTAAGATTAAGAGTGCAATTAAAATTTCCATCATAATCAAACAATTTTTAACATATATGATATAATTAAATTATCTCCAACAAAAGGAAACTAGTTAACAAATTAATCTGTCTAATTAGAAAAAATAAAAAATAAAATTGGAAGAAACTTCTATATGATGAGATTTAAATTTAAATTTCAAGATCTTCAACTTACCATTAAAATCTAAAAAGAATAACTATTGATACTTGCCGAGAAGTTAAGGTACCAATCAATTTGTTTGTGTGCTTTTAATAGCTTAGAACCCCACATAAGAATTGTTAGGGACCTGAAATTTCCACGTTCCGTTGACCCCTTTCGATCACAATTTCAATTATCGGTAGGGTTCCACCCGAAAACCGAACCATTGCCGTCCTACACGTTAAGGCCTAGCCCTAGAGTCCCATGACATTGAAAGATGTTCCAACCCAGCAGTTTCGCGTTTTAGTTGAACATCACATCAAAATTGCCGGTCCATCCAATATTAGAGAGAATATTATTGTCAACAACACTTGAATTCCAGTGGTCCAACTCATACCTAATTCATCGATATGGTCTTTTCATAGCATATTCGATGACTTTACCCTCAACGAGTATAAACAAAACTAAGAATAAAGAAATTAGAAAGGTGAAGGTTGAGCACAATTGGTTTCCCTGGATATATATTATAAATAATTGACTGATTCCTACTACTCTGGCTCTCATGAATGATATGTTTGGAGACAAAGTTTGTATGGTGAGAAACCAAGAACTTTCTTTGGAGTTTTGGTTGCTGTGTTTATTATGATAATTAATTAGGACAACGATTTTGACACCTGTTTCATCTCCAAATTAGAAATAGAGATAAACGTAACAATCAAGAAATATATGTTTAACTAACGATACCTAATATTTGATTTATTTGAATTTGGAGGGAAGAAGTCTTTGTGTACTGGTCAAGTGAGAAGAGACTTGATATTGCATTGTTGTCTATTTCCCAGAAATTTGAAAGCGAATTTTGATCAGGATATGGACAAAGTTACAATTTATAATTCATTCTTTACATCGAAGTGTGAAATTAGCCAATACCATATATATTTTCTTTCAAGTATCAATATTGAACAGCACTCCATCTTTTTTTTTGAAAGAAGAATTTATCAACACTAAATTCCCATGCCATACAAATTCTTTAACATTGTGATAAAAATTTTCCCTGGTATAAAGATTTGGGCTCGTGCAAAAATAATATATAAAACTCCAAAACGGAAATTGCATCACAAAATAACAATTGCAACTTCCTTCCCTAATTTGAGAAAAAAAAAACCCCCCCTTGATCCAGAGTAACGACACTAGGCAAAAAGAGTGCGATAAAAACAAAAACCCTAGCTATACCCCAGATCCAATTTAACGTGGTAAGTGCCTTCATGTAAAGACTGCCACACTAACAAGCACGAACCGCAGGCCTACAAAGCATCAAAATAAAGAGGACTTGATGATCCTAACACCCAATAGGGTACGGTTCAGCAAAGAAAATGTCCTTATCCTAATCATGTGAGAATAACAATCCTGCTGGAGAACTTCATAACATATCAGCTCACAACACTCCATCTTAATGTTTGAAGATCATCCAAAATTCATATAGACATAATTAATAGTCCTAATGTCTTATTTATATGAAGCTTTTTGAGCATAGCAGAAATTCTGGCTATAACGGAAGTTTTTCAAATTTTGGTGGGACTAATGAAAAACCATATAAATCCTTGGGTGGAAAGTGATTTGTTGAACGCGATGAGCTGGATCAATAATCCTCAAGAAGCAACATGGAGATTCAGGCAACATGCAAAAGGAAGTATTAAGTTGGAAGGTCACACTCATTAACAGGGAGGGGAATCGTGAGGCAGATATTTTACAAAGAGAGACTGATTTCCTTTAAGTGTTTGAGATAAATTAAGCTGTGTGATGGAGTTTCATTTGACACTAGTTGTTTAAAGGGAAGAGTTTTATCTTGCAGAGAATCTTAGTTTGATTAGAAGAGTTTTATCTTGCAAAGGAATCCTAGTTTAATTATATCAAGAGTAAAACTTCAAACATTCGTACATGATTCAACAACATATATGGTTCTTGTCTTAGACAGCACAAAATATTGCTAAATTTTGTTGTTGTTGTTGTTTTTTTTTCTTTTGGTTGTTTTGGGATTTATATAAACAAATAGATTTAAACATCTTTAAACATAAACAAAAAATAATTTAAAGTCAATTAAAATATACTAAAAAAATTATAACTAGTAATAAAATCCCGTAAAAGTTGACCAAACCCAATAACCAATTGATGATTCACTTTAATATTATATATGTTACATATAAAATTTCAAGTCATATATTTATAGCCTTGTTTCATCAATCAATATTTATTTTTTCTCGATAACTTAAGGTGTAGAGATATAATCTTTTAAACCTTCTCTTTATAAGAGGATAAACGTGACCATCAATTATATAAACACAAGTGTATGATTGTCTTGGTAACATGGCAGTATCGGTCAATTGAGGCTAAACACAAATGTACCAAGTCAAATCAAATTAGTAAGGGGTCAGCGGTTAGAATTTAGCAAAATTATTAATATATAGTAAAATCTCTATAAATTAATAATTTTAATTAAATAATATTTTTTATTAGTCTCGACTTTGAATCAATATGGTAAATTAATAATTCATTAAATTTATAAGATAATATATTTATAGAAAAACATAAATCTCACTTGATATATAAATTAATAATCTCCTTTTATATCAAAATTATATTTATATACCTACATGACTCAATTAAGAAGATTTTGTAAAATATGACTCTAATATTACTTATTTATTCTTAAAATTAATGTCTCATTGGACCTCATTTTTTACTTTTTTTTAATAAATTTAGAAATTTTGATGTAGTATTCTTGCATTACAAGAAAAATTTATACAATATGATTAATACTTTGAGTGCATTTTTATACGAGATAGGCTCCAATATAGTACTATGGTCTTCAACTTCATCTTTTTTTTATCATTTTTCATGATATTTTTAATAATTTGTTCATCACGAATAATGATAATTCGTAATTTAGTAATTTGATAATGTTTGTATAATCAAAATATACAATACATGCATTAAGCTCAATGTTTTGAAAAAAAAATACATTGATAAATTAATTTTTTATTAATTAATATATAAATTAATAATTTATTAATTTATTAATTAAATAATATCTTGATTAATTAATTAATTTTTATAATCTAAATAATATTAATTTATAGAGACTTTACTATAATTGGTAAGGATTTATAAGAAAGGCAGTTGTAATTATCTATTACATCCCCCTTTTCCTTTATATTTCCTAAAACTGTCCGTTTTGAATTGGGCTTGGACTATTGAGAAGAAAACTTTGGACCCTTGTAAGGGCCTCCATTCGTCTAAACCCAAAACTAGGAACTTGTTGCCGCCCTTTCCATATTTCAAACTTCAAATTCCTCTGCAACAAAATAAAACCATTCTTTTCGCATCGAAGTCTCTAACTCCCTATTCCTGCACAATGGATCTCCAGTCTTCCCCTCCATTTCAAGGTAAAAGTGATTTCTAAATCTGCCAACATTAATTGCAATCCCTTTGTCATTTTTATGATCGCATCTTTGCTTTCGGAAAGCAGGGAAAACACAAGCTTCCAAACCTAGAGCTGTTGGAAAACCAGCCCGTGCATCAAAAGCAAATGCCCAGGAACCTCAAGTTTCGAGGTTGGTATATGATAATGCAATTTGTATTTTCAATCTATTTGTTTTAATATAACAAGTTTTCACTTCCTCCGATTTTTTTTTTCGGAGGCAAAGACTTGTTTTGGGAAATGTCAGAAACCCAAATATCGCTGCCAAAACTGTACCTGATAGGCCCAACAAGCCATCAATTTTAGATCAGAACACAGAACCCAAATCATCGAAATCAATAAATGTAGCTTCCAATCCCCCAGAAAAGTCAAAAGGTAAAATCAAAGAAGGCAGTCACTTGCGTCCAGAAAGTGACTGAATATAATCCAGTATTTCACGAGCACAGAACTTAGATGAGCCTGAAACTCCTATGGGATCAGCGTCTTCGAATAAGCCAATGATTATACGGACGCCATACCACTCTGCAGAGAATTGTTACAAATGCCAGTTTGATGGACTTAAGACAGCGTCTTACACTATAAAATACCAGGTCATTACGGACCAAGTGATGGAAGTTTTCGTTGATTCTTGGTCGGAAATATGGTGATTGATAATGGCAAATTCATCGGTGACGGATTATTTTATCGGTAAAATATCAACTAAGTAATTCATCTGTAGTTCCATCGGTAAAATCTCGAATCCAACGATTGTTATCTCGTTGGTGATGGGGAAATTTTGTCTATTATTTTTTTCAGGAAAAGTATCGACAGATTAAGATCTGTAGAAAAATTCCGTTAGTGAATATTGATGGAATTGCGCAAGGACAACCAAGGGAGACAGCTTTAAACCTTACAAGCAATGTCCGTCAACAATGGCAATAATTTCGTTTATATTTTGTCGGTATTTTGAATGAACTTGGGGCAGAGATTCTACTTCATGCTCAAATATGAAATTAATTAAAAGATTAAAAATATAATACAGTAAAATAATAAATTAGTATTAAATCAAATAAATGATCAAATTTTACAAGATAAATGTTTGTATTCTCACGTAATTTTTAAATTAATTGTAAACATTTATAAGTTTAATAATTATATATCTTACTTTAGATATTGTAATCAAAAGCTAATTAAATTCAAAATCGTTTGTGATGAAGCAAGTAATTCAAAAAAAAAATAAGACAGTTTAAAATCCTGTAGTCCAAATCTTTGCTTCTTCACCTTTGAGATTTATCAAATCTTCAGTCATCCAAGTGTTTAACCTTTAACAGTAATCCAAACAGTGACTAAATAAAACCTTCTTAAAGATAAGATTTTACTTGTGTTAGTAAGTTTTGTTTCTAAAACAAAAAAGATAAAAAATTTTTGTCGAATCTTATTTCTGTTAAATAAAGAAAACTATTTTTCTGTTCTTATTAATATGAAATGACTAAGAAGTGGATGGAGGTTTAGAACTTTAGTTGGTTAATATAATATATTTATATACCCAAACTAAGTTGTAACCTTAGATACAACAATTGTATTTTAATTCAACTAAGTCTTTATAAATTTAATTAATTTTTTACTTTATTTTGATCTATTCCAATTAAATCCAACTTAATTGATTATCCTTATTTAATCTCAATCATGTCACTTAATGTGTGTGACCTATTAGGCTTCTAACATGTTGACAATAAATATAAATCTTAATCAAATATTAATTTAATAATTAATTTATATTTATAGATCATGAGCGGTATAACAATGCATCATGATCACCCAAATGTTAAAGAGTCAATTAAAGAATTTGACAAAGCCCTTTAATGATAAGTCTTTTAGTGCAATACAGTCTTTTCATCAAATATCCCAAATATGTCATAAAATATGGCTTAATGTTTACTTATAACATTTCATATTAGTTCTCATAATTCATGGATAATTTTACGAACTTAAGTAACTAACTTTACTCAAATTCATCATGCTTTAGCGAAAGACTTTATACAAGTTAATCAAAAATTGAGAATAAGTAAGATACATCCTCTCATATTACTTGGGTGATAAATCTTTTTTTGACCACTCATTCACTTTCGCATGTTTCATGGCACATTCAAAAACATCCTATTTAGGCATCTAGTTTCCTTCAGACCCATAAAAGTGAAATCAAAGTATGTCATTCTGTATACAAGATGACTTGGTGTCTCAAGTTTGATAACTAATTGCACGACTATCACATAAGAACATATTCTATAGACACTTGAGTGAAATACCAAGTGGAGTTCTCATAACAGGTCATATTTAGTGAACTTGTTTTTTAATAAGCACCAATATGTTATCCTCAAATATCCCATATATTTCAATCTATGAAATCGATTGTTTACTTCCTAAGTAAGGAGGCTTAACATGTACCAGTCTTTGAGCATTATTAATGTCCTGTCTTGACAATCCCATGACTAGATACAATTTGAGGAAATGGCTTTGATGTATCATGATTTATAATGATAACAACTTCAACTTTACAATTCTCTTATAAAGCCTTTATGTTCTGTGGGCTCTATCTAATTAGTACTTAATAACTCCTTATTATAGTTATGTTAAAAAAAACCTCTGTTGGGATTAACATAAAAGAAAACCTCTATCACATATAGTTATGTGATTAAGTATGCATTAAATGACAATATATATTCCTTGACTAATCCAATTTACTCACGGGGATATACCAACACTCTGTTGGTAAAAGAAGAATTTCGTAGATGATTCTGTTGATAATGTCGTAATGTGTAGGTCTAGGATCTCAACTACTAGACGTGGAAGAATAAGAGTCACCATTAATCTTTTTTATTTATATGCAGTTGGCCATTTATTAAATTTGTTCTGTTTGACGAAATCCTAAATTGATTTAAAGTTCATTTAAAGAACAATTGCTTGGCTTGCGAAGTTTAGAGTTGGGTTCAGGAGCACGGTTACGCATGGGGAAGGATTAGCATTCCCATGAGACTCGTTCCACGAACAGTACCATTTAAGCATATGTTATTCTATTTTAACCTTAACATTTAATTTTTTTTCTTGTGTTTCCTTAGTCATTGTTTATTTACTTTATTCTTTATTTTATCAACAAATTAAAATTATTTTACTAGGTTTTACAGATGTGACGTGCACGTGTTGCAATTATGAAATGCATGGCATAAATCTTGATAAAATGCCAAATGAAAACCTTTTATTGAGATTGTTCTCTGAATCCGCCCATCATACTGGTGGGATGCAAGAACAATTTCTCTCTTAGAGAATAACTCAAAAAAAAAAAAACTCACCTTCGCAAGTTTATCGAGTTAATCTCATCATCGAGGCAATCATTTGCAAGTGAGTAAAAAAATATTGTTTTATGGATGCAAACCCTAATATGAGCAAAAACCTTTTATTAAAAACATTCTTTGAGCCCTTCCATCATACTGGTAGGACTTGAAAGTGTCCTTTCACTTAAGAAATTTTTGAAGGAACTCGTTTTAACAAGCTCCCTCGAAAAGTCCCATCATCGAGGCTTAGACCCGCGCACACAATATGCCTACATGCCATGGTATTTAAATGATGCAATGGTTGTGTTTGATATACTTATAAATTTCAATATATCTTTGTTAATCTTCTGATAGCTCTTTTATTATTTCTGTGCAATCTTTCCTTTTTTATCATTTTATTTTTTGTATGTGTAAATATCCTAAATAAGTATTTTATTATTATTTTTTACCTAATTATTTTTTAATTCAAGTATTTGTTTATTTTACAATAAATGTTTACTTTTTACCTATATCTATATTTTTTATAGACAAATACTCTATTTTATTATTGTCATTATCATTTATCTATATATTTTTTACCTAATCAACCTTTTTGTAACTAAATTTCTTTTCTATTTTTCTTACTTATCTGGCCTATTTTTTATGACTAAATATATTTTAATTTTTACTTACCTAATCTACTTTTTTTATCACTAAATGTATATTTTATTTATTCTACATTTTCTTTCATCTCTCTAGATCTACTTCTTTATATCTAGGTAGTTTCCATTTTTCCTATTTAAATCTGTTTTTTTTAACTGAATATTTATTTTATTTCTACATTTTGCCTCTCTAAATCTATTATTATAATTATTTTTTTATATTTAGACATTTATATATATATTTTACCTACTTAAACCTATTCTTTTTATAACTAAATATTTATTTGCCTCTTTTCTATTTATGGCTTTTTCTATTTTTTCCTTTTTATTAATCTTCCTGAAACATTATAATTTTTTCTGTATTCTATTTTGTTTTGCACCATCCTATATCAATTAATCTCATAGTTCACTTAACACATTTTCTAATAAACTAAATTGGGCCAACCAAACAGATCTTCACAACAAAAGAAAAAGGCTTCACCTTGCTTGGGTTAGAGTGATAGTCCAAGATGACTGGTTGGCTTAGGAGCGCCCCAAGCCTACCTCCTCAACCCACTAAATTTGCTTCAAAACACACCGTTGAGGGACTTAGGATCCTCCCCAAACGGCATCGTTTCAAACCTCAACCTTCTGTCACGGGGCGATTCTTAAGACCACCGTCCGTGCGGCCTTGGGTTCAACCCTTATCTCGGCACTTAGAACCCAAGTCAGCCTTAGTGCTTCAGCACTCACCCAACAAGCACTCAACACCCACACAATGGCTTTAAGCCGGCAAGCAAGCTTGCATAAATAAGGAAGGAAAAACGGGAAGAGAATGCTAGAGAGAAAAACTAAGCTTGTATTGAATGAATTGAAATGAGTTGTGTTGGATGATTTACACAAGGAGGATGGGGTTATTTATAGCCAAGGTTCCCCACACATTTCCCTCCAAAATTTTCCCTCCAAGGCATTTCCCTCCAAAAGATTTCCCTCCAAAACATTTGGGAGGGAAAACTAAAGTTTCTAAAAGCTCATTTGGGAGGGAAATCCGGCAGCTCCTCATATGGGTCTGGTGGGCCGCACCCACCTGGGCCCCTCTGGTGTGGCTAGGCCGCGCACAGGCTGTGTGCCTGGGCGCTGGCGGGCTGATGCGCAGAGGCCCTGCGTGGGCAGTCTGTCTGGGCGCTGTGTAGGCCTACGTGCTGCGCCCCTGCCGAGCCATCTTGCGGGTCGCTCACCTGCGTGGCGCGCACCCTTGTCGGGTCGGCGGTCTCGGGCCTGCGTGCCGCTCGCCCATGGTGTGCGGACCTACGTGCCGCGCACCCTTACTGGCCGGAGGCCCTGGGCCTGCGTACCGTGCACCCATATTCTGCGTCTCTGCGTGCCACGCACCCCTGCTAAGCCGGCGGCCCCGGGCTTGCGTGCCGCGTAGCCATGGCGTGCGGGTCGGCATGCCGCTTGCCCCTGTTTTGCGGACTGGCACACCTGCGCGTAGTGTTTGCCTGACTCTGTCGGGCTGTCTCGCCCAAGGTCCTGTTCTGTGCGCCCCGGCTGGCACCCTGTCGGGCTGGCTCGCCCAAGGGCCTGTGCCGTGCGCCCCTCCTAGCATCCTGTCGGGCTAGCTCGCTCAGGAGCCGGTGCTGTGCACCCTTGCTAGCATCCTGTCGGGCTGGCTCGCCCATGGGCCTGTGACGTGCGCCCCTAATGGCATCCCATCGGGACGGCTCGCCCAAGGGCCTATGATGTGCGCCCTTGTTGGCACCCTGCCGGGCTGGCTCGCCTAGGGGCCTATGCGGTGCACCCCTGCTGGCACCTTGTCGGGCGAGCTCGCCCAGGGTCCTGTGTTGTGCACCCTAGCTGGCACGTTGCACTTGCCTTCCACTATCCAGTGAGAGTTTACCCCCAGCAATACTTCCCCCACATATCGGCACTTTAGGACACCCTCGGGCCACCTTTAAGGCGTGGAACTGTGGTCCGTGACACTTCAACCTTGTAGTATTTGTTTTTTCCTTGGGAATAATATAATTATTTTTCTCAAAGTCTTTTTTTTTAAGTTTAGTTATTTTCACTTCTACATTATTGTGCAAATATTTAGGAGTAAACTTGCTTAGTTTTTCATACACAAGTTTAAGCACCGCACGAACAGGGGCAAACCCAAAATCTTTTTGAAATGATATCATAATTAAAATAATAATAATTAAAAAATATAAATATGTTAAAATTCATAAATTAGAAGTTTTAACATTAAATTAAAAAAATGTAAATTTAATACAAGTAAAAATATTTAAAATAACTATAATTATTCACGATAATTTTTTAAATTTTAAAAACGATATATGATAATATCACTAGAAACATTAGCAAATACATCTTTCTCAATATATGTCACTAAGCAATCATTCTTCTACTCGTCACTCATTCGATATACTACTTGAATTTTTTGATAGAGACAGTAAAAATGCAACCAAGGACTAAAAAAAGGAAGCATTACTGTGGGTCTAAAGAGTAGGATGGGGAGAGAGCGTAATTTAGATTTTATCTTTTTAAATAAAATCTTAAATTATAGAAAAAAATTATTTTATGTTTCCATGAAATATTTAAATATTAATATATAAATTTCTTTTTAATAAATTTACTTTGATTTGGAATCTTTGACCTCATTAATTGCAAAATTATAAAAAAATTAATGAATTCATTAGTATTATTAATTATATAAAATTTAATAAAACTCTATACGGTTGTATAAAAAGTAAAAATTTTTATTAAATGAGTAGAGTCATATGACATCACTCTCCTTAAGGTGGGTTTACCCACGCACACAAATTTTGGCCAAAGTTCCAATGTGACTAGAATTTAACCTAATTTAATGCTCCCTTGCTAATATAAAGCGTATTCAACATTGGATGGCTAGCCAATTAAAGTCTTCCTGGCCATAGCTTCGTTCTTGAATGAGATGGATATGGTGTTGTCACAGGTGCTTCTATTTCATCATCAATATATTGATTCGCTGCTTTCATTTATTTTACTTCAATTTATTAAATGGTCAAAAATCAATTCCCAAATTAAACAACTGAGTATACCCTTTTCTAGAGAATGATTGCGTAAAATACCCTCCAAAGCTCAAAACTTCAGCCGTTATTTTGGGATGACTTACCCAGTGAAGGTCTATGTATAGCAGATCTTTCCGGAAATGAATTATAAAATGGAGAGGGAAAATATAATAATTAGGTGAATTCAACAGCTTAACTCATACAATGTAATATTGATTTAGCTGTTTAAACAAAGTGGATTATTACTCTTTTAATTTTTTAATTTCCTTCTCAAGCCATTGCATCTTGAACTGATCTTTTCTACTTCAACCTTGAAACTCACGATCATGTTTGGACAAAGTCTAGTAATCCGCGTCAATTATACCTTCACTAGCTAAAAAGGTTTACGTAGTCTTCTAACCCCAAAGAGAAACAGAAAGAGTCGTTAGGAAGAATCCCACACATTGTGAGATTTACACCAAAGATCTAAAAATTCCAAATCCCAAGTCCTAGGGCCTAACAAATTACATCTTATAAATATGCTTAATTTGTGAAACTAATTTAATTCGTCTTCCAATTGATAATTTGTAAAACATCATTTATTTGGATCATTTTGTGAAAAATATTTTCCACCATCATATTAAAATGATAAATAGGAATTGATCACAAAACAATGGTAAAAGTTGGTTTTCACATTAAAATTAAGAATGCAAATAAAAATAAGAAAAATCAATATTAATATTTTGTAAAGCATTTAACAACATATTGTAATGAAAGTAAAATCTAGTTTTCAAAAAATTTTCCGTCTCATCATTTTTTTTACCATAACACTATAAAAATATCAATATTCATTAATTATGTATAGCATCTAAAATCTATATTTATAAATATATATTCATCAAATGATGGTCATTAAAATATTTTTTGTTATAATTGTTAGTAAGATTTATTTAATTTATACATAAAAATATTAATTGTATTGAATGATTTATTAAAAAATATTATTTTAATTTTCATTATTTTGAATAATTTAAATATTAATATTTTAATTTAAAAATATTTCTTAATATTTTAAATTAAATATTAATATTAATCAAACCTATACAGCATTCTTTCTATTCTCCAAAAAATGTCTTATGCCTCTCAATGATGTAAATGATTATTTTTCTTATTGATCTATAAAATATTTTACATATCTAATAAATTTTTCATCTTCTAAATAAGTATAAATCTTTAAAATATTTTTCAAAAAATATTTTATACACCACTTTAAGTTTCAAGGACAATACAAACTAGTATTCAAATGGCAAGGTTCAGACCTCCCCCGCTACGACATGCATTGACTTAACCGCCCCCAAACCCGCCAAAGTCTTGTCAACTTTGAAGCGTTCAACACTTCTTTTCCTCCCCAAACTCTTCGGTCATGATTAAATAGGTCTTAGCCTCATTTCTGATATACTTTAAATGGTTATAATTGCTATGTTTATTAACGTTTTCTCGATGCAAATCAAGTTGTTGAGGAGAAAAACTAAGGAACATGGCCACCGGAGAGGGAGCCGCGACGACTCGCACTCTTCAACAGACGCCTACTTGGGCTGTGGCCACCGTTTGCCTCGTCTTCATCGCCCTTTCCATTTTGATCGAACACTTGATCCATCTCATTTCGAAAGTAGGTATATTTTCTGAAAGAACTATGCTAGAAATATTTGGTCAAATAGAAAATTTTAAACATGTTTCCATTTTTGTACAAAGCAGTGGCTCAAGGGACATAAGAAAACTGCACTTTTTGAGGCTGTGGAGAAGCTTAAATCAGGTAGATTAGTGTTCAGAGCACAGTCTTTTGATATATTGGGTTGTGCCTCCCCAAGGACGTACTAGAGTGAACTTTGAAATTGCCTGTTTCGATCATCTTTTTCTGTTGTTGGTTTGGTGCAGTGCTCATGGTGCTGGGTTTCATGTCTCTGATATTAACAGTAACTCAGAGCGCTCTCTCCAAAATTTGTATACCCAATAAACTGGCAAATACTATGCTTCCATGCCATAAAAGTCAACCCACAAAAACTACCGAAGCAATAGGATATGACCAAATATGGAGCCACCAATTACATGAAAGAACATTGGCTGCTGACACTTCTGAATCTTCTAGTTATTGTGGTTCCAAGGTTTGTACTTTGTAAACTGTTTTTTTTTTTTTTTTTGTCATTGATGAGAAGAGAACTTTTCTCGACCTAAAGGAGTGGAATGAAATAGCTTTACTCTACGCTGTGTGAAATAAGAAAACAGAGTTACAATAATATAATTAATTGGCTTCAATTTGCAGGGAATGACATCGCTGATATCTACGGATGGGGCGAACCAGTTGAGCATCTTTCTTTTTGTGTTAGCAGCTATGCAAATTGTGTATAGTGTGGTCACAATGGCTTTAGGAAGGGCCAAGGTACAGCATATAATATAGCACTAATTAATTAATACATATTTATTTTTCTTTTTAATGAAAAATTAAGTTCCCCTCTTTGACTGTTTATGTTCTCATCAATCCCTAATATATCTTACTTGTTAGATGAGGCGTTGGAAAGCCTGGGAGAAGGAGTCTCAAACGGTGGAATACCAAGCTGCCAACGGTAAATTTACTGCTATCTCTTTTTTCTAGTAAATGCGAATATGTATATATATGTAACCTTTTAGGAAGAAAGGGAATAGGGATACGTAATTACTAGTTAGATCATGCTTGAATTGTTTATCATTTCTATTAAATGACTTGTTGCCAGCATGATAATTAGAATATTGTGAACAATATAGGGTGAAAGTAAGCTTTTAATTTTAATATCTCTAAATTATAATATTATAAACCTCCATATTAATATTTAATTATTTTTTCCTAAATTATACTAATAACTATATTTTTTCAATGTTCATAATATAATTAGTTGTAATCTTTTTGTTTTTTTGTTCAATCTTTCAAGAAAAGTACCTATACCAATTGTTTGTTTCAGTAAGTCTAGATTTAGTTCTTGCACTTTAATTTATTAAATTTTCAAATTGCTCTATCTACTTTCATCAGTGAAAATAACTCAAATATTTTACACCAAATAGAAAATATAAACATTAATTATTATTGTATTATCATTAAACAATAAATGCTTTGACCTGACTATCCCTCATCCATACGGCACGCCAAATCATTAATTCTCTCCCTTTCTTTCTTTTTCTTTGCTGGCAACCTTTGCCCAAGTCCGACTTACCATATGCACTCTTTTCCCATAACTTTGAAAGAATACTAGAACAACATTCAAATTTCAGAAGCAACAGAGCCTAAAATGAACAACAACAACAGAGCCATTTTTGGAGAGGAAATTGATTCACTATACTCCAATAAATTGTCACGCTTTTTACTACGGGAAAGAGAACTTATATACTCATCTTCAAAACCACCTCCAAGGATTTCATATGGTAAAATAAAAACAATAGACTATGACAACAAAGCACAAAAAATGAGTTATTGTTTTCTGTGCACTAACGATTACAAGAGAAAAAAAAATGGAAAAAGGTCGTTGACTTATGCAAACAAAGGATTCAAAACGACACTCAGGTTGAGTGTTGTAGAAAGAATATAACACTTGAGCAAACTACACTACAAGTTGTTGTATGCTCTCATAATAAAAACTAAAACGACATATAAACTCTCGTTTCGCAAACTTATGACAATAGGGATATATTCAGCATCATTTTGCACATCTTCATCAACTTTCAACCTTTCTGTTTCTTCTCGCTATGCATCAGTAGTTGAATTTCCATATTTAAGGTCACTGTTTCAACCCTCTCCCATGACTTATAATCTAGCTAACTCCAAGACAAGTTTTGAGAGTTTCAAACCTTTCTTTGGGTAGACCTTTTGTTAATATGTCAGCTAGTTGAACCTCATTGTTACTGTGCTTAAGTTCAACCCCTTTTTCATTCACAACCTCCTTAAGAGCCTAGTATTTCACCTTAATGTGCTTAGTTCACCCATGATGAACTAGATTTTTTGTTATAGCAATAATTGATTGGTTGTCAACAATGATCACAGTACCTTTTCTTATTTAAAACCAATAACAACTAGTACCTTTCTTAGCCATTGCAATTGATTTGTCGTTGCTGTTGTTGCAATATACTTAGCTTCAGCAGTAGATTGAACAACAACACTTTGCTTGTTCGAATTCCATGAGAAAACAACACTATTGAATGAAAAGCAAAACCAATTGTACGTTTAGAATCATCAATTGACCCAACCCAGTCACTGTCACTGTATCCAAGTAGTCCTCCACTATAATGCTTTATATACCTCATACCAAAATCAATAGTACCTTTAACATACTTGAGGATTCTTTTCACTATTGTAAAGTGCAGCATAGTGAGAGTTTGCATAAATATGGACAGTAAACATGTAACACACATCAAATCAAGTCTTATCGTTGTTAGGTAAAGTAGTGAACCTGTTGTGCTTCTGTAGGTAAGACCATCTGTTGTAATAAAACCATCTTCTCTATTGAACTAGTCTCCTGATGCTAGTAGAGTACTTACTTCCTTGCTAGAGAACATATTAAATTTCTTTAATATATCCTTTGCATACTTAGTTTGATGCAGGCACATTAATTCATTGGTTTGAAGAACTTCCATGCCTAGAAAATAAGTCATCAACCCTAGGTCAATCATCTCAAACACATTTATCATCTGACTTTGAGTTCTTGTAGTCCATCATCATCAAGTCCAGTAATTAAAAGATCATCAACATACATAGTAACAATTAATGCAGAGTATTACTTGACAATTTCACATATAAAGTTGATTCATTCACACTTTTTAGAAAGCCCTAACCTATGAAATAAGCATCTATCTTGTCATACCATGCCCTAAGCGCTTGCTTATAACAATACAATGCCTTAACTAATTTATAGACCTTGTTCTCTAACCTTGGTTTTCATAACCTTTAGATTGTTCAACAAATATGTTTTATGTTAGATAACCATATAGGAAAACTAACTGTACATCTAAATGGTATATGTACCGTCCATCTCTTGCAGAAAAAGCTATTAACATTCTAATAGTATTGTGTCTTGCAACAAAAGCAAAGGTCCCCAGGTAACCTACTCCATAAACTTGGCCATACCTTTTAACCAACAACCTAGCTTTATACATATTTATAAAACCATCAAGGTTTAGCTTGGTTCTAACATCCATTTGATTCCTATTGCATTATGATCTAAAGGTCTGTCTATAAGCAACCAAGTATCATTTTTCTTCATCGTGGAAATTTCTACATCCATGGCCCTTTTCTAGCTCTCATCAGCCACTGCTTCTGCATAATTGGTAGGATTAGTAATAGCTAAATTGCATCTATTATATATGTCTTCCAAGGTTCTAGTTCTTCTCACAACTTTAGTCTCATCTTCAATGTCAGAAGAGTCATCACTTTTAGATTGCAGTTGATTATCATTAATGACAGGGGCAATAGTAAGACTCTCAATAGACTTCTTTTCCCAATTCCAGCATTAATTCTCATCAAAATTCACATCTCTACTAATAATTACTTTGTTTGATTCTAAGTCCTATAATCTATAACCTCTTGACTATTCACTGTATCTAATATGTAAAGCAATGACAACCTTTGAATCAAACTTAGATCTTTTTACTTCTAGTATTTGAGCATAACACACATGACTAAAGACTTTGAAATGAGAGATACAAGGTTTGTGATTATACCAGATTTCAAATGGTGTTTTGAGTGTCAGTGCCTTTGTAAGCATTTTGTTTTGGATGTAGTTTGCAATATTAACTACTTCAACCTAGAATCTCTCAAGTAGATTACTTTGATATAGCAAGCATCTAGCCATATCACCAATTGTTCTATTCTTTCTTTTAGCCTACTATTCTACTGAAGGTTGTAAGTGACAATTAGTTGATGATGGATCTCAAATATTGATAGAAAGCTCTCAAATTCATTAACAGTGTATTTTGACACATTGTCGATCCTCAAGGTCTTGATGCTTGAGCTGTGAAGTTCTCATCTTGTGCCTTATACTCAGAAAACCTTTTCAATGCCTCTGACTTGTTCCTCAGAAAATAAATCCAACAATAATGTGAGAAATCATCCATGAATAGGATGTAGTAACTACTGCCATTCAATGAAGGAGTCCTCGTAAGATCATTTATGTCTGTATGAATTAACTCCAACTTTTATGTAGCCTTCCATTTACTTTCTGTAAGAAAGGGTTTCTTGGTTTGTTTACCAAATTGGCAAACCTTGCACAGTTTCTCGAGTTTTACAATACCAGGAAGACCTATCACCAACTTCTTTGAAGACATTGTTTACAATGAAGTGTAATTCACATGTCTGACTCTCTTATGCCAGAGTTCTGAGGCATCATATTCACTATAAAGAGCTTGATGCTTTGTTTCCAATAGATTCATTGGATAACACTTGTTCCTCAGATTAATTGTCAATAGCTCAACACTAGTAGGGTCGAATATAATGCACCATCTATTCTTAAACAACAGAGCATAACCATTATCATCCAGTTACCTTACATTAAACAGATTCTAATATGTTTCAGGCATAAAATGTACATCATGAATAAATTTAATACCAGTTGCAATTTCAACTCCTACAGTACCTATTCCAATTATTTTCATATAAAGACCATTTCCAATTTTCACATGAGCCCTAAAACTTCTATCAAGCTCAATGAAAAGATTTTCATTACTTGTCAAGTTGTTTAAGCAGCCACTATCAATAAGCCAAGTGCTCTTATCTGCTGAACCATCATTCAATTTAGCCATAAATAGTGCCTCATCTAATTCACCAACCTTTTCAGCCACTACAACTTCCCCTCAGCTTCCTACTTCTTAGCTTTACACACCTTCTCCACATGTCCAAGTTGGTTCCTAGCTCGACACTTCACATTCGGCATTAACCAACAACACTTTAAAGTATAATTAGTCTTTTTGCAATGAGTACATAGAGGAAATTTGTCTTGATTCTTTCATTGATTCCCAGCACTTGATTTGATACCCTTGTTATTGTTCTTCTTAGAACCATCAACTTTAACCCTTAAGCTCTTAGTTTTAGCAACCAATGCATTTTCAACAGGGTCCTCATGTTTAAGAGCTTTGCTCTGCTCAAAAGCTAGCAAGGTAGAAATCAACTCTTTCATAAAGATTTTTGTCAAATCTTTAAAATCCTCCAAAAAAGAAACTTTTGATTTAAACTTATCAAAAATACTCACTAAAATTTTATTGACAATTCTCTAATTAGAAACCTCTTGTCCTAACATTCTGGGTTGATTAACAAGCTTCAACAACTTGTATTCACACACCTAAATGGTCTTCTTTCTTTCATCTTCATAAGCTCAAATTGTCTTGAGAAATTCATTACCTGCATGACTTTGGTTCGATCACTTCCTTGGAACTCTTCTTTCAAAGAATCCTAGACGAGCTTAGGATCCTCCAAATTCATGATTTTCCCAAATATAGTGTTTGACAAAGCTGATTGAAGGCAAATCAAAGCTTTGTAATGTTTTACAACCTCTGCTAAATGTTGTTTGATCTAAGCCATAGTTGGGCTGGCATGCCTTTACACAGGTGGCTCACTTATCTCCATAACTTATCTCAAATCAAACAACTTGAGGTATGAACGCATTTTCACTACCTAGAAAAGGTAGTTAACATCAATAAAGACAAGGGGTGTTATTGCACTAAAACTAGCTGTAGCCATACCATTTTGATCACACCACAAAAGTTTTACAGGCTCCTTAAGACAAATTACCCTAATACCATGAAAGAATACTAGAAGATCACTCAAATTTTAGAAGCAACAGAGCCTCAAATGAAGAACAACAACAAAGCCATTTTTGGAGAGGAAATTGATTCACTGTATTCTAGAAAATTATCACACTTTTTACAACGAGAAAGACGACTTATATACTCATATTCAAAACAACCTCCAAGGATTTAGCCTTGGGAAATAAAAACAACAGAATATAACAGCAAAGCACAAAAAAGAGTCATTGTTTTTTGTGCAATAATGACTACAAAAGAATAAAAAGAAAGAAGAACGTTGGCCTATACAAACAAAGGACTCGAACGACACTCGAGTGTTTTAGAAAGAAAATAACACTTGAGCAAACGACACTACAAGTTGTCGTATGCTTTCATAACAAACACTAAAACGATATATAGTCTTGTTTCACAAACTTATGACAATAGAGATATATCCGACATCGTTTTGCACATCTTCTTCAACCTTCAACCTTTCTGTTTCTTCCCGCCACTCATCAGTAGTTGAATTTCTAGATTTAAGGTCACTATTTCAATAAATTCTTTTCCTTCATTTCCTCCTTACTTTCTTTCATTTCTTCGAGTACTCCTCCAACAATTCAAACAAAGAAAACTTGACGAAACCCAAAATTTAAACTCATAATAAATATTTTCTTTTTTTTATTAGAGTAAGATTATATACTAATCATTAAATTAAACGTTTAAATACATATTATTCGTATTTTTAGCTGTGGACAAATGTATTAATCAAAAATCTACTAGTTGTACCAAATTTAAAAATGCATGTATGAATTGTTGAATATATGCTATGAAAATAACACTCGATTATTAAAATTTAATATTTCAATCACGAGACTTATGATATAAAAATAATTACCTTTAATCATGTAACTCTCTCTTTCTTTCTTTTTATATATATATATATATATATATCCAAATAAAAAAATTCAATGCTTTAAATCTTGCATTGCATAAAGTTTGAAGTATAACAATAATGAAATTAATTAGCATATTTAAGCTATGATATCTAAGTCTTAATAAAATTCTATTTTTCTTCTGTTTTGTAAACTTAACTATTCAATCAGATCCTAATCGCTTTAGATTCGCAAGGCAAACGACTTTTGCGCGTAGGCATATGAATTCATGTGCAGAGACATCAATCCTTCTGTGGATTGTAAGTTTACTTTTCGCATTTCTGTTATTTTCTTATTCACAATGAGTAGAATATGTTTCCCTGATAAATTAATTTGATTGGTGCAGAAATGCTTCTTTCAACAGTTCTTCAACTCTGTAGCAAAAGTTGACTACCTTACCCTGCGCCATGGTTTCATCTCTGTTAGTCCATGATTACTTAATTCTAATTAATTAATTTCCCATAGTTTTGGTTGGTTTCTTTTTTTAAAAAAAAATGAATATATTCCTTTTCTATACAAATGGGTAAACCCAATCACAATTTCAGAATATGAAGCATTCATTACTGTTATGTTTTTGTAACCTTTCGCTTGCAATTTGGTAGGCTCATTTATCAACTAATACTACCTTCAATTTCCAAAAATACATACAAAGATCATTGGAGGATGATTTCAAAGTTGTTGTTGGCATCAGGTACTGAATCTGTGCTTGCTTTGTATCCATTAGTCGTTGAGCTTTATAGATTTAGAAGCTGCACAAGTGTTCTTTAAAGTTCTGATATCCTAAACTTTTTTTTTCCTTTATTTCCATCTCTTCTCTGCTTTTCATGGAGCAGCCCTTTAATGTGGTTTTTTGTTGTTATCTTCCTGCTGATGGACGTACATGGTGAGTAGGAATTCCTTAATTATAAAAGCTGTAAATCTCCAACATTTGTTCCAAGTTTTATAGTAAAATTTTGAACTTCAACAGGCTGGAATGTGTTCCTATGGGTATCATTTCTCCCATTGACAGTAAGTATTAAAAAATTAAGTGCTTTAATGTTATGGGTCCTTAATCTAATTATCCTCAATCAGGCAGTTTATTCCTGAATCGCCTAACATTGCCATATATGAGTCTCTAGATAGTGCTGGTTCTAGGAACCAAGCTCCAGGTAGTTGTAGCAAAAATGGCACATCAAGTCAAAGATCAGAACAGTGTAATTCAAGGTGCCCCTTTGGTGCAACCCAACGACAACTTCTTCTGGCTCAGTCAACCCAAACTTGTCTTGACCCTTTTGCACTACACTTTATTCATGGTACTAATTATTCTCCCTTTTTGAATCCAAAACAAGTTCTTTCAAATTTTCTTGATAATTATTATACTGCTATTATTGAAATTAATAACACTGGAATATTTCATTGTTCCCAGAATGCATTTGAGGCTGCATTTTTCGTCTGGGTCACGGTATGTATAGAAATATGGGAAGTTCTAGACAATTTTTTTCCTTCAATTTTTCACTTTGAACCTCACTTTCTTCTTAATTGTCAGTCACAATATGGAATAAAGTCCTGCTACCATGAATACCCAGGAATAATCGTTACCAGAATGGTGTTAGCGTAAGCTCCAGTTCTTTTTCATTTCTAAGTTCCTACCTCTCCAAAAGTTTAAACAAAATTTCTTGTTATTTACGAAGGAATTAATCAAATAGATACCTCGATTCATTCATTCCAGACTGAACAAGTAGAGTTTCATTACAGAATCTAAACATTTGGGACAAATCTTTTTTCCAGGGTGACAGTTCAGGTCCTGTGCAGTTACATTACTCTTCCACTCTATGCTCTTGTGACCCAGGTAAATGCATCTGGTTGATATTCGCCCCCTATAACCAGCAAAGTTAACTTGGAATTAATTTGTCTCTTCATATATATAGATGGGATCAAATTTCAAGAGCGCACTGTTTGAAGAGCATACAGCTAATGCTATAAGACAGTGGCACGCCGTAGTGAAGCAGAAACGGAAAAAACAAGGCGGAGCTTCACGCGTTGGCAATGATTATTCCAACAGCAACAGAAACATTTCCTCGGATTTATCAACTAATCATCCAACACCAAATCCGTCAGAAATCGCAAGCTTTCCTAGCAGAACTGAGATTGTTGAAGAAGATACAGAGATACAAGAAGAAGCAGCTGGCCCTGATGTGAATAAAGTTCCCACTGCGGTGGATATAGAAATGCCTTCGACGGGGAAGTCCCTAGCTAACAAGTGAATACATAAGATTACATTCTCTGATCAATTCCAGTGCCATTTCTGTTCCTCTGTAAATGTGATTCGGTTTGGTTGCTAAAGTGTCTTAATGGGTAAAGTTTGTGATGTCTTCAAAATTCCAATTGACATGATCACGAGTTCAAAGGTATGACAATCTTGTCATTCATTTTTTTTTTTAGAACACCAGATGGACTGCCATGTGATCATAATAAAAGACCCAATGTCAGCAAAAAAAATAAAGACAATAAGGATGCTATCAGAAAAAAAAAACATAATAGTATTAAGTTTCGCATATGGCTAAGGTTTTAATTATGATTGAGAGATTTTTGACACATGTAAATATTGAAAATATGTATGTTAGAATCGTAATTCAAGTCCTTGTGACAAGTTCGTAATGATAAAAAACTTAAAGAAAAAGAAATTTGTTCCCTTAATCCTTTGTATTATTGTATTGTATGAAATTCTAATTAGATACTTATTAGCATCTCTTTATCACAAATGTCTTGAATTTCACTCTTTAAACAAAGATACATACATTTATTATTAAGTTATATATTCGAAACACAAATTATAGCTCTGTGATTTTGCTACTAACAAGCTATATATTTGTTATTATATATAGTTAGTTCACAACAAGCTTGTTGCTTTGGAAAGAACAATGAGAGCAATCAAATGAATAGAGTAACTATGTCGTCATACGAACAGTAATGAAAATAATTCGGAACAAGTAGCGATGTTCACGAGTTAGTTTCACTCTTGACATATTTTGACGAGTTTGATTTAGTGATTTAAATATAAAAGTAAATAAAAAATCTATCTTTTAATATTTCTTTGAAGTACAAGTGTTTTTTTTTTCACTTTCTTAAAAACACAGAGCCACACTTTTTGAGAATTATGAAATCCACTATGCCATTAGTGACTTGAATATCTAGAAAACTTACTATCCTACTATACACTTATAAATACTTAATTTTGGTTAATATATATTCTCTAAGAATTATTTTATAGTATAATATTATAGAAAGAATAATGAAAACAAACATTACAAGTGAAACATTATTTTATACAGAACAATTAAAACAAATGAAGTGCTACTTTACGTAAAATAACTAGAATAAGTAGAGCATTACTCCATATAAAACAAATAATATAAGTAGAACACTTACTTCACATAGAATAACCACTTCACATGGATGATAATGAAAGCAACTCAAAATAAGTGACAGGATTCATAAGTTACTTTCATCTTAATATATTCCAAAGAATTTAGTTTGGTGACTCAGATATGAAAATAGTTAAAAGGTCTCCCTTTTAACTTTTTTTTGAAATACAAGTATTTCACCCTCTTACCTTGTTCTTGTATACCTGTTCACATACATCTTCTTCTCTTGTACCTAGCCATGTACAATTTCTTCTATTATACCTTTCACGTATACATCTTCTCTATTACTTTCTACTTGAAAACAAATATTATTACATCTAATTACTTCAATAATCATGCAATGGATTTCTAAACATTACTGGACATTAACTTTCAGTAATAGTTTTCCAACATTAAAGCTCTTCTTAATAAAATTATTTATTATATACATTAAAACTTTTTCTTCTAACCGCTTTTTTTGGCACTATATATAAAGCCTTCACATTTCATTAAAGAGCTCTTCCACTCAGAGTCAACACATTCTCCTTCAGAGCTTCTCTCTCTATATTATCTCTTTGATTCTCTTCTTATTCTTTTTCACCTGTTACGACACTCAATACTTCAGAAACTACTTCAATCTTCCTCTCTGTCACCTCTAACACATCTTTTACTTGTTTACAATGCTTCCTTTTCCTATCATAAAAACTCCCTTTTACAACACTAACAGGTAATATGTTTATCTTATTATGCGCATATTAATCTTGAGTAATGGCACTTGATTTATATATTAGAGTTCTAACAATTCATTAAGAACTCACTTTTGAAAATCAGAAGACTTCCTCTTCAAGCTATTTCCAACTATTTTCTCTCAAATGCTCACCTACTTAATATTTGCTATCTTGTTACCCATTTTGTTCCGTTGATACATTTTTGTAAACTTTCTCCACAGTTTATTCATCACCATTTACCGCGACACTCAACAATTCAAGAACTATTCCAATTTTCCTTTACATTAACTCCAAACACATCACGTTGTACTTGTTTCCCTCTCTATCAGATAAGAACCTCTCTACACATAAATGATTGAATCTCCGCTATTTGTATTTAAAGATCAACATGCCTAATGCCACCCAGTCACCTACCTGCCCAACTACGTATGCGTTTAAAGCAACCATTCTTCCATGAAAAATCGCATTCAAAAACTTGGCGCCATTCGCAAGCGGATCGATTGTAGGGCAACTGACGATTAGCGATTTCGGATGATATGGATTTTACCTTGTAGAATGATCAAATCTCAGTGTTAACTGTAAACATGCTATGCTAGATACTAGAGAGTGACCTTACGGATCAGAGACAGTTAGAGAAAAGGATAGGCCCATTTGGTGACATTTGGAAGATAAAAGTCCCACAAACATTGTAACGGGTCAAGCCCAATTTGAGCACATTAAAATGACAGTGACGTTAGCAATGGCAAGGCGCTTCCGACAAAACATAATGAAAGTTGGGAGTCCCACATCTTTAGATAAAATCGACAACGTGTCGGCCCATTTGGCTCGCAATAGTTTACAACTCAACTAATTCTGCGCAGGCTTACACTCTACACTTTATACCAATCAGAAAGGAGGACGAACTTGACAAACATAGGTGCCCACTTGGCCCAATGACTACTTTAACCCGTTAATAATGTACAAAGGTAGTAATAAAATCACACGATTAAATTTTTAGTAAATATTTTATGTAGCTTATATCTCATTATAAAATGTATATAATGAGGAAAAGTCATATTTTTTATGTAATTTAAATCTAATCAGTTTCTACATGTACTCAAGATAAAGAAAGATGAGATAGATAAATTTTTAAGTTCATATATGAATACCTAAACATTCAAAATAATCTTAACTTAATTCATTAAGTTCTAATTACTGAATATTTTAATAGTTTTTCATCGAAAAATTACTAAATGATCTTGAAAATAATTAACCAAACATGTTGTTACATAATTTTTTTTTAATGAGCATAATAGATACTAAACATTGTTATTGTGGTGGAATGGATTGCACCCTTATATGGTATTTGAAATTTAATGTTGATGGGACAAACAAGAGGGAATTGAGGGAGACAGGCGTAGGAAGAGTGTTGAGGAATGACTTAGCTGAAACTAAGGCCATGTTCTCAAAGCCTATTGGTGTGCATGATGCTAATTTTGCAGAACTTATGGCTGTACTTGAAGTTTTTAATATTTTTGTTTCATCTAAATGGAATGATTCCTGCTCTTTGTGGAGAGTGATTCATTAAATACAGTCGAATGGATGGGTGAACCATGTAGTGCATCATGGCAATATAGAAAGCAGATACTTAGAATTGAGTCCTTAAAAAAGAAAGACAAAAATTTGAAAGATCATACATACTCTACTGAGCTCAAACAGCTGACAAAAGATGGGGTTTTGAAGGAACATACCGTAAATTCTGCAGATATTGTTCATATTTCTGCTGTGTGGTGAAGCTGTTCTATTGCTGCGTTTTTTTGCTTGTGCTGTGACGACAGTATGATCTAATAGCTGCTATTGAGACTTTGTAATAGTGGTCTCGGATGTTTAGTTTGACTAGCTTCCAACTTGCTAATGATACAGGGGAGCTTGAACTTCTTGGTTTAATTTCTATTATGTGTAGTTGTGTTCCTGGTTTTCTTTTGTAGTTGTATGAGGCTAAGGTTGTTCTTTTGCTATGTATTAGCATAATAACTTTAAGCCAAACTCTGTAATAGGGGACTTCCCCGCGAGCTATTAAGGCTACTTGTAAAAGAATAATAATAGATATCAAAACCAAATAGCAAATTATTGATAATAGTACATAATTAGAGAAAATAACACAAACTTAAAATTAAATTTTCACATGGTAGAATTTAAATTTAAAACATTAATTATTACAAATTAAAATTTTTTAAAAATTGAAAATATCTCGTGGGTTTTGAAATATATTAACAAAGAAACATGAGCTTTGCTAAAACTGTGGTTCCCTAGCATCAACAGTGGTTACATGAATTATTGAGATTGCAATTCTTGTAGAGTTGAGAGGGGTTTTTCTCTAATATAATAATTAAATCAGTGTCTAGAGTTTGATATCATAATCTGTGACTTGTTAGGATCAAGAGCGGAACTCATTGGTGGTATTGTAGGTCTTGGAGGGAGCAAAGCAAAGAAACAAAATTTCTCGTGCATAAGTATTGATGGAAATGGATGTTAAACAATACAAGGCCCTATTTCTTTTCCAACATCATCCCAAACAAGTTTGAAACACCGGTGACTCGACTGTCCCCCTTCGGACGAGCCACAAATTGACCTTCCCACCGCCCCCTTGCCCTCTCTCTTGCCCCAAAATATACCAAAAATGTTAAAAAGTCAGATGGTTGAAGATAAATTAGATAAAACAATTAATATGGTAGAAAGTTGATTGACAATCAGCTCATACACACTAATTAACTTCAACCAAATTGATTTGAAATTTAGGTTATCATCTTAATGACCGTCATACGTGCATGCACCTCATTCATTATATTTTGCACGACTCCCCCACTCATATAAAAGGAGGATGCGTGTCATTCACAATAACCATTGGAAATACCATTTCCTCATGTTATATAATTTATGTAGAGAACTATTGAAATTCAAATGCTTTAGTAGAGAATTTGAGTTTAAGTTCTTGGATGAAAAATGTTAAATTTAATAAAAATGTTATATAACTTAAATTCCAATGAATCTCGTATATGTAGGAAAAAAAATTATTTAGCATTCAAACATCTACAATTATTTGGATAATTGCTATTTAGGAAAACATGTTCTACTAGTTGGAAATTGTTCTTTTTCGGCTATAGATTATGAGATTGCTATTTTAGTTATGTACTTCATTGTCTCACTCCATGATCCATTTATTTTTAACTTGTAAATATTTCAATTTTGACACAAACAATAATAATGATAGTGTATATAAATAATGTAAATTTAAAAATAAAAATATTGATGTGTCTTATTTAAATTATTTATACTTAGGAATTCTTTCTGTGTCTTTAATAATGTTAGACTTACAATGTAATAATGATCTATATTATATGAATTTAACCTTAATAGGCTTAGAACAAAAATATCTATAGCCACGGGAAATTAAGTTTATGGTTAGACTAATCTTATTGAGAACCTATTTAGGAAAAAGAAAAAACTTATTAGAGTCTATAGTGGCCAATTAGCTTCTTAAAACCCACTAGCAAACCCAACTTCAAGTCTAACCTAAGAAATTCATCTAAAGCTATTATTACTCTTATCTTAATCGTCTAATTAAACTATTAATAATCAATGATGAATTCAACATTTTATATGAAAGATTATCTAAGGATAATTACAAAAATCATCATATTATATATTTAATTTTTTTATATATAATAATAAAAAAATTAAAAACTAAGTGATGGTGACGGTCACCGTGCCACCACCCACTGTTAATAGCTTATTACAAAAAATTAAACTATTACTAATCCAAACTTCACATATTAGAGGTTATAATCTTGATCTTATTGATGGAAAATGAAACGAACAAAAGAAACATAAAAATAATTGCCATTGAAATTGCACATCATGCCGTTGTATGAGCTTGGACCCATCTTTTTGATTTAAAATTTTTGGACACAAAGACTTTATGAATTATGGTCAGCAGCCTAAAATACTCTAACAATAAAAACATCTAGGGGATTGCCCGGTCCGAGTGATGGCCGATGGGATTTAGTCTTGGAGGGCGGGGTCAGAACATGGGGAAGGAAGAGAAAAGTCCTGTCTCCCCATAAGATAGAAAATTTTTGGCTGGGCTACCATTTTCCCTTCGTCTGTTTTTCCTTTTGTTTTTGTTAAATAGAGAAAGGTGACATGGGCTGATTTAACGAGAATGACGAGTCGCGTTGGGTTTGTATTGGTCAAGAACGATCTATCCTTATCACATAATCAACCGATTATGAAAGCTCAACAAATTTTTATATTATTCTATATTATTGGTTGGGAGAGTTACACATAAAGAAGCATCTCTTTTTCATCTCTTTCCCTGACTAAATGTTTAGATTAATAGTTAGTTATCAACAAGAAATTGATTCATTAGTGCCCTCAATAATATTATAATCATTTTCATTGGGAGTTTATTGTTGATTTTTTTTTGCTATTATTAATTTTAAATACATTATTTTTTAACAATACAATATATATTGTCCTAATTTCGCAAGTTGAGAACTATTTCAGAAAAATTTTAGATTAGACAGTTAGCTTATGAGTATCAATGCCTTGATTGGCAACAGGCAATCTTGGCCCAAAACAAGACCAAAGTTTTGTTATTTATAATAGATAAACTAGAATTTTTTTTTTTTGAAGGTTAATATTTATCCGTAGAAAATGATGTATGTGTGACTTTTATGTTAGCTTTGTGAAAAGCACGCAATTATGAGTGAGATGCTCCCATTTGCATGTCTGTGATTATGGGATACCATTTGTCCCCTTAATATTGGACCCACTAATATCACTCTTAATTATTTTGATTGCAAATTTGTTACCAAGCGCAAGATCTCCATTTTCTTTTTCTTTTTCCCTTCATTTTCTCTCTCTCTCTCTTTCTCTTTTTGCATTCCTTTTTTTTTATTATTATTGTTGTTATTTTCGAAAGAGATATGTGTGGCATAAATCAAGATATGGCTGTTATTTTATAATTTAACAACTTTAAATTCATTAGGGAACATTTGATTTAACTCTTTTTTTATTATTATTATCATAGTGAGCTTAGTTGTTTGTGATATTAAATACTATATATTGTTTAATTTACCTAATAATTGAAAAATAAAGATTCAGGCATTTACTATATTCACATGGAAATAATAAATCATTGCTAGGTGAGTTTAGCTCAAATGATATGGGAGGAGTATAAGGTTTGATAGCGAAAAAGGGACATAATAAATCATTACGCGTATGAAATACTCAAAATAATTGTTTAATGTTTATCTAGATATTAAGAACAGTTGAGTTGTGTGGGTTCTTTGACATCCAATTTTTATTTTTATTTTTTTACATTTTTTGAATTGAGAACATCCCCATGAACCAATCTAGCTTGCTTTTAGTAGTTGGGTTTAACTCAAATGATATGCTATGAGATTTGTGTAAAAAAATTAGATTTTGCTCTCAATGCTCTTACTTGCATACAAAAAATTATTGATTTAATGATTTATATAAAAAATTCTCAAGCGAAGATTCTTGGCGTTAAAATTAGTGATACTCCAATTTGAAAGTTTCATGTTTGAATCCTAAAATAAGGAGGATAGAATTTATAGAATGAGTTCCATTTTGTTGTTATTTTTATGGATTTCTATTTATCTTTTATTTTTAATTTTTATTATTTTTTACAAAAAAAATGGAAAAATATCAATAAAATGGAACCATAAATATAGAGAGAGATATTAATATACATAATTTTAACCAAAAATTAAAAGCGATGAAAAAGCATTTGAGTATCTAATTCAATAGTAGGTGCATATAAAACTTCTTCTCAACAAATCGAATCTCCACTCTAAACCCAAATTAAAAGAAAAACGATTAACGAATAAAAGCAAATAACAAAAGGTTGTTTGCATATAATAATTGGTTAAGATGATTTTGTTTGATGTACATTAAGAAAGAAAAAGGTAGCCATTATCTAAATAATTAGACCAAGTTTAAAGGTGTACCCATATATGCAAAAAAAAGATCGATTATTATTATTATTATTATTATTATTTTGGTTGGAACAAAAGGAGTAGGATATTCTACTAACTAATTAATTTTGATGGACAAACACCAATAAATGTTATTAAACAAAAATGGTCTAATTTGAGTTGAAAGACATTGTTCCACATAGTTATGAGGTGGGAATGATGCATCCTAATGGGAAAAAGAAAAGGGCATCTTTTCCCTTAAAAGCAAAAGGTAAATAGCATTTGTTTTGACACCAGAAGATTTGGCGTTTGTGTAGGCAATTGCGCGAAGCAAACAATGGTGCATGGGTTGGTAAGGTCATTGTAAGTAACACGTCGGGTTTAGAGAGTGAAATGGACAGATGGTAAAGGGTACGATGAATCCGGGCGCTTTAAAAGCAGCAACCAAACAACAATCCCAGGACCCTATTTTGCATTTTTTGTTGTTTTCAATTATTATTATATAAAATAATTAAAAGCCGAAAAAGCTTCTGTCTTGTGTTTGTCAAGCACTGGCTATTCAGTGCAAGCAGACACCAAGGCAACCGGCATGAGTCTCGAGGGCCTTTCTTTTTGACCTTCTTTTCCTTTTTTAATCTTTTTTCAATGTTTTCTTCTTTGTCTCCTATTCTTCTTACTATTGGATTCATATGGAGCAGCGGTTTAAACCCAAATGTTTTCTTCTTGTATTATTATTATTGTCACCATCATCATTTTGGATTTGTTTATAATGTCAGAATTTTTTATTATATAAATTTCTATTAATTGATAATTTTAATTTAATAAAATAAATTGATAATTTAATCTTATTATAAAACAAAAGTCCAATTAATAGTAAAATGATACTTAACGATAAGTTTTGCACATCTAATTAGATTAGTATGATTTGACAGTTATGTAAACCTTGGCCCAATATGCTTTTAATGGGAGACTTGTACTAGGGTTTTATTATATATATATATATATATAGCTAAGTCCCTTCTTCTCTTTTAACTCGAAAATAATAAACAAGTGTAAAAAAGAAGATATAATACCTATTTAGCTTGATTTTTTTAATTTATTTATTTTTTAAAAATAAAAGTCAAATCAAATTAGATTTAAAAAAAACTCTTTAAAAAAAATTACTTTTTTATAGAACAGAATTTAAAAAAAAACTTAAAAAAAGCTTATTTTCTTCTTTTAAAAACACACAAAATTTTCAAAAAATATCATTTTCTCAATCAATCCACCTCTCCTCTCCTTTTCTCTACAAATTATTTTTCTCCAATGCAAAATCAAGATCTCTCTCTTCTTTATCTTTCTCTACAAAGATTACTAGGAAAAAAATAAAAAACTTAGTAACAAAATAGCAAAATATAAAATTTTTTTATTCTTAAAAAGATTAAAAGAAATGAAAACTTAAAATTTAAAGTTGCATTCAAGTACTATTTAAAGATTTTCTCTTTTCTTCACTAAAAAACTCTAATACCATTACTATTATACAACTTTGAGAATTGTTCTATTTCTTTATGGATTTCTTTGATTCTTAACATTTGAAATCGTACATAAACTATAAGTAGACTTATTTTGCTTTGATTTATTAGATAATTGAAGATAGTATAGATACTCGTTATGATAAATTTTAATCAAAATTACAGTTTATACAATTTATTTTGCCAAAGAGCTTATTAAACAATTTTTAACTTAATTTTAAAAGCTATTATTTTTCATAAAAGCTTTATAATAGCTTTTAAGCTTTAAAAAAAAGTTAAGCCAAACAGGCTCAGCCTTAACTAAGAATTCTTTACTTTTCTGTTGAGAGTAACAGCTACCTCTATGAATCAAACAGGTATGCAATAAATAGTTGATGCTTTTAATGTTCTAATATTCACACATCGATCTAAGGATTCAACTTATATGTTGTATCAAAGCAACTTGTGTGAAATTAAAACCCAACAAAATTTAAGAATTTAATGAATTTACTTTGTAAAATTATATGTCATCATTTGTGAACATAAGGTTAGGGTTTTTGGTCCTCACAATGCATAGATTAATTGTATATAAACTTCTTCTCTTAACTTGTATGATAGAGATAGGAATTAGATAATAAGTTTTAGGTTTGAATATAAAACCAAAAAGCCAATTTTGATGAATCACTTATATTTTGTGTATTTTAATTTAATGGGACTCTTAAAATCAATGTACATATGTTATAGAGTTGATATATAAGTTTAATTACATAAAATATAACCATATTGCAACAAATTTTGAAGAAAACTTTACATGTTGTACTATTTTTTAAAATTTTTAATGCACATTTAATATTTATTTATTTATATGTCATTTAATCAATTATTTTAAATATTTCTGATGAGATATTTCTAGAATGCATATGATAGAAAAATAATATGCATATGGTTGGTTGGATGGCGATATATGTTCTCCTTAGATTAGTCTCTAAATTTGCATGCTTTGAGGTTGACATTATGTACATAATTTAAAGAATATATTGTATTTATTTTTTTAAGTTCAAGACCCTGAGTTTTATTACAATGACTATGATTTGGGACCAAATGAGATACACCCAAACTTATTATATCAACAAGAATGGTTCATTGCATACATTGGGTTAAGTATGCAAATTAAGGAATTTGGGCAAATAATTAATTCTGGTTTAAGTAAATTTTTTATTAATTGATGTAACTACTTGGCTGTCAAAATGGCTCATTTACTGAAATTAATGGTTTATTTTCTTAAGCAAAAGGTTACGGGATGGTCTTTAAATTGTTTTATACAATCACATGTCCAAAAGAGTTATTGTGTAAGGCAATTTAGAATGGTACATGAAGTATCATGGCTGAGAGTATACCGGTGTAGAAGCTCCGTCTACCTAAAAGGGATAGGTTTTTCGAAAACTAGAATATTCTCATATTAGCTTTATGTGGAGAGTGCCTATTAGCATGCCATATTTTCTATCCAAAAGGAAGTCTATGATAATGCACCTGGACTCTTCAATTATTTTCTTTTAGCACATTATGGATTGTTGCTAATTTTTTCATTATTGCCCAATTAATTAATAGTTGCATTTCTTTTCTTGAGTAGTAATCTTTACTACAAATAATAATCAAGCTACTATTGATACTCTTAATGGGTCTAACTTTAAGAGATGGAATGAGGATTTGTCTTTCGTCTTCATTGTAAGTGAAATAGACATAGCCTTAAGTATTGATAAGCTTGCTTTCCTTGCTGACAAGAGAACGACTGAGGAAAAAGAGTTATTTGCTAAATAGGATAAAACAAATCACATGTGTTTGCATGCCATTAAGAGATTTATTTCTGAGCATCTATTGAATGGGTTACAAAAGACTAAAATTGTTAAGGATCTTTATGAAGCTACAGGTGAAAGATACCAAAAGTCTAAAAAAGTTTGAAGCTAGGAACCTTACAAGTGAGCTTACAAGTATGAAGTATGACAATGTCTGAGGGGTTAAGGATTTTATCATAAAAATGGTCCACATTTAAACTAAATTGGTTTTTTATGACATCAACCTTCCTAACAAATCATTGTTCATTATACCCTTAATTCCTTAACTATTGAGTTTACCCAAATCAAAATTGCCTATAATGTTGTGAATGAGGTTTAAAGTGTTAATGACCTTATTTCTAAATGTGTCTCTAAAGAAAAAAAACTTAGAAAAGAAAAGAGTGAGGGTGCTTTGCCTACCACCAATTCCAAACCTTACTACCAAAAGAATTTTAGAAAACCTAGAAATGCCCTTAAGTAGGAAAATAAAAAGCATGGTAATGGTCAAAGTAAAAGGGTAGGAGGTCTTAGACTTGCCATAAGGAAAGAGGTTAGGTGTTTTTCTTGTAAGAAGAAAGGTCATATGAAAAAAGAATGCCCCAAGTATAAGTCTTGGTTAAAGAAGAATAATAAACAAGAAGGTAAGTCACTAGCTTTAATTTGTTTTGAATCCTATTTTGTTAGTGTACCACCAAATTCGCGGTGGCTTGATAGTGGTGCAACTGTTCATGTTGTTGTTACATTATAGGGGTTCAAAAGCAAAAGGAAGCCTAGTGTGAGAAAGGCCAAGCTTAGAGTTAGAAGCAATGTTGACATAGATGTCAATCATGTAGGAACTATAGGTTTAAATTTAAAATCAGGTTTTGAACTTATTTTGAAAAATGTTTTTCATATATTGACATTTAGGCAAAATTTGATTTTAGTTTCTATTATGGGTAAACTTAGTTATTATTTAGGCATTGGTGATGGAAAAAACTGACTTGTTTTTAAATTATAAAGTCATTAAAGAGTTTAAGATAGTTGATAATTTATATAGATTGTGCTTGGTCCCTAATAATGAATATAATTGCACAAATGTTGAAAACACTGTATCCAAAAGATCTTTTAATAAAGAAAACTCTTCTTTGCTATGACATAAAAGATTGAGTCACTTTTCTAATAAGAGAGTTAAAAGATTGATAAAAGATGGCATTTTACCTAATCTTGATTTTGAAAAGTTAAACACTTATGTAGATTGCGTAAAGGGTAAAATGACTAAGAATAAAAAAAAAAGCCAACTCATAGCAATGCTCTTCTAAAAATTATGCACACTACTATTAGTGGACCTCTTGCACCTATCTTGTGTGGTAACAAGTATTTTGTTACCTTTATTGATGACTTCTCTCATTATGGTTACCTTAATAGATGAAAAATCTTATGCTTATGAAAAATTCAAAATTTTCAAACCTGAGGTAGAAAAACAATTATGAAAAGTTATCAAAATTGCTAGGTTTGTCCGAGGGGGTGAGTATTATGGTAAATATGGTACAACTGGACAACACATGGGACTGTTTGCCAAATATTTACAAGACTGTGGAATTATTGCCCAATATACCATGACTTGACAATCCTCAATAGAAAAGTATGGTTGAAAAACAAAATCGCACCCGCAAGGAAATGATGAGGAGTATGATGAATAGGACTAACCTTCCTAAGTTCCTTTGTGGTGAAACCATTAAAACTGCTTTGTACATTCTTAAAAGAATTCTGAGTAAGTCTATTTTTGTAACACTTTTTGAGTTGTGAACTAGTAAAAAATTCAATTTGAACCATTTTCGAGTTTAGGGATGTCCTGCATAAGTTGGAATTTATAATCATTCCGAAAGAAATACTAAATTTAGGACTACTCGTTGCTATTTCATAAGTTACTTAGACCATTCTAAAATATATAGGTTCTTCTGCTCTACATGTGGAACTAAAGTTGTAGAATTAGAAGTGGCAAAATTTCTATAGTCGGATGTTGCTGATAAGTCCATAACTGAAGTTGTTGATGGTAGTGAGCTTATCAAACATGAAATCATTCCTCTACCAACTTCACAAGGTAGTGTAGTACTTGTGACAATTGAAAAAAGGGATCTTAGGCAACATGATGTAAATCTTCTTTCTCAAGATCTTGTTCTTACTCCTATTAATGTTCATCCCGTTTAGGAAAATGAGGTTGAAGTGCCTTTGAGGAATCTTCTAGGTAAAGGAAGTTTGCCATTCTTAATGATTACATGGTTTTTCTTAGAGAGAGTGATTATGATATCAGTCATGTGTTGGATCTTGTGACTTTTAGTGATGCCATTAATAATCCCCAATCTACTATGTGGATGGGTGCAATGAAAGATGAGATCAGTTCTATGGCTCAAAATGATGTTTAGGAGCTAGTTGAACTTCCAAAAAGGTGTAGGCCAATTGGTTGCAAATAGTTGTATAACATTAAGAAAGATTTTAGGGAAATACTTAAGATGTTTAAGGCTAAGTTTGTGGCAAAGGGATTTATAAGGAATAGATTACAATGAGACTTTTTCACCACTGTCTTCTAAGGATTCTTTTAGAATCATCATGGCCTTAATAACACATTTTGATTTAGAACTTCAACAAATGGATGTAAAGACAACTTTCTTGAATGGTAACTTTAAAGAGAAGGTTTATATGTTCAACTTGAGGGATTTTAGGAATTAGGGAGTGAAAATTTGGTATATAGACTTAAGAAGTCCATTTATGATTTGAAGTAACCTTTTAGACAATGGTATTTAAAGTTTGATGAGATAGGTACTTCCATGGATTTTGTTAAGGTTGATTAGTGCATATACCTTAAGATTAATGGGAGTAAGTTCATTTTTGTTGTGTTATATGTGGATGATATCTTGCTAGCTAGTAATGATGTTCGATTGTTGCATGAAACTAAGTAGTCATTGTCCAAAACTTTTGATGTGAAAGATCTTGGTGATGGCTCATTTGTACTTGGGATTGAGATATGCCAAGATAGGTCTCAAAATTTATTAGGGCTTTCCTAGAGGGCATATATTAATTGTGTGCTCAACATATTCAACATGTAGAATTGTAAGGTTGGGGATGCACCTATTGTGAAAGGTGATAAGTTTAAGTTAGTCAATGTCCGAAAAATGACATAGAGAGAGAATTTATGAAAAGAATATCTTATTCTAGTGCAATCGGAAGCCTTATGTATGCACAAGTTTGCACAAGGCTAGACATAACTTTTGTAGTGGGGTTTCTTAGCAGATATCTTACTAATCCTAGTCTGGATCATTAAATTGCTACTAAGAAAGTGATGAGATACTTGCAAAAGACTAAGAATTATTTATTGGTGTACAAAAAAGTAGATAACCTTGAAATTGCTGGTTATAAAGATTTTGACTTCACTGGTTGTCAAAATGACGTGAAGTTCACCTCAAGGTATATTGTTATGTTGGCTGAAGGAGCTGTTTCTTGAAAGAATGTTAAGCAAACGCTCTTTGCTTCCTTTTCTATATAAGTTGAGTTTGTTGCTTGTTATAGGGCTGCCACGCAAGTTATTTGGCCTAAAAATCTTATTTTTAGGCTATGTGTTATTAGCTCTATCTCTAAACCTCTTAAAATTTATTGTGATAAGAGGTTTGTTGTGTTGTTCATTAAAAACAATAAAATCATTAATGGCTCTAAACATTTGGAGATAAAATATTTGAAAGTCAAGGATTTTGTTAAAAATGGTGACATTGTTGTTGACCACATAGACACTGACAATATGTTGGATGATCCTTTGACTAAAAGGTTAAGATATATAGTTTTTAACAGACATGTCAAAAGTATCAATATTTTGAGGTCTTTTGATGTACTTGGTTAATAAGAGTATGTTATTTATATAACTCTCACATTATAGTTTACATTTAATGGTGTTGAGATCTTTTTATTTGTTTCTAAACATTCATGAGATGTTGATTTTATATTTATTGATGATCATCGTTAATTGATAATCCATGTTGTTATTTGACATTATTTGTACATGTACATCTAATTACTATTTTATATATATGCTTCATAAAATCTTGAGATTGATGTTTATATCAAGAGTGATTCTATTGATATGTCTCATGGATGATACCAACAAGGAACCTTGAGGATAAGTGGGAGATATACAAGCATGTTGTTTTTTTTTTTTTTTTTGAATAGCAAAGCATCAAGTTTATTCATAATGCAGGGACATGAACCCCTCATTCCTTACACATAAACATTAAAGCAGAAAGCTTTGGTTCATATATCAGTCCATTTTATCTGATATATGTTTTCAAAAACCTCCTCAAAAGATCAAAAAAAAGCGTCCCTTGTACACATCACCAACCCAAAATAATAGAAAAAACCCCAAAGAAAGTCACAACATTCTTCTCTCTTAAAAATAAAGAGGTCTCAGGAAAATGCAGACACCCACAAACTTAACTACTCATCCCTACATCCCAATTTTTATCTCTCCCAATCCAAAAGGCACAAAAGAGGGATCATTACTAAAAACCCCAAATACAAACAAAAGACTCAAAGCTCCTTAACAGCTATAACCCCCCATCTACCTAAAACCGAGGGTTAGCCATAGTTGAACCTCACTTCCACAATCAAGATTAAAAAAAGAATTTAGTACCCTCTCAATATCTCACTTTGAAGATGGACGTCAGCTTTAGCAAGTGAATCGGCTTCTTGGTTAGCCTCTCTAAGTGAATGTCTGATTTCCCATTCTGTACATATCTCCTTTAACTTTTCTATCTGATTCATCCAAAATCTCAATCTCCAAAGCGCACTCATAGGATCTTTAATCCATCTAACAATATTGCACGCGTCACTTTCAATCAACAAGGAATGGTTATCTTTCCATATCGATGCTGAGAATATCAAAAAAGCCTCCTTCACAGTGAGAACTTCCGCAATAGTAGAGTTGGCAATACCAATATACAAGCATGTTGTTAATGTTGAAATGGATTTATCACCAGGTTTAAAGAAATCAACAAGAGGACTGACAATGAAATAACACATTGAAATCACATTTAGGTGTTATTTTTTTGCTACACAACCACATTGAGATCCATTGTCGATACAGTCACTAGTATTTGTAACTATAGATTGGTTTTATGTCAATAAGTGACATAAGAATTGTCATAATTCAATATTAGATGTTTTTGTTGGATAACATCATTAAGACGTTGTCTTTAAGGGTTAAATATTTTTAAATTATGGCTATATTAAAATTAAGTCAATCAATCTAGAATCTTGTTTTCTAAAGTATTTTCTTAAAGTCAAAATAAACTCCAATTAATATTGTCCAAGTGGAAGAATGGTAGAATTTTCTATCACGTGGGTTTCTATTAATTGATAATTTTGATTTAATAAAATAATTTGATAATTTAGTCTTATTGTGAAATGAAGCATGAGAGCTCAATTATTATATATATATATATATATATAGATATAACTAGATCCCCTATTTCCTTATAATCAGTGATATTTGTCCATTGAGAATCGTCACAAATAATAAAAAAATACGAAAAGGAAGCTATAACCTTAATTAATTTTTTTTTATTTTTTTACTAAAAATAATAACTACTTTTATGAATCAAATAAATATACTATCAATAATTAATACCTTTAATGTTTTAATATATATATATATATATAAATAGGGATTCAACTTATATATAAAACAAGACACAAGCGCCTTTAATAAAGTCAGTCTCTTATCCCTTTCATATTTTAGCCACAAATGTTGGTGTGACATCTCAGTCTCTCCCATAGCCACCTTGCTTTTGTGATCAAAAGCCATAACATGCAATCCCCACGTGCTTTCTGGGGCCGTGTCTAACCACCCTCTTTTTTATATTTTTATAATATTAGAGATAATACAGATTTCACCCGTTCACTCATTTAATGATTGCTTTTATTATAATTATTTCCTTAATTATATTTTTCCTTTATTAAATTATTCAAAACTGAGTGTTCACTACAAGCTATTGTCCCGTTTTCCTGGACCCAAAAAAGGGATTCAGTTAGTCAAGATAACAACGAGTGAAATTAACGAGCCTTATAATTATTTTATCTTTGGAGGGTTACTTACCTAACTAAATGCATCATGGTATTTCATTTTCATTTAACGTTATTTGGCAACCAATGCGAAGGACCCTACAAGGGTGGACAATGAGAGGGAGTACTGGCCAGATGTCTACCACACTCTCTGCATAAGCCGAACCCAAACACCAACACGGACAGCCAAAAAACTGTGTTGTCCATTTCTTTCTTGTCCTCCGTCCACGTTCTTTTGCATTTATTAAGAAAATAGAACAAAAAAAAATCCCATTTCTGCCTACTTACCTTAATGTGTTAAGAGGCAAGGTAACTCCTCCTTGTCACTTGATCATATATTGGGCTTTTAAAAGTTTAAATAATTATAATCTCAGCATTTACACAAAGCATTCAATGGCTTGACAAACAAATTGTTTCAATTGCCGCAAAATTTTGGACCAAACACGTTTAAGCAATTATTTCTTTTTTCTTTTGCAATAAAGAGTATTATAATTTTTTTATGTGTTAATTTATATAACTTAAATGAAAGATATTTAAATAGGATCATAAAACTCATTAATGTATAAGTTAAGCTTAGACATTAGGTGAGCTCAACTCATTTATGTATCCTGGTAGTTTAGTTAATAATTCATTTAGGAACTTATTTAAAGCTTGATACAGAAAACACTCCATTAAGACGTGAACAAGATTACTTTTATTTAACTAATCAATTCAGCCTATGATGTGATTCAAACCCAACACAACCCTCAAACTTTAACAAGATAACTGATTATAGATATTCTATGAGGTGGTGGTGGGAAATTTTATTTTATTGATATTTAGTATTAGATAATTATCCCAAAATTTACACTCACTGGTGACCATATCCAACGCAATTATATATATATATATTAACAGAGAGCATAATTTCATAAAGAAGTTTTACCTTACCTGTATGCATATATTGAAATGTTAGGCTAGGAAAAAATCAAAGAACGAAAAGTCTATAATACATGTGAGGATGTGCATATTGATCTGTCATCGCTAGATTTAATTTTGCATAAATTTCTTCTGTTTCAGGGGTTAACCTGTCTTCATCATTTCGAACCGCCCATAACTGTTACTATTCTTTAACTTGTACACTTTGCTTTTTGGTAGCTTATTTTCTTTTGAGCTTTGCCTCTATCCCCTCTCATTTAAGTTGGACAAATAATTTTGGGAAAAATGTCATTTTACATGCTTTAATTTATCCTTTTTTTTAAATAACTAATTTTGTATTTCCATCAATTAATAAAAAATTTGTTCAAAAGCATTTTAAATTTAAATTAATTAATATTATTATTAGAAAAACAAATAATAATTTATAAAAAAGTTATTATTATTTATATAAAAGCAATAATTCCGTTGGTGGCGTGAATTAGTAAATAGAGTGCAAACGGAAGGGTTGATAGGGTCGGGAAAACCGAGGCGTGAGAGAGGGGAATGTAGGTGGTGGGGGCTATGAAGCAGCGCCAAAGGCGCAGGCCATCCGATGGCATCACTTTCGCTGATAAAATCCTCGCTTACTCCCCTCTTTCTCGCGTGCATTTTACATATCCATTGCTCTTTTCTTTCTGTTTTTTCTTTTTTTATTTTTTTTTTAAAAATTTACTTCTCTATAAATTACTATAAATTAATACTCCTACCAAATGACTTACTAAAAATTTATGAATTACGGATCCTTTTTTCGAAATTTGTATATTTATTTTCGTACAACTTACTATGAAATAGAATCAAATTATCTTTTAAAACATAAGCAACTAATTAAAAGATATTGATATATAAACGAATTCATATTACATCAACTCAATTTCTTTTTTTAAAAATTTATTTGATACAAATGAAAATGTAATAATATCTTTCTTTAAATTCTGCAGTCACCCTAGCCACCTAAACAATTCAAGTGAAAAATGTGATCATTTCTATCTCGTTTAATAATATATATATATATACTTAATTACTTTACTATATCATATATTGATTTATTTTCAAGTTTGGAGTATGGTTAAAAAGCGTTTAATTCAATAGGTAATAAAATTTATGAATTTTATTATTCTGAAAAAAAATTAATATTTAACTCAAAATTAGGGATTTTTAAAGCTCCTTTTATCTTAAAGAAGGAAGATTACTTGTTCTAGATTCATGATCCAAATGATAAATAAGGGAAAAAAAACCATAGGATAAATATAATTTTGAGGTGTTTAAAAAAAAGGAAAAAAAAAGAAATAGAGGAAACTGTCACGCGCTCTAGCAAAAAGGCAAAGAAATTAGTGAGAAGAATGAAAAGAAAAGAAAGGGGAAGAGAGGGAGAGAGAGGGTGATGAGACTAGAGATACAAAAGAGTGGACTGCTGCTGCCGCTCTGAGTCACTGAGTCCTAACAACTAACAACACAACACGCCCACCATAGTTGCTGCCAAAAGTACCCTTGGCCCCATCCTTCTTACATTGACAACTCTCTCTCTTTTTTTTTTTCCCCTTTTTTTAGTTTAAATTTTACTTTCTACGTCTATTTTTTTAATCCTTTTAATTTATTTATTTATGAATTTATATGTCCATGTCTATTTTCTGTACTGAATAAAATCAGAAACTGTACATATTTTATCCACCTTAATTTTTGGCCTATTCTTTTGTACTACACCAAGGTACCAATGTACACTTTTTTTTCCTCTAATTTTTGAAAGAATTCATCATTATTCAAATAAAAAATCATTTAATTAGTATCGAGGAATGAATTAACGGAAGGAAAAAATAAAATTTTGGACAAAAATGGATATTATTTGTAAGGCAAGTAGAGTTTCAGCTACATTGGGTTGTGTTAATTGTTAGAATTATCTTATTGTTTTATTCAGAAAAAAAAAAGTTGAAAAGAGACGTTGGTTTTTGTTGCATCGAATTGAAAACCCCCCCTTTTGTCTTGGTGGTAGGCCTTCCTCACAGTGAAAAAAGAAAATAAGTCGAAAACTCAAAGCAGAACAAAAAAATAAAAGGAGATAAAGAAAGAAAGCAAAGAGAGAGAAAGAGAGAAGGATGAGGGTTGGGGGGGGGGGGGGTTGGGGAAGTGTGGGTTCTGTACTGTCTTAGCTTGTCCCCCCCACCCAACACAGTATCCTTTCTCTCTCTCTCTCTCTCTCTCTTCAAGTCCAAAAGCCAAAAGCCACCACCACATTGGCTTTTCTTGCCTTTTGTTTCTGTGCTTCCTAAAAGCAATTGTCTATGTCTGCTGCTCCTGCTCCCTCCTCTCAGTACCTGCAAATGGGGGAGGAATCATACTTTGAATTTCTTGTTATTATTTGACACCCTTTTCTTTCAACTCTCTATCCTTTAGCATTCTGGCTTTGGTATCCTCTTTCAAAAACATGACTTCCTTGTTGTTTCTGTTCATCTTCTTCTACTCTTCTCATGTTCTAGCTTTGTGGGTACCCCTTGAAAAAAATATGAAAAATCCCTTGGCAATGATTTTACTTCATTCCCCATTTTTCTCAAGTGTTTAGCTTTCTGGTGTACCTTTTTTATATATACTCTCATTCTTCTCTTTTCTGAAGTTTTCCTGATATTTTGTCTGGTGGAGTTGGTTATGTGGTTGTACTTGCAGTGAGAAGAGAAAATTAAAAAATAAAACTTGGGGCGTTCATGGAAATTGATCTGAACCATGCAGTGAATGAGGTGGAGAAGACTGCACTTTGCAATGGGGACTGTGACAAATCCAGTGCTTGTGTTTACTGTTTGTCCTCTTCATCTTCTTCATGTTCTTCAAACTCAGCTTCGCCTCCTGGTGCCTCTTCCATTTATTTGGAGCTTTGGCGTGCTTGTGCGGGTCCTCTCACTTCACTTCCCAAAAAGGGAAATGTTGTTGTTTACTTCCCTCAGGGTCACTTGGAACAAGTTGCCTCTGCCTCTCCTTTCTCCCCCCTTGGAAATGGCCACCTTTGATCTCCCTCCTCAAATCTTTTGCAAAGTGGTGAATGTCCAGCTTCTCGTAAGTACTCAATTTTTCTTCTTTTACATTGATTTGTCTTTGCCTTCTTCCTATAATTAGCTTCCCTTAAAGGTTATAACTATACCTTTTTCCTTTAAATTTGGGTGCTTAAATTGAAGTCTCCTTTTTTTCCCTTTCAGGCCAATAAGGAGAATGATGAGGTCTATACACAAGTCACTTTACTTCCTCAGCCAGAGGTATATAATTCTTCACTGAAACTATGGCCAATTGGCTTTTTATATTGGTTTTTGAATATTTGAGTGTGTGTTTTACTTGTACAATCTTAGGGAAAATTGTGACTTTTTGGTATTACGTTTTATGGGTGAATGGGGTTCGACAGTGCAACTTCTTAGGATTTTAGTGACTTGAATGAATTCTAGTCAGCATCCTCTTCCTTCTAAGAGGCAGTCCGAATTTATGGTTTTAGTGATTTTAATTTGGGATTTTGTGCAGTTGGGAGGGCCTAATTTGGAGAGCAAGCAGCTGGATGAGCTAGGTGTGGATGAGGGAGGTGGAGGATCACCTACAAAATCAACTCCTCACATGTTTTGCAAGACGCTAACAGCTTCTGACACTAGCACCCATGGAGGGTTCTCTGTTCCACGTAGAGCTGCCGAAGACTGCTTTCCTCCGCTGGTGTGATCTTGTACTTTTAATCTCTCATGTACTTTACCAGGCTGCTTGTTGATCCTAGAGAATTTTTTGTAGATGTAATTGTGTTTGCCTTAATTTCAGGATTACAAACAGACGAGGCCCTCACAAGAGCTTGTTGCCAAAGACCTGCATGGAGTTGAGTGGAGGTTTCGACATATATATAGGGGTAATTCAGATAGAGGTTTTGACATTTCTGTTAGTGGATATTTCTTATAGCATTCAGAATGTGTTTTCAATTGAAAGAAACATTGATGAAGCTTAATTTTTATTAATTTTTAGGTCAACCAAGGCGGCATCTCCTTACAACAGGCTGGAGTATTTTTGTGAGTCAAAAGAATCTTGTTGCTGGTGATGCAGTGCTCTTTCTGAGGTGCGAATAGTTTTTACCAAAAAAGAAATTGAAAGATGCATAGAACTTCTGACAGTAATTAATTAATTCATTATGTTTTCTCCTAAAGTGGACGGCACAATTCTGTATTGATACTTGGAAGTTAGTCGAAGGGAGAAAACTTATAAAAGGAAGATAGAATCATCATTCCAATACTACTGGCGTGATAAATTGAAATGCTTTATGCTACTGGAAAATCTGAAAAATCTATTGACACATGAAATGTAATGGAAGGTTTAGAGTTCTGATGCAGCCATGTGTTCCAATGTCCTAGTTATTTGAAGTTCTCTGATCTTTTTTTGTGTGGACATCATAGGGGTGAAGGTGGAGAGCTGAGATTGGGAATTAGAAGAGCTGTACGACCAAGAAATGGTCTTCCTGATTCAGTTATTGCAAAACAGAATTCATATCCAAATGTTCTTTCTTCAGTGGCTAATGCAATATCCACCAAGAGCATGTTTCATGTCTTCTACAGTCCAAGGTACGAGTCTATTACTGCTTACTTCAAGAACTTAGCTGGTAATTGGCCAGGAAAAAATGAAACAAGAGAAAAGAAATCAGCTGGTAAGTGATTTAAACAAAAAGTGGTAAAATTTTGGTGTGGTTGATCTCCCTCTTGAGCTAAATTGTATTCTAGCATGCGTATAGCACATGCATATTTTATATTAAATTGCATCCGACTCTACTAAGCATGAAGGCTAAGCAATAAAAAGCATTATGGATAAATTATAAAGGAAAAAAATTAAGAACTGGAATAAATTGCATTATTGTATTTGATCCTTAGCTCATTATAAGACTGTAGTGGATTTGCATAGATCCATTGTTAGCAAAGTCCTAATACTCCAGGATTCAAGATAAGAGACAAAGTCCCTTCAGTTCTTCAGCATAATCCTAGCGAATATACGAAATGCAACTGCCTTTACAAATATGTTATTGGACATGCTGCTCGATCAAAAACATAATTAAACTTGTTTGGTGCAAAACCATGGCCACTAGCATAAAGGAGCTTTCAAGTTTCATAATTAATTGTAAGTTGTCCCACAGCAGGAGAGAGTAACAAAGAAATAAAGGAATTACAATAGGGATGGACCTATGACCAGTAGCTTAAGCGTTTGGGTCAAGATGGTGCTTTATCATAATGTATCAAGCCTTGTTCCACTCCCTCAACTTCTCTCCAATGGGTGGTATTAGAGCTATAGGTTTGACTTGGATGGTTTCATGTGACACTTTTGGTGATGGCTTCTTGGTAAGCATGGACATCTGCTTTAGTTGAGTGGATCTGCTATTGGTCAATATAGTTGCAGTGATTGTATCGTAGCGGGGTGGTGTTGGAGATAACAGTGTTATGGTCCTTTCCTCTATATAAATCCTTTATTTCTTTAGAACTTCCCTGTGTGTGACTATTCACGATCAGATGTTAACCTCAAGAGAAGTGACCATCTATATATGCTAATTATTCCATTTAACAAGATTGAAATTCTTAGCCAATTTTCATGAGGCAGACCTAGATAAGAGCTTTTCTCCTCTCTTTAGCTTAAGAACATTTATCGAAGGCTAGGCAAAAAGAACATAGATGACTTTGAACTTTGAGTTTATACATTGATTTACCAGCTGGTTAGAGCCTGGACTTTTCTGAATACTAACCACCTCCAGCAATCTTTCAAAAATAAATTCATGAATGAGACAATACCGAAAAAACGTATGTGGAGCTGTTTTTCTTGTCATTACTCATTTTCCCTATAAAGTATATTACTGACATTAATGGATTAAAACAGTTGGCACAAGCCAAAGATGTTAGGAAAAAAGGCTGCAGGTTGCACTGCTTTAAACCTCATTATATTCTATTCCCATTGCTGTTCTCATATGATTTAGCCTTGTTGGGATACTACTGTAACAATAAGCATAATGCAAACTTTGTGAATCCTTGCATTCAACTCCCTGGTCATCTTTGGAGATTTTATTTTCTTTTATGTTTGGCCCTACAATTCCAGAGGATTCACCTAATGAAATCTTGAATAAAGAAGGATTTTGGGAATGTGAAAATGAACTAAAAGCAGAGCACAAATATTGTTCTTTACTAGGTTGAAAATTTTAGTGCTCATGGGAAGTATCAAAAGAGAAACTGATGCTTGAAGTAGTATGAGGAGCTTTGCAATAACTGAATGCCTGAATGGTACATTTGAAAAATATTCAGGCTATTTTAAAACTGACTGCAAAGCAGCTCCTACGATTAAACTTTTTGATTATAAGTAGCTCTAGAAAATTGCATTCCAGGTACATTCTGGAAGTTTGATATGCATTTTGTCATGTTGGAATATGATTCAGTTTTTGTGTTGCCGAGCTTGTAAACCTTTTTGAAATGCGTACTCAGATGCATATGATGTGAAATGAAATGGTAAGCCTGTTCAAATTGCTGAAATGCAGGGCCAGTCATGCAGAGTTTGTTGTACCCTTCCAAAAGTATATTAAAAGCATCACTAATCCAGTGTGCACTGGAACAAGATTCAAAATGAGATTTGAAATGGATGATTCGCCTGAGAGAAGGTCTTGTTGAACTAATTGCAGATCATGACTAAAATCAACTTCCTTCCTGTTTCATTTCCCATTTACCCCGTTAATAGTTTTATTTTGAGAATATAATCTAGTAACTACTTTCCTGCAGATGTAGTGGTGTGGTGACGGGAATAGGGGACTCAGATCCTTATAGATGGCCCAACTCAAAGTGGAGATGCTTAATGGTGAGTTCCTAATATTAGCTTGTCTACTTATGCTTTTGTTTGTATAGTTTATCAGGTGTAGTCTCTATCACAACACTTGACAAGTTTATATATATGGTCTTCATCAGAACACTTTACATGCGTACATATGTATGTTATGCAGAACACTGAGGAACTCTGATAAACTATTTTTTAAGAATGGCAAGTAATTGATGCACAAAACAACTATGAAGGTGTCCAAATTCACTATATTCCAACTGTCTGATCGAAAATCCATTTGTACCTTCTTACTTAAGAGTTCTGTAGCGTCATTGTCAAAAACTTTTTTCCAACTTGGCTCATGTTTGGGGTTGATTTTAGGATTTAAAAATGAAATAAAATAAATTGTTCCTATCATCAGACATTGAGGCCTTCAGTTTAAATGCATAGACATGCACATGTTTTTTTTTTTTTGTTTTTTCTATCTTTGCATTTTTTGTGTTGATACATGGAAGAAGAAAAATTTAAAGCTATAAAATGGATCTTGTATGACATTTTAAGATCTTTATTATGACATTTAACAGGTTAGGTGGGACGAAGATATTGTGAGTGATCACCAAGAGAGAGTGTCCCCTTGGGAAATTGATCCTTCTGTCTCTCTCCCACCCTTGAGTATTCAATCTTCACCAAGGTTGAAGAAACTGCGGACAGGTCTGCAGGCTGCTCCACCTGACACCCCCATCACAGGTATGAATCTTTTAACTAGAATGGTTGTAGTGTTGCAATTCTTGATTTATATGTGCATTCTTTAAAATGTTCTTTTCTTCAGGAGGGGGTGGATATTTGGACTTTGAGGAATCAGTAAGATCCTCTAAGGTCTTGCAAGGTCAAGAAAATGTAGGTTTCGTATCACCCCTATACGAACGTGATACTGTAAACCGCCCGCTCGATTTTGAGATGCAGTCTCCAGCACATCAAAGTCTTGTGTCAACAGGAATTGAAAAGACTAATATTAGTGAGTTTCTAAGGGCTCGCACCACCACTTACACAGGCTTTGCAGAATCTAATGTGTTTCCGAAGGTCTTGCAAGGTCAAGAAATTTGCCCATTGAGATCCCTAACACAGAAGGCTGATCTTAACCTTGGCATTTGGGCAAAAACCAATCTTGGTTGCAATTCTTTCAACATGCATCAAGCACCCAAAACCAATTGCTATCCGCTGGCATCAGAAGGCCTTCGAAATATGTATTTTCCTTATAGTGACTTTTACAAAGCTGGCCAGGATCCTACAATGAGCTCTTATACATCTACGTTTCTAAGAGGCAATGTCTCGTTTAATCCTTCGTCAGTTAAGACGGGGATTATTGTGGACAGTGTCAGAAAACCAAATCCATTGAATGAGCATAAGCCATTAGAGAGTATTGCGAGTCCTGCTTTTAGGAAAAGTTTGAGGAACCAACAGGATGACTGCTTCAAAGGAAATGTGGCTGGATGTAAACTCTTTGGGTTCTCCTTGACTGCAGAATCACCCACGCCAAACTCACAAAATTCTGGTAAGAGGAGTTGTACGAAGGTAAGTTATCTTATGGTCAAAGTGAATTTAACTTTACCTCCTATTGCTCTGATAGTGACTTTGACTTGACCAAGTGAAGGTTCACAAGCAAGGCAGCTTGGTTGGAAGAGCCATTGATCTCTCAAGACTGAATGGATATGAGGACTTGATGACTGAACTAGAACATCTATTCAGTATGGAAGGCCTTTTAAGAGATGCTGATAAAGGGTGGCGAGTTTTGTATACTGACAGTGAGAATGATGTAATGGTGGTTGGAGATGACCCGTGGCAGTATGTTTCACTCTCCTTGCTATCCAGTATTCAGTTTGTTGCATGCATTATAATAATTATGCACATCCAATGTCTTTATGGCGTTGTCCATTAAAGTCAAATAGTAACTGAGATGTTAGATCTTTTTGCTATACTTTCTCCCTTTTACAATTCATTTGAGCATTGCATCATTTCTTTGAGCTTTGCACAATTAAAACGCATGTTAGTGATGCCACAATGTTTTGTTCTCATCGAATTAAATGAATCCTTGTGGTCAACAAATCTAGCAGGCAGGGTGAATAAGAAGCATAGGCCAAGGGGCATGACTAAATGAGAGTTTGGCATTTTCATTGCATGCTCTTATCTGGACCTCCCATATTTTATGGCTCAGTAAGAAAAAGAAAGCAACTTCTTTAAAATCATAAATCGAAGATTCATGAATGATTTTTGTATTGTTAGACACAAGCTTGGAAAGCAGTAAGACAGGAAACTAGAGACGGGGGCTAAGAAACTTATAACAATGTAATAAGTAATTCTTCATAGTGTTCATCAGCCCTGTTCGGAAGGGAAAACTGCTCAAACCTTGTTTGCAAAGTTTCAAATGCTCATTGAAACTAGTTGACTTATGCTGTGTTTAAAATATCCTTGCATATGATGAGCTTTTTCTGTTTGCAGTGAATTTTGTGACGTGGTGTCCAAGATCCACATATACACCCAAGAAGAAGTGGAGAAGATGACCATAGGAATGGCCAGTGACGATACTCAGAGCTGTCTGGAGCAAGCACCAGTGATAATGGAAGCATCTAAGTCTTCCTCAGTGGGCCAGCCAGATTCCTCTCCAACAGTTATAAGGGTATGAGGATCGGTGTTTGTTTTTAGTGTTGTGTTGTGTTTTGCAATGTGTGCACAACTTGTTGAACCCTTAAGCTATCTAGCAAGTATTTGACATCATCGAATGAACATGTCGGAAGCTAAAAGTGGCCTTTTCTGGCCTTATGGTATTTGACAATTGAACTTGATTGAAGTGATTCAAGCCTGGTGCTTTGTGGAGTCATCAACAATGTGTGGCACCATAATCGGATCCATGCACTGTCTCTTAGAGGGTCATTTCAATGCGTGATTTGTGGTAACAATCCACATGAATTAAAAACCGCTTTTACATTTCGGCCATGACTCTCAAAATTGGCTTTCCGTTTTTTCTGAGCAAAAACTTTTTGTTTTCTGAAACCTCAAAGTGTTTGTTCTCCCTTGGGACCTTGCAATGCGCAGGAGGTTTATGTTGTCGGCAACTGCTTACAAGCTGCTACCTTTTTTCTTTGAAAAGATTTGCTGCCCCTGCCCCTGCCCCTGCCCCATCCCACCCTCCATAATTTCTGATCAAAAGAACTAAGCCTAATTTGGGTAAAGGGCGGACTCGGGTGCCAATCACCCCGGACCTGTTCATCGCCCTTCATCACTATCACAACAGATGAATGAGGCTAGCAGGTGATGAGGCTACTCATACCGCCACCATCAATCACGGCGGGCTCTCGCTTATAGATTTTGTGATATAATTGATTTAAGACTAACCATAGATTAACCATATTAATCTACGACGAACCCTGATTCTCTGTTCATCAACAAAAGGTCATAAAATGCAATCCGAATCAATAGCTAGCTGTTTTATGAGAAAAAATATTATTTTCATGATTTGTTTTCTGTAGTGTCTACACGCAAGCAAATCTTTAGTATTGTAATGACAATTTTCACAGTCTCCTTAGTTTACTGCTGCTTAAAAAGCTCACGACCAATGACCATTCTTCTGATTTCGCTAGTTCCTGCCCCAATTTCATATAGCTTGGCATCTCGAAGCAGACGGCCCGTCGTGTACTCATTTACATATCCATTCCCCCCTAGACATTGTATAGCCTGCAAAGTCGAACATGAACACAAACAAATGGTTTGATAATACATTAATAGCATTAATCAGATCACAAAACTACAGAATATGCTAATGACCTCCATGTATCGGTTTGACACTTTCAGAAAGAGCAAGATGTGAAAAAGGTCTAGGCTGAATTAGCAAAATACCAATTGACTGGATACTCATGTGCTCTATGATACATGAATGGAGAGCTGAAGAGGCAAACTGCAACCACTCTTCAGTCTTGTCAAAGTTCACATGCTTATATACCTTTTGCAGATCAACATGTTATTATCATTTTAAGCATGAGGTCAGCTTTTAGTCTGCACGTCTTAATACTAGTTGCATTATTGCATAAACAACATAAAAAGAAAAATGTGAATAAAAATAAATAAATCCTTCACCTGCAAAGCAACTTGAGTGGCTCTTTCAGCTGCCCAAAGTATAACTCCAGCGCAGTCCTGAAATTTTGCATCCAGAAAAGTTATGGCATGCACGAGTTTAAGTGTGCTATGCTGCTATATGAGGACATAAACCTCTCTAATTTATATTCCATGAAGTGATCTATCATCAAAAGAATTCAAGATAACAAAAATTGAACATCAAAAGCAAAAAGAAATGTGTTGTGAATTAAAGCTGTTTCCACATACTGATTTAAGTATCATAAACAAGAAGGTGATCGGATAAAAAAAATGTGAAGGAAAGAAAATTAGAAGACACAATCTTCCCATGGCATCTACTCATAAAACCTTGTTGAATTTGAGCAAGTTAAAACCATTATGAACCAGCTTTGTAGCATTTATACACACTTGATCAACTGCCTTAAGCTAGATGTGTGAATTAGATATATTGCACAAAAAGGTGCCCATGCAACAGATGAACAAACCATATGGAACATTATACTAAGTTGTTCATCTGATCTATTAAGGGCCTTCAATTGTGACTACCATGTTTTGTCATTACAGCAGCCGTTAATTATATGAGATATATTCATGTGCGTGTGAGCAATGCAGAAAACAAATACTGGCTACATGAAAGTCTGGCACATTACATGAATCTTTCACAATGCTGCATTTGGCAAGGGTCAAATAGAGCATACTCACTGTTGTCGAACAAATGAAAATTTAATTTAAAAGCAAGAGAGAGAGAGAGAGAGAGAGAGGGAACTCCATGTTATCTGATTGCGGAGCAGATAGCATTTGCAATACCTTTTTATTGGAGAGGGGGAAAATAAAAGAGATTAAATTTAAGCAAGTTGAATGTAGTAAGAATTCATAGTAATTGCGAATAGCCAAGAAAAATGTAGGCAATCACCCACCACCAGCAACACCCCCACCACACCCCACAACCCCCCCCCTTAAAAAAAAAAAAAGAACCTCTGTTAAGGGCTGCATTATTAAAAGACAATTTGATGATAACACTATATAATGGACCTCGCAATATTGCACATAAAGACCAGATTGGAAGAACTTATCAACTTTCATACAAGAATAGGTACATACAATTTTTCAGATCAGGAATCGGGAGAATGGGAAAAGAAAAGGAATTAAACCTTAGGGTCAACTCTTCCATTGTCGCAGTCCCTTGCAACAGAATACACGTAGGACCTGAAAAATGAAAGTTAACAACTTCTGCCATATGAAAAGTAAATTCAGAAAGACTCTAGAATTTATACATCACAGTGCTACACCTTGATGATTGTAGAGACGTATACATGTCAGCAACTTTACCCTGTAATAGCAGGGTAAGAACATTAATCTAAGATTCCAAGACAAGCATCCACAGGACATTATCAAGATAGCTTCTGTTAACAATAATTACAAACCTGTATAAACTGAAATTCCCCAATGGGGCGGCCAAACTGCGCCCTTTCTCGTATGTAAGGAAGAACAACATCAAGACATGCCTGCATTATACCAAGGGGCCCAGCCGCCAAAACAAGTCTCTCCAAATCTAGTCCTGACATTAATACATAAACCCCTGCAACAAGCCAAAACCAACAATTACAATATAATACAAGCAAAAGTTATAATTCCTCACTACCAATGAAGAAACATAAATGCAAACAACTTTGCATAGCACTTGCATAATCAAGAGTATCCTCCTCTAGCAGTTTTTTTCTTTTTAAATACTCTTTGCTTCTAAAGCAGATTTTCTTCAAAAAGTAGAGCAGAGGGATCATGTTCAAAATCCCATGGCATCATCTGATTAGGCAGCTGTGCTATCACTCAATATTCCTTCCTATAACCTGAAGAGGAGGGAAAAGCTTTTAGAGGCAAAACCTTTTCCTTCTTTTCCAAGAACATTTTCTTCTGGAACAAAGCAATTCTGAAAGACAAGCTCACATCTGCTCAGACCATCACCATTATTAGTATGAAAGGGAGAAGCAGAAATGGACTTCAAAATATATGACTTCATTTACAGCAGAGCAGACATACGTATCACTTCCTCGCATCCCAAGTTTGTCTAATTTCTGAGCAGTACTGAATCTGCATATTATCAAAATATCAAAAGATTAATGAATAAATCTAATTTCTAATTTTGCTATTATATTCCTGTCCTAGATGCAAGTCTCATTTTATCTTTAAAGAAGATATTTTAGGAAAAATGCATATATGTTGGAGATAATACCTCCATTTTCTTTGGGGAAACAAAATTATTTGAACAAATAAAGAGTATATTGATTTCTGCCTTGATGTATTTAAAAGCAACCCAGGCACGCAATCTGCCATTTAGTAAAGGATACTCAGGTTCCTACTCTCTACAGTCCAATTGTTAGTGTTCCATATACAACATCCAAAAGCAAGACTACTTAACGTATGGGCTATCACCCCAAATGTACAAGTTTTATAATAGACAAATGGTTCAACTTTCCCATCTTTTAAAATAGAAGACAATGAGATAGCTCGGATGCAAGTACCCAGGCATTCCCTTCTCAATAATAAATGCTGTGATTCCTTTTGAGCCAGCTGTGACATCTGTTTTTGCATAAACAACCTGAAAGATTTGATGAATCAGTATAACACGAGAATTGATGCATTTCAAAAAAAAACACAAGAATCAATGCAGAAGAACAGTTGTATGCTGAAAGCGGAGACTAACGCTATCCACATGAGACATAGCTTTTTACAATCAGACACGCAAGAAAGGGAGTTTACCACTTATCCATGTCAGAAGGGGGGAGGGGGGAAAAAACAAAGAAAATGTAAGCATATTCAGAAACTCTTAGCTTTAGCTCAATGGTGGGTAAGAGTTGGAACTTGGTAGAAACAAAAAGACACAGACAAAGCGTTCATCAACAGAATTGTTTCTAGTACAAAGTCAATTCTGGCAGTCTTTGTTGTTGTATCAATAGAGTACAGTATACAGCCTTTTACTTTAGCTTAATGAGGGTTAAAAGAGAATTACACATTCTGGAAGCAAATATATTTAGCAAAATTAATCAAGTAACACCAGCATACAAAAAATTAACCATAGCCATGCCTAACAATGTAAATATATTCTCAATAGAAATACCAATGTTTGAGCAACTGGACCATTAGTGCACCACATCTTGTTCCCATTGAGAACATAGCCCCCACCAACTCGATCGGCTTTGCACTTCATGCTAACAACATCAGAGCCAGCTGCAGAGAATGCAAAACAGATTAGCCAGATAAAATGATCAAGAGCTGTGCAGCTTGAGCAATGTTTAGAATTGTAAGGCATAATCTTAAGAAAGGTTCTAGGAAGTTACAATTGGGTTCACTCATTGCAAGAGCGCCTACATGCTCTCCACTGATGAGCTACAAAAAGAGAGATGGTGGGTATGTCATCAAGGAGATAGAATCCAAAATAAAGAATAATACAAGGGGCAGGGCACTGACTTATAATACCATCCTAATCAAAACCAAAGAGAGAAGATTACATTGGTACACATAGTGTTGGAGGGAAGCCAGAGAGAAAGGGATCACAATATCAAAATATTCTATTAAATGTAAAAATGTTATTGAGGGGGCAGAAAGGAAACAAACAGTTAACGAATACTAACACATTGAAAACAAGTCCTAATTATAAGAAACTCCAGTTTGACCATAAAGCAATATAAAAAATCCCAGGCAATTCTGATTATAGCAATACATTTGCCAGAAAATACTGTACAACATAGCACGATGATCAATGAACACTATTGTTCTACAAACGTACAAAAAACTAGAGTCTTTGGATAAAACATGTCAGCAATAAAACACTGAATTGGAAATTAATGAAAATGAAACACTAGAAATAGAACCTTCGGCAGGTACATCTCTTTCTGTGCAGGGCTTCCATTCCTCACCTACAAAACCATAAAAAAAAAAAAAAAAACCACCTTAGGACCCTCTTAGAAGACAGTAGATGTAACTAGAACAACATAGAGTTAGTTATTTGGTTTACCAACTGATTGATGCATAGATTAGAATGAGCACCAAAGGAAAGACCAACAGAGCCCGAAGCTCGGCTTATTTCTTCCAATGCTATGCAATGATACAAGTAACCAAGACCAAGTCCCCCATATTCCTCTACAAGAGAATCACAAATGCAATTTTCAGGAAAACAAATAAACCAACGTTCCAGGCCTAAGCAAAATGAGTTTAGAATAAATGAATTCAAAAAACTAATATGGAATTCATTTCGTTTCACAGTTCTTTGGTCATCCTTTGATCGGAAAAAGTGATAAGTTTTTACCTGGGGCAGTTATTCCATGGAGATTAAAATCTCCCATGAGTTTCCATAAATTAACCTCCTGGAGAATGGAGAAGCAACTATATTCAAAGAAATCAAACGAAAAAAAAAAAAAACAAATCCAAAGCAAAAAGGAAAGGACACCAAAAACGAAGAAAGGTAAGTTGAATTCGAACCTTGGGGAAGGAATTAGATTGGTCTATTTTGGAAGCATGAGGAGCAATATTTTCTTGTGCAAATTGCCTAACACTTTCCTTAAACTGCCACCATTACCCCACAAAATGGAAATTAAAGAAAATGTAAGATCAAAAACTGGACATGAAATCCAACCATATGTCAAACGTAAAATCCCAATTTTTTATTTTTGGAAAAACAATTGAGAAATAGAGAAGAGAGACCTGTAACTGAGTGTCGTCGAAGAGCAAGGAGGTTGAGGAAAAGAAAGCGCGTTGTCTTTCTTTTCTCAAAATTTTGCCACATAAAGACCTTGCTGCCGATATCCTCTGCATCCTTCTGCACTTGTCTATTTTTCTTTGCCTGATCCTCTCTGTTCTACTATAATTTAAATACTGAGAAGTGAGAAGAAGATGAAGAAGACCGGAAATATGGCTCGTTTCCTAGTTATAGGATTACTACACTCAAGTCAAATATTAGAGAAATTCTGGTACCCGTTTTGCCGACTGACGCGTGGTGATTTTCTATTGGTGGGAGACACTGGCCCGGTCGTTTTGTTCCTGAGCTGGCTCAGTTTGCGCTGAGTTAATGGGTACCTGACTAAGCAGTCCGATAGTTGAGTTGTCGAGGCTTATGCTTTTTATATTATTTTTTATTATTCATTCTTTCACTTTGAAGTTTCAGTTTGCAAGAGTTTGGAATTCCACGTTGGTCTGGATAAGGACAGAGAACTCATTTCCTTGTCCTTTGGATCCGTTTCATGAGACGTGTCCCTCTACGTTACGCTATCTGCGGGTTCGCAATTGGGTAATTTTGTCAGTTTCAGTTGTCATATTTAAAAATTAAGTAAATTAAATATTTTCAAAAAATTAATTAAAATTATCAAACATAAAATATAAAAGAAGATTTACTCGATAAATATCAAATTACTTAGATCGATTTGATTTTAAATAAAAATATTAAAATTTTATTTTTTTTGTAAATTATAATATCAAAATTTATAAATTTTATTTATAATTATAAAATATAAAATAAAAATTAATAATGAAAATATATATTTTATATAATTTTAAAAATAATATATAAAAAATATTATATGAGAATTAGTTTAATCTTTTGATCAGTTTGACTTAAAAAATTTATAATTAAAAACTAATTAAATAATCCAATTAAATCAAACTTTTTGAACTAATAAACTCAATGGATTAATTGGATCGAATCATTTTACTCAAATGACATTCAATTCAATTAAATCATTGATCCGATTCAATTTTACTTACCTTTAACACCATCTATATTTAACTTTACTCCGTCCGTGGATATATCTTAATCCTTGCCACTTACATTTTGTTTAAAGAGGTGTGTTTTATTGGTAATTAAGAACAATATATAGAATGGAGAGTTCATTGTTAATTTATAAATAAATAAATAATTCATAATTGGCATTAGATTAGTGGTGTAAACCTAGTTTGAGATTCTAAAAATTGTTCTAAGTTTTAATAGATTGTTTCAATTTTAATACTAGATCATAAAATTCAACATTTAAATACTTGATTCAATAATATATATATTCTTATTTAAAAAATTAAAATCAAATTTAAAATTTCAATTAAAATTTAAGAAAGTGAATATATTTTACTCTTTATTTTAACACAACACCTAACTTAAATCATCAATGCATGAGTGACAAATGCTAGGAGAAGTGAATGGGCATTAGGCATTAGCCCTTTTTATAATTTTAACATTTAGAATTACCACTATAGCCCCAAATGACTATTTTACCTTACCGTCACTCATAATAGTTCCATTAAAGCTTGCTAATTTAATCCATTATACATTTCCCGTTAAACCCTTATGCTTAAATTAAGTTATTTCAAGAGTTTTCAAATTATCTTATTTTTTCAATTTATGAAATGTAATTATCCTCATTCTTAATAGTCTTATTAAAAAATAAAATTGTTATAGCACAATATACACAAATATAAACATAAAATTTAAAAGAATAACTTGTCTAATTGTCCAACTATAGCAAAAAGTCACATTACTTTATTTATTAGGTAATTGTTTAAACAAATTAGAATTACTCTTGTTATTATTTTGTTTTTCTCAATTGTTTAATTTTCTTTTTGTTTTTTCTTAGAGAGAATTGTAATCAAAAGTACTATCCTCAAAACTATTTCTTTTACGTTTAATTTTGACATAATATTTTAAAAAAATTTAAATAAATTTTTTTGTTGGCATGAGTTTTGCAATCAATTGGGATTGGTTAAAGCTTGATTCTAATCATGCAACAATATTATTCATGTTGAAAGATTAAAGGCTTCCTTCATCAATGAGATGCTAATTATGATAGATTATAAGTCTAATTGGATGAAATCAATGAAATTAATATGTCTTGCAAAAGAACTGTGATGGATTGTAGTTATGAGATCTCTATGCATCAAAGCATAATCTCTAAATATTCTTGGTTAATATATTATTGAAATTGGACATCAATGATACTTAGAAACTGATACTTTATTTGTTTCTTACTTGTGAAGTAAACAACTGATTTTATAAGTTGAAGTATAAAGATATTTGAAACTACAATGTAAGTGCTTGCTTAGAAGAGCAAAGTCATTGAACATGCCCACCATGAAAAGTGCATTTAGTGTTTCACTTATGTGTCTATGTAATACTTCACATGTGTTAATTGTGTAAATACTCCTTGGACTTGAAACACTAGGTTATTTTAAATGTAGAGTGCCATATTTTGATTTTATCTTTATGGATACCTAACCAAAGATGCTAAAACAAAATACTTTTAGGTATAACATAAAGAATGTAAAGGCAAATGAGTGGTTAAGATAGAAATCATTACCCTAAGTGATTTAAGGAGATATATCCTATCAATTTTTTTGTTGACATTAGCTCGTTGAAATCCTTGACCAATCTGACTTGGAGATTATGAAAAGAGTTTCATAAGTTTTTATAAAGCTAATGATCTAGTTGCAAGAACGAAGATAGAAGTCAATAAAGGTAGACACTACACCGTGCTCTTATCATCTCCGGGATATATGATGAAAGAATAAATTACACTGATAGACTGTACACTAAAAGGTTGTTAAAGAATCTTTTGACTCTCTTAACAATAAAGTGGCCATGATGCATTGCTAAACGTCAATCTTGGTTTACAAAATTGAATTAATCAATTAATATTACAATTTAATTTTATTGCCAACTTGTTAGGAACTTAATAGATTACACATAAAAGTTGTACAATGAATTAGACTAGGAGTGTGATGATCTAAGTTAGACTTAAATCATACTCTAGGTTTGAACTTTTAAAGACTTAATTAAAATAGTTTAATTAAGTGTAAGGTCAATATTATAAATACTTATAATTTTGGAACCTTAATTGCAAACATGATAAAAGGAAATTAATTTTATTTTAATTTCCAAGGGCTAAATTAAAATGGTTTAATTAAGTGTTGGGCCAATTTTATAATGGGTTATAATATAGGACCTTTAGTTGCAATTATGAGGGTCATTTAATCTAAGTACAAATATCACTTTTAACTAATTCTCACATATGACAATGAAAGCCTAATTGTCAAAACTAAAAATTCTCTAGCTGCCTCTTGTGTTTCAAAGAAAATTCTTGTGCTAAATTTTTTTAAGAGTGGTATGGCTTATAGTGTGTATGAAGAAAAAGACAATTGTTGCACATTGTTAAAAGCTCTTACCGTACTGAAGGTTTAAGTGCAATTGTGTGGATATCATTGGAGGCTAAAGCTTGGGTGGCTTGGGTTCTTCCTCTCTTTGTGAAGTACACGAGTTTAAGTAGAAACAAAAGTAGTGTCGTATCTTCTCTCAATTGAGAGTATTTGCCATTGTGATTACAACATCACTTGGCTAGATGATATTTTTATTACTCTTCTTAAATTTTGTTTGTATTAAAACCACCAAGGTGATCCATTGGTGACAACATAGTATGGTACGTTTAAATTTTTTTATCTTTTACTACATATGATAATTGTTATCTTTGAGTTTCATGCCATTCCAGCAATAGTATCAAAGCCTCCCTTGGCTCGTTTTAATACAAACAATGTCTCATTGTTGTTGATTCAATATTTATATTTGATATGAGGTGTTTGGGTTTATGTTGGTAAGGATTTAAAATTTTTAAAATCGATTTGGAGTTGTTTCAATTTTCTACATAGATTTAATTAGTGAATTTTAAATCTTAATTTTGGACATACTAATTGAAGTTTTAGTGTCTTGATTCGGTTAGATTAAGAAGTGCATAAGATGCACAAATTAAATTCGCAAAATAAAAATCAAGTTCATGATGTTTTGGTGTAGTTTAAAAGGCAAAATTTGATTCTGTCCAATAGTTGTTGTGGTTCGATTTTTAGTATTAAAAAGGCATCTAATAGCCTTGAAAAATCTGAAAAAATCATAGAAGTAATGTACTTTGGAATAGTTCCATAAAAGATAATTTTAACAAATGCTCCATAAAAGATTAGGTAATAGAAGACATGAAATGTTTAATTAAATTGGATTAGTAAAAGAGTTACCTAAAGTGTATAGGACAACAAATTAAAAATGTTTTAATTTGTAATAAAATTTAATTCTAATCCTAATAACATTAGAAATCTATAAATTACTAATTTTAATTAGTACTAATTACCATCTATGAAAGAAGTTTCCATATATAAAATTAAATGGTTGCTTGAAAATTTGAAATTGGTAAAGTCAAATGTTGAAAAATTACTAGTCCCAAATATCTCAAATAATTTATATATATATATATATATATGCATAGATATTGATGGATGTATGTGGATGATTATGGACTTAGGCCAAATATGATTGTGTTATGGTTGAATGCATATTCTTGATATTTTTTTAATAGGGTTTGCGTGTCTTGTCTTATCTCGTTATCTCAGTTTGTAAAGTTGTTTCCTCATTTTACTCCTCTCGACTGTAACTCGAGGCTTCTACATTTACATGTAATTAAAATTTAGATAGATGAGGAATTAAATTTTGAAAAAATTGACGAAGGAGATCCGACGCACCAAAGAGGACAAGGAGATTACAAGCAAATTTTGAAGATTCTTATATGTAATTCCTTAGGTTTGACCAAGGTAGTTTCCTTTGATGGCTCAAGAAATTAGTATAGTTAAAATCCATAATCATCCAAAGTAGTTTGTATGTGATAAATTTATTTAATGCAATTAATAAATACTGTGCATGCCTAGATGAAACCTTAATAAAAACAAATAACGAAATCCTTCAATAAATATTAAGTCACATGCCACATATGATTAAGTTGCCTTCAACTATAGTAAGATAACATGACTACACTTTTAATCAAAGACTTGTTGAATACACTCAATGTCACACTTTTACACGAGTATGTTTGAGCTATTGGTGGGTTTTACTCAACTAGTTTCATAAAATCCAAATACTTGAAAACTTGATTATTATAGAAACTAGAGGTAAAGGCTAGACAAAACATATATGATATATTTAGGTAATGTATTGTTACCTAACTAATCTTGGATTTATATAGAAATACAATTGATAAGCTCAATTAACTACCTAATCCACTATCATGGGTTGTTGAGTGCATTCAAGGTCATAACTAGATGGATGATATCCTAGCCCATTAAATAAATCCCAGTAGAGATCTTTCAAGGTGATATAGAAGGTTATCATCTTGTAAAAAATAGTGGAAGAATTATTTAAAATTTTAAAACTTTGTTTTGAAGAGTTTATGCATGTTATTTATCGATTACTTTATCTATTCAAACATATTTATATACATTGCAAATGGCTAAAAATCTATCACTATAGTGCATCTTAGATGCAAATCAAACTCACTACACTAAACCCTTTTGGAAGGTACCAAGACTTAAGAAATGTACTCAAGCAAATGATTGTCTATTTATAGGGAGCTTTGGCATTAGCCCATGTTGAGGCAAAAGGTGATAGAGCATGGGATGTTCATTAGACTCATTAAGCCACATGTGTGATGTTGGCTACTATGACTACAAAGCTTCAAAAGCAACATGAAAACATCTATGCAACATGTGTGACTTTGTAATCAAAAGAATTATTCTATAATCAAGGTTATACATAAAGGTATAAGATAACATAGAAATTGTTTCTATGCAAGAAGACAGAAGATAGTTCTATTAGACGTAAAAATTTAAGGTTGCTAGGCTTTATGGTAAAGCTAGAGCAATGTGTTTATCATAAACTAAGTATCACCTTCATTCTATAATCTCTACCAAACACAATTCATAATTAAGAGTGAGCTTCCATGAGATGAAATTGAAATTACCTTAATTATGAATTGGGAAGACAAGCACAATAAGGGCACTAACTTGAAAATGTTCTCAAACATCTTTATGGTAAAGATGGACAAAAGTGGGACTAAAAATGTTTCCTTGACAGAGTTAAAGAAAAAGAAGCTTATAAAAGTTTCTACTTTGTCAAAGTTTATGATTAAGTTAGAAGTCAATACTATTGTACTAAAATCATAAGCATTCGATACTAGATGTTGAATGCATTTAAGTAATAACATAAGTTACAAAACAATAGTAGTAAGTCAATGATCAATATAAATGCCAAGAAAATTGATTGCATATAATGTCAACTATGGCATTTGACTTTCAGTCATTGAAGTAAAAATTAGAGTATGAAGACACTTAGATCCTTTTAATTAAGAATCATAACAGTGCTAGTATTTCTTATCTACATGACTAAATCACTTTTCATGCAAAAGTGAATGATTTGATATGTTCACAAGGTCTTATACATATAGACATGTACAAACCATTTAACCTAAAATACTAAAGCAAATGTTCCTAATTCATTAAGTTTACATAAGATCAAATTGAGATTTTGTCTTGTATACTTAAAGAAATATAATTTGAATTATCAAAATGTTCAGAGAAATCAAATATAAGATCATATGAGCTATATAATATGAAGTACTCCTATTAAGATATGATCTTAGTGAAGATTGCTCCTACTTACTAATTAATCATTCAAAAGATCAATATAGATTCATATGAAATGGAACTTTCTTATGAATAAAACATAGAGATATTTGTTCAAAGAAGAAAGCAAATTCATATAGTGATATGATTTGGTCCATATCTTTCTAATACATATGTAGCAAATTATATTATTCCAAACCAATACGATTCCAAGCATACATTGAGATGCATGTATGTAACATCATAGAATATTCAAAAGAGTGCGAATATTACTCTCACAAAGGATCTTCGATATAATGGAAGCATGATAACACTAAGAAAAGAGTTTTTTTTTAGTATTACATGGTTACATTGGAATCTAATTTTTAAGATTTTGCATAAAGATGCATAATCATATGTATGAGAACTCCATGGATTTAGTAAGATATATTAAATGTGTATTATTCATATGAGATGAATCTATTAAATATGTTTTTTGTTAGAGTTATATCAAAAGGGATGATATAATGTTACACATTATATATTAAATGTGTATTATTCATATGAGATGAATCTATCTATTATTCCTATGTAATTGTATGAGAACTCCATGGATTTTGTTCTATCAAAAGGGATTCAAAGTGCTGGATTTAATACAATGTACAAGTGTACTTATCTCATAAACATAAGGAAGTTAGTAGGAGTGAGTACAATTCTTTGGTGATACAATTACATAGGATATAATGTGTATACAAAGAAAGTCCTAAAATTTAAAAAAGGTAGCTGGCACAATTGAAAAGTGACAAATGCATATAATGCATACAACATAGTTTAGTTGAAATGGTTCTAAAGAAAGAAAAAGGACTATGTACATATATATAATCAAAGCCATATACAACCTGCTAAAAGCTCAAATAAGAGGATATTTAGATCATTAGTTCACAAAACTAATATAAGGTACTAAACATTATTAATGCAACAATGAAGCCATATTAAGAAAACTCGGGTCTCATTGGATTTGAATATAGTAATATGACATGATGTGATTCATAGACATCATGAAAATAGATAAAAGAAATTAACCACATTGAAGAGTGCAAGTAAGTCTACATGGAGACATGATTGCTAGATGGGTTAGATCCATATACAATGAGGTAGCAATTGGCTTTGTGCTAATAGAAGATGTTGGGATAAGCCTTATAGTCAATTAGGATTGATTAAGGCTTGATTCCAATCATGCAACAATATTATTCATGTTGAATGATTAGAGGTTTTCATTCATCAATAAGATGTTAACTATAATGGGTTATAAGTTTAATTGGATGAAGTCCATGAGATTAATATGCTTTGTGAGGGAATTGTAATGGGTTGCAATTATGAGATTCTTGTGGATCAAACCATAATCTCTAAATGTTCCTAGTTGATATATCATTAAGAATAGACATCAATGATACATAGAGACTAGAACATTCTATTTTTGTTACTTGTGAAGTAAGCAATCAATATCAAAGGTTAAATTATAGAGATAGTTGGAACTAGAATGTAGGTGCTCACCTAGGAGAGCAAGTTCACTGAACATAATCTGCCATGAGAAGTACAGTTGGTATTTCTCTTAAATACTTATACAATACTTCTCATTTGTCAGTTTTGTAAATACTTCCTAAACTTGAGACACTAGGTTGTTTTAATTTTTTTTCTACGGGTGCCTAACCAAGGATGATAAAACAAGATACTTTTGGGTATAGCATGAAGCATGTGAAGGTAAATGAGTAATCAAGATAGGAATCATTACCTCAAGTGATTCAAGGGGACATATCCTATCAATTATTAGTTCACATTAGCTTATTAAAGTCCTTGGCCAAAGCTACTTGGAGATTATGAAAAGAGTTTCATAAGTCTCTATAAAGCTAATGATCTAACTACATGAATGAATATGGAAGTCAATAAAAGTAGACATTGCATCATACTCTTATCATCTTCGGAATATATGATGAGAGAATAAATTACATTGATAAACTGTATACTAAAAGGTTGACAAAGAATCCCTTGACTCTCTTAACAATTGAATGGCCACAATGCATTGTTAGATGTCAATCTTGATCTATGAAATTGAATTAATTGATTAATATTACAATTTAATTCCATTATCAACTTGTTAGGAACCTAATGGTTTACACACAAAAGTTGTGCTATGAATTAAATTGAGAGTGTGATGATTTAAGTTGGACTTAAATCATACTTTACGTTTGAACTTCTAAAGACTTAATTAAAATAGTTTAAGTAAGTGTAAGGTCAATATTATAAATAGTTATAATATTATACCCTTAATTGCAAACATGATAAAAAGAAATTAATTTCATTTTAATTTTCAAAGGTTAAATTAAAAGGATTTAATTAAGTGTTGCGTTAAGATTGTAATGGGTTATAATATTGGGTCCTTAGTTGCAATTATAAAAGTTGTTTTAACTTAGGTATAAATATCACCTTTAACTACTTCTTACATATGACTATGAAACTCTAATTGTCAAAACCAAAATTCTCCAACTGCCTTTTGTGTTTGAAAGAAAATTCTTGTGATGAATTTTTCTAGAGTGGTCTGACTTGTAGTATTTGTGAAGAAAAGGACCATTGCTGTCTACTCTACTAGCACAGAAAATAATTAAAAGCTCTTACTTTGCTGAAGGTTCAAGTGCAATTGTGTGGATACCATTAAATGCGAAACACTTGGATAGCTTGGGTTCTTCCTCCTTTTGTTGTGTACACGAGTTTGAATAGAAACAAGAGCAATGTCATATTTTTTTCTCAATCAAACGAATTTGCCATCATGATTACGACATTACTTGGTTAGGTGATATTTTTTATTACTCTTCTTAAATTTTGTTTATATTAAAACTACCAAAACGATCCATAGGTGATGATATAATATGACATGTTTAAATTTTTTATTTTCTGCTGTGCATGATAATTGTTATGTTTGAGTTTCATACTATTTCAGCATTTTATTTTTTTATTATATTTAATTAAATTCATATGCTTTTATTTTAAATTAAATAGATTATTGACTAAACTTTTTCAATTAAAATGTCACATGCCAATTTATGTCTAGTGATATCAGATGGTATGTTGACACATTATAATAAATGATAATGTGACATGTAATAAGACTTGATAATAATAATCTTATAAAATTTTTACCTTCCACCTTGATGTTTGTCATTACCAAAATAAAATAAAATTGATATAATTATTATATTAAGATAAAATTATTGAATGGCATTTTGATTAATAGTACTTAATCAACTATGAATAATAAAATTTTATTTAACTTAAAATAATTATATAACAACTCGATTGAACTCAACAACTTATTCGAATAATTAAAAATTATGCCTATAATTTTGGAATAGTAATACTACGTTTTATTTTTTATTTTTTAAAATTTTAAATTTTCTTTTGGCTTTGTTTCTAAGCAAATCTCACGGTTTGCTACCAACAGCTACCAAAGTCGGGGAGGGAGTGCCAGATATTTCAAGTTTTGAAACTCAAAACTGGCGAGGACTGCAATGGCAACGACAACTCCTCGTAATTAACCCACAAACAATGCCATAAGCACTAACAAATCTCTATCAAATCCCCATCTTCCAAGTAACCGGTTAAACCATGGCAGCAGCCGCCGGCCAAGACAGGGCCTCGCCTCCATCGAAGCCCTCAAAGTTCTCTGTCTACCAGAACCCAACCCTGTCCGCTGCTCTAACGGCTACAAGTCTACAGCCCTCCAAATCAACTATTCTTTGCATCTTTTCTCTCTTATCTGCTTCGGCTTTTGCTCTTCTCTCCATCACTTCCAGGTTCATTTAACTTTTTTTTGGGGTATTTTTTTGTCATATTAGGAACTCAGACGTTTTGAGCCTTTAAGCCGAACGTATACATTTTGCTTACATATGGATAGTTATTTTAGGGTTTTGGGAGGGTTTAAGCAAAAGGGTATGTTTTTATTTGTCTTTTAGTGTTTTTGATCCTTGGGTTTTGTTAGGTAACGTTTTGCTTGATTTTGTTTCTGAGAAAATGCATGAACGGTAACTTTTGTTTTGTAGAAACTTCATTGATGCTTCCCGGGGGTTTTTCTTTTCTGTCAAAGAGTGACTTTGATTATAGGAGGCTTTTCGGCTTTAATTGTTTTGTCCAAGGGGCGAATTTAGGTTAAACGGTGGTCATGCTGTTGTACAGATTACAAAGGCATAGGCTCATTGGTAGCCGCAGCTTTCTTCCGAAGAAAGAGATTCCCAGCTTCGAATCTTCCTTTGCCCTCCTTAATTATTGAAAAAACAATTCAGACTGCATGAGAATGATTAATGGAAAGAAAGTCTGTTGGTACCTCTGACTGTCACTGGAGTTATGTATCATGTAAATAAGAAAGAAGCAGAAATATGATTGAGTTGGTTAATTGGTATAAGTATAAAAATGAACCTTTTGAGGTTTTTGAAATCTATAGATTAACGTCTTTCTTTTTGTCCATAGTTTTGTTTTGGTTTGAATGTGTTTGAATTTCACTAACACAATCCTTTCTCTCACATTGATGAAGGGGCAATGTGTTGGCTGATAAACTGAAGTTCGGAGATTTATCTCATGAAGTTGCTTGTAAGTTATCATGTGCAGATGGAATTCCCTTGATTCTTGAATTGAGTGTTCTCTTTCCTGTTGTCACATTTGAGTATTATCTGTGCTTCAGGTATATTTGCCAAAGCAATACAGACTGCATTGGGTGTTGTTTTCATTGGCACCATTTTTGCACTATTCAAAGCCATCTCTCTGCATAGAGCCAGGAGCATTGGTTGTGTGCCAACTGTATCTCCTCCTAAAGGTACTAAGGATCAACCTTGTCTGACGAAGCGGCAGCTAGGGCTTTTAGGAATAAAACCCAAGGTTGAGCAAGTTGTGCCAGAGTCTTCAAAGAAACCTCCGAAGTCCAAACCCCTAGTGACATCATCTCCTTCAGATGTTCTTGTCCCACTTCATCTGCCAATTAATGGATCGGATCGTAAGTCTCGCATCAGCTCTAATAAATCAAACACCAGTGGTGGGAATAAGATGAATTCTTTTGCTACCCCATCCAGATCCCAGGGTTCTCCTTCTTCGTTATATCTTGTTCCAGCATCCACTTCTGCATTATCTTCTCTTCAAACTTCACCAGGACAGGAGCCTGTGGCCAAAACCCCTTGGTCCATTAAACGAGCCTCCTCTACCAAGGAAATAACAACAGAAGAGCAACTTGAACTGTTTCTTGCAGAAATAGATGAGAAAATCACTGAATCTGCTGGAAAACTAGCCACCCCACCCGCAACCATCAGTGGCTTCGGAATAGCAAGTCCTAATACTGTAGCAAGTTCAGTTAATACATCTGGAACGACAAGGAGTACACCACTGAGGCCTGTTAGGATGTCTCCCAGTTCCCAGAAATTTACCACTCCTCCAAAGAAAGGAGAGGCCGACCTTCCTCCTCCAATGTCCATGGAAGAGTCTATTGAAGCTTTTGAGCATTTGGGCATCTATCCCCAAATTGAGCAGTGGTGTGATCGCCTCAGACAGTGGTTTGCTTCAGTTCTGCTAAATCCTCTACTTAACAAGATTGAAACCAGTCATATTCAGGTCTTTCATCATTTTCATTCTCTCAACTTTGCCACTATTTTGGTTACACTGTCTTTATGGAAATATACTGAATATTCACTGTAATCTCATCCTAAACAAGGAAATATTCAAGGTTGAGATTTTCAATTTTTCATGAAGGATATGTGTTTTATCAGGGATGAAAAGGACAAGCCTTTTAGGCCAGAATATGGCTATTATGAATGAGTCCAAATTATATTCAGCTTTAATCTTGCACAATGATTTGCAAAATTTTAAACTTTGCTATGTTGTTCTTGGTCATCAAAATTAGAAAGTTAGCATAATCTGGACTCAGTTTAGAATTTGAGAAATGAGAAAGTTTCTATAAATATCGACATGTTTCTTATAGCCCTTTTCCCATATTTGTTTGCAGCACAGGCTCAAATCTGTTGATATTATTGCTCTTTATCTATGTTTTTGTGTGTTTTGGACATTGCAACCTGATTATTATTGTTATCTACGTTTCTTCTGTGTTTTTAGACATTGCAACCTGATTATTCTCAACTGCTCTGCCTATAGGTAATGCAAGCAGCTGCTAAACTCAATATCTCAGTTACAATTAGTCAAGTAGGAAGTGATCAACCAACCAATGGAAGTCCTGCTACTTTGTCTCCACCTGATAGGATGAAGGAATGGCAACCGACATTCACTCTTGAGGAAGAAGGGCTACTTCATCAATTACGTGCAACTCTTGTCCAGGCTCTTGAGGCTTCTATGTGTTAGTTGCTTTTATTGCTTCTATTAATTTGTTCTTGTATTTGCTAGGTTGGTTTTGTTTATTGGTCTTAGCTGAGGATTTATAATGTTACTTTTTCATCAGATGCAGCAATGCCTTTAGCCAACCAACAACAATCTCCACAACAAAATCCTTTGATCCCTGTTATGCAGGAGTGTGTCGATGCCATTACTGAACACCAGAGGCTTCATGCACTGATGAAAGGGGAGTGGATGAAAGGTTTGCTACCACAAAGCAGTGTGAGGGCAGATTATACAGTACAAAGGATTCGAGGTATTTAAAAACTCAAAATAGTCCTCATATGCTTAGTGTCTGTGTTGCTTATAAACCATATTGAGATCTTTTAGCGTACATAATTTATGGAGTTACCTTTTTGTGGAATTCCACAGAGCTTGCTGAAGGAACCTGCTTGAAGAATTATGAATATCTTGGAAGTGGGGAGGTTTATGACAAAAAGAACAAGAAGTGGACCCGTGAACTTCCAACAGATTCTCACTTGCTCTTGTACTTGTTTTGTGCTTTCCTAGAGCACCCAAAATGGATGTTACATGTTGATCCTAATTCTTATGCTGGAGCCCAATCTAGCAAGAATCCATTATTCTTGGGGGTCCTGCCACCGAAGGACAGGTTTCCAGAAAAGTACATCGCCATTATATCTGGTGTTCCTTTGACTCTTCATCCAGGAGCTTGCATCCTGGCAGTTGGAAAAGAAAGTCTCCCCATTTTTGCCTTATACTGGGACAAGAGATTACAGTTCTCTCTTCAGGTAAAAGAGAATTTTAAGTTCTTTGTTATAGGTGGCAAGACAAGGGAGTAAAGAACATGATTTAATGAAAACATGAAAGAGTGAAATATTAATAACTATTAACGATGATTTAAAGTGAATAAAAAAATTGATGTCAGCATTTGTGAAGCAATTCTGAAGATGACTTAGACATAGATATAAAAAGATTGTAAAATAAAGCTGGATGTTTTGCTCTTAAAAAAGGCTCAAGTGCATGAATGCCTTATCATATGGTTGAGATAAAGACTATCTTAATGGTAAATGAATAACTCTAGTGCTTGAAATTTGCCACTATAAAATATCATAATTAATTATAATAGATAACTTGTATTCCTATCAATCAATTGTGATATAATCTTTTCATTTTCTTTTGTGAGGCTTAGTCAACAGTGTCTGCAAGTCTGCAACAGTCACTTTTTAAGCCAACTTGACTTTATTCCAAGTCAATGATTTCTTTGGTCTTATGGAAGATTAAGTAGTGTATTGGCAACTTTTTTCTTAATTAAACAAACAATAACACTGTTGGATGGTGCTTTTGTTTACCTAGCGGAACAAATAGTAAAAGAAACTAATGCAGTTCAATTGATGTCAACAAACGTAGTCATTGTCTTTTATATTCATTATATTGTGGTTTCCTGTGGTAGCACATCAACGTGAAAAGCTGAAGAATATCCTTAGCACAGCAAAGCTGGCCCCAGTTCAGTCAAAAGCATTCCTCCACACGCATGCACGCAGACATTTGACATCTATGGTTCATAGAAAAGATATAAATCGTATGGGTTGGATGATGACAATTTCATTTTATATTTTCAGGGGAGAACGGCACTGTGGGATTCCATCTTGCTTTTGTGCCACAGAATAAAGGTTGGATATGGAGGAATAGTTCGGGGCATGCACATTGGTTCTTCAGCCTTGAATATTCTCCCAGTTCTTGATCCAGAAAATGAAGACTGAGTTCTTGTTAGGCATGCAGCATGCTGCAGTTTTGCTTGTCATGGCCTGTCTATTACGGTAGTCAGCTAAGGTTCGCTAATTGCAGTGTATGTTTCAATCAGTGTAGAAGTAGAACTTCTCATGTGGGTTGAAGCTTGTTGGAAACTTGGAATCAAGCGGGAGCTGTTTTCAATATTTTGCTTGATCCTGTGTACTACAAGATCATCCCAGAGCATTCTGATGATTGACTAAGTTGGCAGTTTTGGCAGCGAAGATATTTTGGACCAAAATCTTTGTGAAATTTTGTAAGCATTGTACCTTTTGGCATAATATTTTTGCTTCAAACTTCCCCACGGTACCTAAGGCCTATAGACATCTTCTTGTACTTAAGCAGTATTGCTTCTAACCTTTGTGAGAGTCAAAGCTTAAGCAAGAGTTTAATTCCCTGCTAAAAGAGAAGCCTGTTGTTTATACCCCTGGAAAGATTGTGCACAATCAATTAGGCCTAAATTAGTCTGGTTTTATTGATGTCAAGGTGTAGGTAAAAACTTTTAGTAATAATTATGAGGAAATTTTCCTTCTTTGGTAAGCAGTTCTTGTACCAATAATTAATAGTACTCGAGCAAAGATGGAGGGTACAGAGGCTTGCATAACCTTTGGATAAGAAGAACAGTAAAAGGAGAATAAAGGATCCAATGAAAATAAACAAGTTTAGTAATACCAAAGTAAAAAATTAGTAGCATTTGAGTATTTAGTATCTATTTTCTTGCTCAACAAACCTATGTTTAAGACGGTGAGAAGTGAGACTTGTACGTTCTGAAACGAAGGGGCCGCAATGGGTGCTTAGTTTGAGTCAACCTCTCTAAATATGGAAACAGATTCCACTTTTCAACAAGCCCGTCTAGCTCAGTCGGTAGAGCGCAAGGCTCTTAACCTTGTGGTCGTGGGTTCGAGCCCCACGGTGGGCGCAAAAAGTATTTTGTTTTTATTTTTTTCTTTACTCCTTTTATTAAAGGTGAATAAAAACCTAAATTATTATAAGTAGTTAAACGCATGTAATGACACTATACTGTTGATTCATTTGAGGTCCTCCATTTCAAGTTTTCTGCAAATCCCAGGTGATTGAATTTCTTGAGTCCATTTATCCAAAAACAAGATTGAGTCTTTACCCTCTCTCTCTCTCTCTCTAATTAAGAAAGAAAAAGACTAATCTTTTGTTTAACCTATTCTCTTAGCTGCTTTGATTTCTACTTAATTTGTTCTTATAAGAATATTACGTATTTTCTCCCTTTAATTTGATCTTTATGTAATTTTATCAAATGCTTTTCTTCATTAAAAAGCTGAATACCCTTTTTTTTCATCTTCTAAATTTCGCACTCATTTCCTCAAACAGTTGCATTGCATTCTCATAAATGATAAAACTGTAATTTCCTTTTTGTTGCTTTTGCAAGCAAAAATTGAAAAATAAAGGCAGTGCTTTTGGATATATACGAAGAAAATGCGAATGATATTTTTGAAGAATTAAATATTAAAATGTTATTATTTTTTTTACCAAAAGGCATGATTTTTATTTATTTTTATGTAGAACATAATGTCAAAAAAAAGGGGTGTTAAAGTTATAGTTTGTTGAATTTATTTATTTATTTGATTTTCCCCTTTTATCTTATGAATTTTTGCTAAATTTAGGAGACACTGCAGATAGCTAGAAACTAATCAATTGCTGGTTTGAAGAAGAATGAATAATGGGGGCGCAAAACGGATGAATGGCGCAGGCGAAGAGGACGATGATGAAGACTACGTGAATGGGGACCTTGATGCGTGGGAGAGAACTTACACCGATGAGAGGTCGTGGGAATCTTTGCAAGAGGACGAGTCAGGGCTGCTTCGACCTATTGACAACAAGGCCCTTTATCATTCTCAGTATCGTCGCCGGCTTCGGTCCCTTTCTTCCACTGCCACTGCTGCTCGGATCCAAAAGGGCCTCATTCGATATCTCTACATTGTTATTGATCTTTCCCGGGTATCATTTTTCACTCCAATTACCACTGTAGTTTTATAAATTTGCTATCTTCTGTAAATATGTTCTTATTAGGATGAAGAGAATGGGATTTGCTCCTAGAGAAGGTAATTTGGAGCAGAACAGTCAAGTTTGATAAGCAATCTTTTGTAGCTTTAATGTGGTTAATTATTGCGGTCAAGTTTGGTAATCATTTATTATGAGTAATAATTTGTGGTTTTAAGTGATGTTATGGCACTCAGGTCTACGAGATTATTACTCAGTATCTGAATCACAAGCTTGTGTTTAGCAGAGGCTGAAACTTCCATTACTTTGACCACTGCTCTATGTTCACATAGGGGAGAGAAAAAGCTAAGAATTTTTTTGGAATTTGTCATTGAAGTTTCTTACGGATTTACCTCTTGCACGTGTAAAGCGATTTGCCAGTTTGATATCCTGAAAGCAATACATTGGTTTCAAAGTTCTTCACTGAAAAACCAGTCTATTGCCTACTTTCGTATCTCTGTTGTAACTGTTTGATTTGGTAGAATTTGATCTATTTCTTGGGTTGATTGTTATTTGAGGCCAGTAACAGAATACAAATGATACAATATATCCCCAGCGAAATATGTTGGAAGTTCTTCAGAGAACTGGAACCCTTGATATGAACTTATGATACCACCCAATTGGTTCTTTTATTTTTTTGGATACTTGGGGAGGAGGAGTTGGTTAGACAGAAGGTATTATCATGTTATTGCCTGAAAATTGGTTATTTTTCTTCAATCATCATGAGGTTAAAAGTAATCAAAATTCCTTAGTTCTTTACATGAACTATCAACTCATTTTCATTTGTTTTGCTGTATTTAGGCAGCTTCAGAGACAGATTTTCGACCAAGTCGTATTGTTGTTATTGCAAAACATGTTGAGGCCTTCATCAGGGAGTTTTTTGACCAGAATCCTCTTAGTCAAGTTGGCCTTTTGACTATCAAAGATGGGGTTGCTCAGTGCTTAACAGATCTCGGGGGTAGTCCTGAGTCTCATATCAAAGCTTTGATGAATAAGTTGGAATGTTCAGGTGATTCCTCCTTACAGAATGCATTGGATCTCGTAGATGGGTATCTGAATCAAATTCCATCATATGGTCATCGTGAAGTTCTTATATTGTATTCTGCTCTCAGTACTTGTGATCCTGGAGATATAATGGAGACCATCCAGAAATGCAAGAAATCTAAAATAAGGTGTTCAGTTATTGGACTTGCTGCAGAAATGTTTATATGCAAACATCTCTGCCAGGAAACTGGAGGAACATACTCTGTTGCATTAGATGAGGTGAGTGCAACAAGAGGCATTGATTGTCCATATCCAACTGAAACTGATGTAATAACATCAACCTGAAATTCTTATCTGAGTTACTTAATTAGTTGCTTTAAAGGAAAATGAAATTCTGTTTTCACAAGGATCCAAAAGGCACTTGTCGTAGAGAAGCCAAGTGAAATTGCATGGACAAGTTATGGGTCTCTAACTCTCTATATCTTCTAAATGTTCTATATTGCGAGTTGTTCTCAAATTTTCTCTTTCCTTTGCTTTTTGGTTGTTATTTATTTACCTTATGATAGTGGGAAGAGGTGTTGCTGGTTTCTTTCATGTGTTTTCAGTTCATCTTGTAATAAAGGTTTTGTCTATGGATGAAAGGGGGAAAATGAAAATGAAAAGTAAATATATTTCTTTGTGTTTTTCTTGTGCAGTCCCACTTTAAAGAGCTAATATTAGAGCATGCACCCCCACCACCAGCCATAGCAGAATTTGCAACCGCTAATTTGATCAAGATGGGATTCCCTCAAAGAGCAGCTGAGGGTTCTATATCCATTTGTTCGTGTCATAAGGAAGCTAAGGTTGGTGCAGGGTACGCTTGTCCAAGATGCAAAGCACGTGTTTGTGAGCTGCCTACAGAATGTCGTATCTGCGGGTTGACACTCGTGTCTTCACCCCATTTGGCTAGATCATATCATCATCTCTTCCCTATAGCACCATTTGATGAGGTGCCTCCATCTAATTTAAATGATCCAAACCACAAACTGCAAAGAAATTGTTTTGGATGCCAACAAAGCCTCCTCAATCCAGGTAAGTGATGATAAGTAATGAGTATGTGATGGTTTTACAATGCCAGTGTGCGCTTTGACATTATAATTTAATGCTGCTAATATTGAAATTGCATGTGATAATATCTAGAATTGGTTAATACATTGACATGCCATTGTGATTGTTCATAGAACTAGCCCAAGGCTCTTTGAGGGTTGCAAATAGGTGTTACGGTTAAGGTGCTATGCTTTTTCCTTGACTATTAAGAAAGAAATGCACCATTTTATTAAACCTTTGCCTTTCATAAAAAAAAACAGGTGTAGAAGTAATGATGATTTGACCAACTTATTTGCTATGCTAATGGCTGATATTATTATTTAGAACTATGACTGCTGCATTGGGAGAAAGAAGTGGTTGTTGAACTTATGTACTATGGAGGAATAGAATATCCATTCAAAAGGGGCGATGCACAGGTGCCCTTTTTTAAGTTTTAGGTTTTGCAGGATACGCCGAGATGTTGTGGCCAATTAATCAAATTTGTATTTTGACCCTGTAATGTGTGTCAATTGTTCTTTCATCACGTCTCGCCTGTATTCAAGAATTTTCCTTCCTGATACTTGCTGGTTTTGACTCAGGAAACAAACCTGGCCTTCTGGTTGTGTGCCCAAAGTGCAAACGGTACTTCTGCCTCGACTGTGATATTTATATTCACGAGAGTTTGCACAATTGCCCAGGCTGTGACAGCTTCAGGCATTCCAAGGCAGATTAAGAATGAGAATGGCATTGCCCCGGAGATTCATAGTTCATAGTTGTTATAACATATGCCACTCTCTTTTAACATATGCACCCATTTTTGAGATAGTACACCTACAAATGGTCCCCTTTCTGTCGTTATTGGTGTTGACTCTGAGAATTTATAATGTTGGGACCATGAATGCAACTTAGGTTCAATGTTTCTCATCTTCTAAGAGAATGCAGATTTTGTGTTTCCTCTTTGGGTAACAGTGCTCCACAAAATCCATGCTATATGGTTCATGATTAAAACTAAAAATAAAATTCCAGTCAACAGTGTCAGAAGAGTGACGGCCGTCAAACCTGGCTGACAAAGGGCATCAATTTGATAATATAGCATTTCTCTATTAAGTAACTGAATTTTGAGTGAATTTACAGGTTATTTGATCTCATCTTAAACCAAGAGTCAAAATGGTGGATCCTTGTGTTACTTCAGGGTTGTTTCCCCACTGCAATGCATCCAAAGGTTTTGAAACAATGGATGTAATTCCAATTCTCGGACTAAATGACTTAACTGTACAAATTCAATCGGACCTGCTCATCTGTGTTTTAACTGTGGTGGAAGTTGCTTGTAACAACCCTGTTACAAGTAGAGCTTCGTCGAGTGTGCAGACAACACTAACAGGCATAACGCCCCAAGCTCACCCTCTTTAACAAAAAACTTCTGCAGTTGCCAGCTCAAAGACCATCGGAGATAGGACAGTTCCCTTGCAGCCATTCTTACCTTAAGCTGTGCTCCTTTTCGAAATTTCCGCTTCACGTCCACTGGCATGCCAGTCACGAGTGATCACCAAATTTCTCCATGAGATGCCTTGTATTCCCCAAAAATTCACAAAGTGAGGAGGGCCAGTAACTTTCAGCAAACAAGTCCAATTACTCAGAGTCTGAGTCAATAGAAAGATATAATCTCTGTCTTACAGAACGTTTTTGCCGCCGAAATAGAAAAGGGCTCTCGGATCTTTGCCTACTAGACTTCTCAGATCTACTGTCGTTCATACCAAGCAGCAGAGAAGCTGCAGAAAGAAGGAACAGTCAGTCAGTGCCAGAAATTGAAAAAAGAATAAAAAAAAATGACTGATGAAGCAATGAAATGCTAATGCAGTGAATTATGATTCTAGTGCTTATAAGCCAGATGTAGAGCAACAAACTCCATCAGTACCCTCGTGAAAATTAATCATTATGACATCTACAAACTTAAACTAATTAATATACTGTAAAAGTGGACAAAAGCATTACAACTATTTATAATGTTAGTTCTATTTTGATTAAACTTATCATGATATAATTAAAATTTTAGTGTTGGGGTGCTTCCTAGTTTCACAGATATAGGCATTCTTAAGGTAAGCAAAGTGCAACTTTCATAAGGATAAGACTACTTTTGTTTTTATTTATTCAGTAATATTTATATACGTAATTCATACTGATATTTGGATCATTCTATATCATGTTTCCTAGTTTTTACACCCAAGTAAATTTCTTTCTACCTGAACATATAAAACATCTTCAGTTTTGTTCTTTGCATTCTCAATCTTATTTTTAATAACATGCCTCCATTTTTAATGAAATCTAGACAAATTATTCAGGGTGAGAAAAAAATCATTAATTACACTTCAATCAATAAGAATGAAATAGATTTTAATTGAATCCGAATACAAATAAATTCTAACTTAAAATTATTAATAATACTCACATGCAACATATCATGTGCAAATTGCACATAGCGAACCTAATCTGAAAAAAATAAAAGGATGGCAATTAAATAGTTAAACAACACTAGAACAGATCCACTACTAATCATATTCAACAAAATATAACAGCACCGTCCAAGAATTACACATGCTTGCATAGAACCAGTTTGAAGCCTTTCCTATTTGCTGGCCATGACATGGCAAAGTTTAAACAAACATTACAACACTATAGCACTTCAAAAGAACAAGGAAACTAACCGGTGTCCGCCAAAGAATCCATAGTACGTTCTCTGGAAGATATCTGCTGCCTTGAATTCAATCCATTCACTGTTGTCGAGTCCCCATGACCACCAGTTGCACCATCTCCAAGCCTAAGTGAAATCCAATCATCAGTACGGATGCCATTTGATACATCAGCTTGATCTCTCAAATCAGACTGTGCTGATGCATCTGAAGGACGAGTTGGCAGAAATATCTGAAGAGAGGGATCTTCTGTACCAAACAAGGGATTGTCAACCAAGCTATTATTTATATCTGTATCAGTCTGACCAATGGAAGAACCAGGGACCAGATTTGCAGATCCCATTGTTGCATCTGGAGCCAATGTATAACCATTCATTGATTGAGCACAATTGAGAGCATTACGCTGCAGATCAACTAAGGCATCTGAGACATCTGCATTTGTACTAAACAGTTGAAACCCGGAGCCTTCTGAGGGTCCTGAAGGTAATGACCACAGACCCATGTCAAATTCATCATTAGTAGGAAAAAGACCCAAATTACCAGCAGGCCCAAGAGCTGGATCTTCTGAATATGGATGAGAAATTCCAGGAGCCACTGGAAAATTAAGTCCAGAAGCATCATTTTGATTATCCTTATAGGGAGTTGCAGAAGATACCAATATGTCATTCTCTTCATCCGAATCACTAAGAACAATAACTTCTGCATTTCCCATGGGTGCAGATAGATTTCGGTCTGTAAATTCATATGCCGAATCTATGTTCAGAGGCATGGAATCAAGTTCAATCCCATTGCTTGTAAAGTCGTAAGTCCCACCACCATCCTGATTTACACTGGGATCTTCACCATCCTTAACACTTCCAGTTGCACTGCTGCTCATTGGAATAATTTTCTGCTCATGATGTTCAAATCTATCTTGTAATCTACTACCAGAAGATGTGTTCATATCTTCAGGCTTGCTAACTTCCCACACCCCATTGCTATTCTTCTTGATTCCAAGTTTCAAACCTGTATGACCTTCTGAAGCACCTTCAAGTTTGATCTGCTGCTTCGACGTTTCGGCTCTTGGCTTAACCTCTGCACTGCCAGGGACACATAGAGTACCATCAGGAGAATGCCATTGTGCAAGATCACCAAGTTCTCTACGCTCATTTTCACTTTTAGCCTTTGCACGCCAAGAACCATCAGGCTTGACCTCAATCTCAGTAATATCTTCTCCACAATTTCTCATCTGTACCACAGTTAATCATGGTCATCACTCATTGACATCATAGATAAAATACAGCAGAACTACAGGGTACCCACCTTGGATGTTATGCGATTAAAATAAGGATCAATTATAATGTTCTCCAATGAGTAGTTCTTCAGACAAATTGGGCACTGCCACTGCAATCACATACAAAGCTTGTCAAAAGCCTAAAAAAGAATTATACATGACAATAAACATGTTACTATAGTTGCTTGCCTTCCTAGAACGTTGGTTCAGCTCCACAAAAACTTCAAGATCAAAACAACCCATGTGGACACAAGGTTTAAACCTTCCAGCCACCTTCATTCTTGAACCACTCATCTATCACAGGCAAACACAGAAATGAATATCAGAAATAATTGGAGCAACTTCAAAACAAGGGTGCAGTAAATCAAATGCTGCATTTAATATAAACATACTATTGAAAGCAAAAATGGCTCCATCTGGTTGATGATACTTTTGCCTTTTGCTTTTGCAAAAGAATGAATAGAATGGAAAAAGCAAAAAATAAAAATGAATATAAAACCAAAGACATAGCAAAAAACAAACACATCAACCAAACAAAGCCTATATAAGCAGTCATAGAGCCTAATAAGCAGACAAATATAACCCAAATGGTGCTATAATAGGTAAGTTCTTTATGGAACAAAGCACAAGTGAATGACGGCAAACAATGTCCATGTAAACTAATAAATCCATCATATAGGCCACACCATTCAGCTTGCCGAAACCAACCTATTGTCATGACAGATTAGACATCTTGAGAAAGCACTTCAATATAGGATGAAGTGCATCTTCTTAATGTTAAGAACACCTTTATGACAATGCAAGAAAGCTTCAGCCAACATTAATACTATACACCCAAGCACACACGACATCCCTAGAAGCTTCCACCATTAACAGTATTGACACACTTTACAAAAACCTTGCTGGTAGGTATGTGATACTTTTGATCCCTGAATTTTGCAAGGCATGAGCTCTTCCAAGAACACTTTCGAAGATAAACCAATTAAGCACTAAAAAAATGATGTCCAATTAAACATGCAGTATTCTTGTTTCTTAGCATAAAAAATGGTGCACAGCTACTGAAATATTTGGGAAGAGATTGCTAGCATTTGTAACAACTATATAACTCACAGGGCAACGTAGGTTGACTCCAAAAAAATCTGCCACAACTTCTAGATCACTGTCACTATCACCATTGTCGGTTGCAGTTCCACCACCAACACAACGACAAACACGAGCAAGAGCATCTTCAAAACGTTCACCATCAGTCTCCTTGGGAATCATGTTAAGTACCTAGGCAGGCCAGAAGAATATAATACAAACATAAAGACAACAAAAATAGTGATATAGCAAGGTAAACTTCACTTGCATAGAAACTTGATATTATTAGCAAGGTAAGTATTAATACTAAGATGCTTGAATTCCTGTTAGTAGTTTATCTATCTTTCATTAAGTTAAACTTGATGTTATTAGCTTTGGGATGAACTTGATATCATTAGTTTGTGGCCTTAAAAACAATACCAAAATCATAAAAGCAAGCCAGCCTCATAGCCAGCCCCATATATTTAAATAGATTCTGGCGGAAAAACCATCTCCTCAGCTATTAAAATGGCCCCAGACAATGCAAACCAGCATGTACAAAAAATAGCCCAAACGAAACCAAGGAAACAAAAATAAGTTGACCATGTTAATAATATGAAGAGTGGAGCACTTTACGTATCAGTTTCAAACAAAATAAAAAAAATATAGAAGCCCCAAATTTTATTTCCCCTTTTCTAGATATTCCCTTCATTCTCTGCCTGTAATCTCGCCATTTTTCCAGATCCAGCCTTTTACTTCAGTTAATCTTCATGATCACAAGTTTCTAGTGACAAAGGCCCATTCTCTCTCTGTGCTACATTCTTTTTCTTTCAATTTCCTTAAATTGATGATAATTGTGCTTGTTCGTTGTGTGGTATGAAGATTTTTAAAGCAATAGAAGAAGAAAAAACAGAGAGAAAGGTGACAAGAAAGCTTTATTTAGGGCACAGATTAAACCCAAATTGCGGCATTCCTCTCCTCTAATCTGACTCTGATCCCATACCCATGTCAATGTCTTGTTGACACAAGCACCTCACCAAAAATGCCAGTAAGTGATAACCAAATGGTCAAGTGTCTAATCTGTAATGATTTTTGCAATAAACATGAAATGCAACTAGATTGCAGTCTGCAGAGATATGAAAATAAAACAGACACGCATAACAGCAGTAAATATTTGCATTCTATTCTGCTTTATTGTTACACTGATCAATGCTGACAGCAGTTAATATATTTGCATTCTATTCTGCTTTTTTGTTAAACTGATCAGTGCTGACAGCAGTAAATATATTTGCATTCTATTCTGCTTTATTGTTAAACTGATCAATACTGCCAAAATCAATAACGGATCTTCCAGGCACTGGATAAAAATTGTTACATGCAGAGCTTCTATACTTTTTAAATTGAGCATATATTGTTTTCAACTTTGGAGCCCATCAGACGGCAATGGAATAAATCTCGTAATTCCAAAATGCAAAAAATCCAAAGGTCAATCTTAAAAGATAAAAATTTGAAGTTAGTTAACACACCTGTTGAACAGTTCGCCGTTTAACAATTCTAACTCCAAAACAGAATACGCGAGCATCACATCCAGTCAAAGTTATCTTATTAATTCCATCTTTAGTACATGGAGTTATCTGACAACAGAATAGACGATAAACAATTGATTAGACACCATACTATAAATGTTTCTTAAATAGGTAAAAAAATATTAACAGAATTGTAAAGCACATGCAGTAACCTGCCTGCCAGCTTCCCCACCCATTCCAATCACATGCATACACATGTAAAGTTAAAAATTATGGAGAATATGATTACATATAATTGAGAACAAAAAAAGAATTAAACTGTTTTATAGAAGGACAAAACTCACAATCGGACCATCATCACGGCCATTAGCCCCAAGCAACTGTGAGCCAGGTCTATTAATAGCACGAACAGGTAAGCCTGTTTAAAGACAATCAGTTGTACGATTACTAATCAAAACTGAAATGGAAAACGTACATAGAAATTAGTAGATGTAAAGATGGAGAAAAATGATGCTGCAATTAGGAAAAAAAATATGGCACACATGCTAAGCATGCTTCTTTTTTTTAAGCTAGATCCACGCATGCTGCTCAAGTGACAACAAATTCAATAAACACCAGCAAAGCAATTAAGCTGAATTTGTGAAAGGAGCCGTTAAACCACTAAGTAATCAAAGCAACACATAAATAACCATACCATTAACTTGCAAATCTGCATATTGAGGCCACTGCATCCTGAATGGAACTTTGTCATTCAGAAGCATGCACCATGCCTATATGACCAGATGAAAAACAAAAACATCACAATAGATAACCAAAAAGCATATTATCAAACTGAACACATTTTTTTACACTAGCCAACCTGGACATCATACTCTTGTTTTGTCAATAAGTCCTTGTCTGCCCTAGTGATTTGGAATGTTTTCTCCGCATTTAGGACTGGATTTGTACTGTAAAATGTTGGATTTGAATTATTAGACTAAACAAACAAAGTCATAAAGCATTATACAAATAGCACAAACACGTTGACATTCACACCTAATTGACAGAGCAGTTCATGGAGGAAAAGAAAGAGCTTTACTGTTTCTCATATAGTGCACTCACCCATCATTTGGGATATTTGTAACAGCCAACTTCACTGGATATAAAGGGTGCGCAATAGTAATCCAAAAACTGCACAAGGGGAGTCATATCAGGAATTAAAGGAATGTAACATGAATTTTCCAACAAAAGATACTCTAGACGCATCTAGATGGAGACATAAGAGTATACAAATTAGAATGCAAATACAGAAATATTGTTATCATGAAACAGTTAGATATATATATATATATGATGCAGTGAGCAATAAATACTAGATAAACAGTATATTTCATTTGTAGTAGAGCCAATTTAGCATAACCTTTTTGAGCATTCTACAGCTACAAGTAGCAGTATCTCGCTCTTAAAAGAATTCCTAATAGGAAAGTGAAATAGCTCTATTAAATACCTCCAATCACAATACCTAATCTATATTATTTATATTAAAAGTCACTGCCTCAGTGGCATCACTGAGATATTAGATACAAACTCAATGAGTTAAGAGTAGATAACAGAATAAACAAAAAAAAAAAGAAAAGAAAATATCCCTCATTTTTTCCCAAGAAAAGGTTTGACTCCACTTTCAAATTGAGTCAACTTGATATGATCATTTCAAATATATATATATATTCAGTTTCAAGTGCACTTTTCCTTTCTTCTGCCTAGGTAGTGGGTGGCACAAAAGCTAGTCTATATTTACAAGTCTTGCATCCTAATTTTATTCTGACTACAAAGAAGCCCAACCAGTAATTACTTTTAATCCAACCAAACTGCACTACAAAAGTCTGCCATGTTAATATTGCAACACACATAATAAATTGAAGATAGAACACCTGCAATGAGATGTTAAATAAAATAAACATTTTCACATATCATAAAATTAAACTTCAGCAATAACCAAACAGTAAACCAGTACATAGCAGGACCATCAATTTGCAGTAATCATACATCCTGGAAGCACACTCATACAAACACACAGACACACACAAATAAACATAGAAGAGTGATTTGGCCACCAAAAAAAAAAAAAGGAGAGAGACATACGGATCAGCTCTGCTCAGCCGACAAATCTCACAATAAAATAAATCAGGAACTAGCAGATTCCCCTCCATAGTCTTCTCTGGAATTATAACGCAACGAGTATGTTGCCACACTTGACATCTTGGACCTTCGCACTGTCATTAGAACAAGGGTAAAGAGCTAATTTGAGGTCCTTAGGGAACTCAACAATTCACCATAAATTTTAGTGGCAAGAAGAAATCTAGGAGAAAGTCTAATCTGCCGAATCTATACACTCTTATTCAAAGTCAGTGTTTCCAAGTAAATACACCACTGCCATACTGATTCGCCTATTTCATTTTTTTTATAGCCTATCTATCTGCAATTTTACAAGACAGTTTCCCAAAGCCCATCAAAAAGTTATCAGATTCATTAAGACCTCAAAGCATCCAGAATTACAAAAAAACTATTGAGTTAATAAATAAAGTAAGCAATTTTATAATATAAGAACTTTGAATCTAAGTGTATGAATCAAGGAGCAAAAACCTAGATCATGAGATGATAACAGCAAAATGTAGAAGTACTATGAAAATTGAGCATCATATACAATTTCAAATCAAACAAACCCAAACCCGAACTTGAAGAACCATAAATAAAGTAACATAACATTGAACTGAAAAAGTTACAGCCAACCCAACATTCCAATTGAATGCTTGTGACAGCAGATCATCATTAGCATAAAATAATGAGGTCAAAGAACATCAGGCTCGTTATCATTACCTTAATAATGCTCTCAGTCTCCAATGAACTTCCACAGGGACAACGAACTTTCATATCTGATTGAAAGGGATCATCTATTTCCCCTTTAACTTTTACATTACTGCTGTCTGACACACCCTGTCCCTTTGATGCCAATTCAGTGGCTCCAGAAACCTGCATCTTTCTGAGGACAAGAAATACAATTTAGAGAAATAAGTAGAAAAGAAAAAGAGAAATACACTTAAGAGAGAGGAAGGTAATACAGAGCAGACAAAGATCATAAGTGGATAATCAGATATACTAGATTCAATTAGCCAGCATTGCTTATGGCAAGTCATACTTTGTTCACAAGAAAAAAAGGGAAAAAAAAAAAGAAACAACTAATCCCATTGTAAAGGTTGCCATCTATATTCTGTAATAGAAATAGATGTAAACACAAACCTGTATATGTCATCGACTAGTTTCGCCACATCTTCCTTTCCAACAGGAGTCCTTTTTGCCCACATCTTTGCAACTGGGAAACAGCAAGTAGACCCAAGTTTATTATAAAGGTTAAAAGGAATATTTTCTGAACAGATAAAACAAATTTATGAGCCAAAAGTGAACTATCTACAGTCAAATGACACTATAAATTCAGAAAATAGTACAATTCAACTGACAAGCATACTTGTATCCAACCCCTTCCCTCCCCTTCCTCAACAAAAACATTGCACTCATAACAAACCAAACTTTACAGAGAGCCATTGGAAGCATCAACAAATTATAATGAAATTAATGGAAAAAATAGCTAAATGCTACAGTATCTGCAAACCAACAAACCTACAGCCACATTAGGCAGAAAAACATTAGCATAATTACTTTCCTTGATAACCCCATCCCACATCTCAAAAAGGAAATAAAAAACTGACTAATATAAGTCCTACTAAGAGCTGAAACTGGAAAAAATTTTTGCAACATTCCTAGCATAATTGATTACCAATGCACATCCAACAATTTGACTGTGTGAGTATTTTGCAGACACAAGAATATCAACAGCTCAATATTAGCACTTTAACAACCTATGTTTTAGGCTAGCCAAGTAACATCAGAAACAATAAATATTTAAAAGATAATATAACCCATAAATCACTATAGTGGTTATGAATCGTCTATTCAAACAAGAGAGAGAGAGCTGGGATGAAATATTTTACCTTGTTCATCAGAGAGAGCACCTAATATCCTCTCAACAAGGTCCTATAAATGAATTTACAGAAAGGTCAAACATAATCCTACACAATGAAGGTGCAACTTATGATAAAAAATACAGATAATTGACGGAACAACAATTATCATATCCCCTAAATTTTTAAGGCTGCCAAATTTGCTAAATCTCTGATTATCTTGAACAGATTTATACAGGGAACAAATACAAAAAGGAAAAAAATGGGGGGAGGGGGGCTGGGGGAACCAAGAATTCAGGATAATAAGAACAATGCCACAGCAATGAAGATAAGACTCAACAAAGACATCCCTCTCATACTCATACAAGATAGATACAGTGCACTATATCAAGCCCCTAACCTGCTTCTTCCCTTGCTTTGAAAGACCCAATTGAGTGAGAACATCCTTGAGTTCTTTTATTCGAAAATACGCCAATTTATCCTACAATAGGAATATCATATTGTAATAAACTCTTCATAAGCAAATTAAAAAGATTATATATCAACATATTAGCATCACAGCATAACAAGTAGCAACTGAAAACAGACCACTTATCTGCTAAAATAGAGCGTAAAAGGGTGATCTGATATTCTGATTATAAATAAAAAATTCCATTATTTTTAAGTGACTATATAAAATAAAGTTAAGAGTAGCCAAGCGCTATTAAAAGGCCTTTGTTCACAGCTGACACTAATTCTACCAAATAAAAGAACTATAAAGCCAACAAAAGTATCCACAATAAACTTACTACAAACCAAAAAGCACTAGATTCACAAAGCCACATAAGCTATACCATATGTTACAACAGGAGCATATCCCCATTATCGAAACTAAGTTCAGCAGTCGATACTCCCTATCCAACAATTAAATTACATGAATGTTAACCTAGAAAATTGAATTTGATAAAAAAAATACAAAAAAAAAGGATATAAAAAGTTCTATCCTCAAACAATATTTCAAGAGTTTAGTCTTATATAATTGCATACCATATTTGAAGAAGACAAAAAAATAACACGAGCTACTCAAAATGTAAAAGATCAAAATAAAGCTAAAATATTTTACAAAAAATATAAAAGTAAAATACCTTGCAACTGGCCACCAAATCCATGTTCAGTTTACAATCTGTAGCCAAGCAAAAAACCAGTAATCAAAAACCTAAACGCTCAAAAATTACCAATCGATCTAATAGAAAATAACTAAAACAAAACCGCGTAAATGAAATTAAATAAATTAATTAATCAATCAATCTTCAAAGAAAGCGATAATCCAATAATCAAATTAAAGCGACTCACAGGGTTTTTCTGATTATTGATTAAAAATGAAAGGACAGGAAAAAGTAAATGGAAAATTTGAAAAATGGAAGAGAAATCGGGGAAATAGGGTTCAGACTGTGGAGGACGCCGACTTCTCTTTCTCTTTTTTGTTTTTTTTTTCCTTTTTTGACCAAAGAGACCCAACCAGAAGGAACCAATCCTTTCAAAATAAAATTACAAAAGTAGCCGGACTTATCGCCGATTATCAAATCCGGTTTTTTGACGGGGAACACGTCCGGGTTTAGTTTCGGTGAAGTTGCGTGTTGGTTTGTAATACACGCCTCCCTGTGCTTTTTTCTTTTTCATATATTCAATGCAAAATTCCATTTTATCCAGGAATTCCTAAGGTACGATTGTATATACGTTGACTCAATCTGACATTAGCTGTGATTCTGCCACGTAAGCAGAATGTTGAGATAGTTTGAGATGGTTGACCTGGTGAGTTGAGAATTGGACTGCCTAGATGGTGTTTTAGCCGTCGGATTTTTGGTATTTGCATGTACGGTATTGAAAATGAATGAATATTAATGTTAAAGATTAAATCTCATCTCACCGACAAAAAAAAGATTAAATTGCATGAAGTGTGAAATTTTTATAGATTACAAGTTATAAATAACAAGGTAATTTAAAATTTTTTTACTCAAAATAATCTTTTAAAATTCTTGAAATTGTAATTATTTTAAAAAAATCATTTATCAACCTAAGATTACTTAAATCATTAAAAATGACATATTCAATTTTTTCAACCAATATATTTGACATATGTTTTAGTCATTAAATTTCATTAAATTTACTAAAGCATTTATTTGATATAAAACAAATATTTGAAGATAAAACTAAAAGACTTTAAATTATAAAGACAAAGATATTAAAGAATATGAATTTCATATATAACGGTTGTAATTTACTTCAATGTAACCGTGAAAAAAAGTATTGTTTTCAAAATTAGAGCCATAAATTATTACTTATTAAAGTTTACATATCATCGGGGTTACGATTCAATTATTAAGTCATTCGAATTAATGTTAAGTTAATAAAAATATTTTGAAATATTATAAATAAAATGATAAATTATGAAAGTATTGTGAGTAATAATATACATGATAATATATGATAGGAAGACAAGAAATATTCATCATCATTATAAAAAAAAAGTTAAGCTTACAAATACCATTTTTACTTTTAATTTTTCTAATGTATTTTTATTTTTTTATAATAAATTGTTTAAAAAATTATTAAAAATGATGAGAAATATATTTCACTTATACATATCAATAAAAATCTAAGAGATTATTAATTTATTTGATAAACTCGACCAATCAAATATCAATTTCTCAAATCGTATGCATTAAAAACTCAATTGAAAATCCAAGTTCAATGTCAGGTCACCAAGTGGGATCAATTCCCCCGTAATAGGATTATTTAAAAAAAAAAAAAGAGGAAATTTGGTGGAAATAACCAGAAGGAGCCAAGAAGGGCTCATCAGAAGTCCACCATGAGAAAATAGGGACCCCATTGGATGCGCAATACCATACGCATGGCTACAAATTAATAAAAAGTTAAAAAGTTAGGTTGCGAATTGTTTCAACGATACAATCCCTTTTAAAAAAAAAAAAAACAGAAAAAGTTGAAAGACAATGCTACATGGAGCATTGATTGGTTGACAAAGTCAAATCATGAATCTAAACCTGATTCTCAACCATTCCTCGGCATTTTACACGTAGGAATAAGTGAATTATTTTAACATAATATATAATAATAATTTTAAATTATTATAAAAATTTAAATAAATTTTAAAATTTTTATTATATTCAATCAAATTTTATATTTTTATTTTGAATCAAATAATTTTTTATATTTTTTTATTTTAAATTAAATAAATTTTATGATTAATCATTAATTTAGTTAAAATATTATTTATTATTTTATATCGCATGACGTTAACATAATATGTTAAAATATTATAATTAATTATGATGCAGTATATTAAAGTATCAAAATTGATAATAGTATGATATGTTAATTTGATATGATAATATAATCATGTAATATTTTTTACTTTTTACATCAATATCATATTAGTGTTATATAAATATAAAATAATAAGTGATATTTTTAGTAATGATAATTAGTCCATTATTAATAAAAAAGATTTATTTAACTAAAAATAAAAAATATGAAGTTAATAAAATAATAAAATTTTATTTAAATATTTTTAAATAATTTATGAATTTATTTAAATATTATGTCAATTATTTTTTTTATTTTTTATTTTTTTCACCATACTTTTGGCCTGAAATTGCATTACCAATTCTAAGAAGCTTGTGAGAAATTGTAGAGAACATCATCCTAGATTCCATTCACACTTCCTTTTTTTCTTTTGATAAAAAGCATAGCGTATCCTTTTTTGGAAAGCAATAATCTCGAATTAGAATTTAAAAGGTCATGCTAAATTTGATTTTAGAATATGCTTTTTTTTAAAAAAAATGTTATGAAAATATGTTTGTTTACTGAAAATAAAATATTATTTCTAAAAACAAGCACCAAAAATTTGTTTGTTTAGAAGGAATGATAAAGATAATTATTAATATTTTCAAACAACATAAAAAAAACTGAAAAGAAACTTGAAAATTCGACTACAATCATATTTATTTTTCATGAATTTTCAAATTAAATTTAAATTATATGCTAGACTTATTTCTTAAAATTTCTGAAATTATTTTAAGTCAAACTAGTTGGGTTTCAAATTTCAAATTGGATCTAAGTTCACATAATTTAGGATTGAAAACATATACAAGAAATGGTTATTTAATTGGTTGGATCAAATTAGTGTTTTTGCTTAAATTTGCCTTGACACAAACTATTATTATGTATTACGCATTATATGTTCTTCTCGTTAAGAGTAATCTTTGGACTAAGATATTTAACTTTAAACATTCGACATAAAAATTTTAAGGTATGATATGATGAGTTGGTAGTGTTTGACGAGTTTATATGTGATGCACTATTTATGTATAATAATGATATATTAATAAAATATTATCACTTTATTAATAAATAAATTTAAAATTTAAGAACTTTTAAATGAATTTATATTTAATGCACTATTATCACGGTAAAACTTTTATAAATTAACACCTTTGAGATTATGAAAATTTATTAATTAATCAAGATACTATTTAATCAATAAGTTAATAATTTATTGATTTATATATTAATTAATAAAAAACTAATTTATCAAGGTATTTTTTAACACTTTTTCCAAAACATTGAACTTAACATATTTATTGTGCATTGTGATTATACGAATATTACTTAATTACCATTTACGAATTATCATTATTCTATGTATTTGTTTAACCAAAACAAGTTCATGAATGTAATTAGTTTTATTAAATGAAAATCATGAATCTATTCATTTTTACAGTAAATTAAAATTACATTCAATGTATACTTAATTATAACCTGTTTGACTTATTTTTATTTTTAGCTTAAAAGCTATTATGAAGCTCTTATGAAAAATAATAACTTTTAAAATTAAGCTAAAATTGTTTGATAAATTGTTTAACAAAATAAATTATATAAATTCTAATTTTAGTTAAATATTTATGCCATCTTCAATCAACTATAAACTATAACAGAACACTTGAAGCTTATATACAATTTTAGATATTAAAATCAAATTTGTATAACAATAATACTATATTTTTGTTAATTTAAAGACCATAATGCTTCAATTCTTAAAAACAAAAAAAAGAGAAAAAAGGTAACTGCATAGTTGACAATAAAATCATTTTTTGAGAAAAAGAGAAAAAACCTTTTAAATAGTATCTGAATGTAATTTTGAATTTTGAATTTTATTTTTTCTTATTTTTTATAAAAATAAAAAAATTATAAATTTTGCTATTCTGTTGTTGGGTGTTCTATTTTTTTTTTCTTAATAGTTTTAGTAGAAAAAGGTAGAGAATAGGGAGCTCCTATTTGCAATGGAGAATGGTGATTTATAGAGAGAAGGAAGGTAGAGAGAGATTTATTGAGAAAGGAATATTTTTTGAAAAATTGATGTGTTTTTAAAAGAAGAGAAGAGAATTTTTTTTAAATTCTCTTATACATAGATATTACTTCTCTTATACGTCTGCTGTGCCCCTCGATTTTGTGGCTTTTACATAAAAGGAAATGGAGCAATGGATTTGATTTGCTCATTTTCTTTTTTTTTTTTCTCCGCCACTGGATTATCAGAGTCTTTTATAATTAATTATATTTAATGTACTGTGACCTCATTTAGGGCTTTAAACTTAAATATTAAAAAGTCTATTGATTTATTAATATAAAAAAATATTTAAAAAGAGTAAAAAGATTTTTTTCAAATGTGTACTTATAAATGAATTTATAAGCCAATAACACTTATCTAGTTAGAATTTATAAAATGAAAATAATACTAAATTAGATGGATGGATTAAATCTTAATTTCAATTCAATCTAATTCACATCCAAATCTAGATATACATAATATAAATGGATATTCATAAAAATATTCATTACATTTAACAATTAATTAAATAAAAAATTTCTATTTTAGGCCCCGTTTAGTTATGTAGGTGTTTGTTATTTTTTTTTATTTGCATAATTATGAAAACACTAACAAAAAAATGTATTTGACAACTCTGGTTTTGTTTTTCTTTTTTGAAATCATTTTTGATATTAGTGGAAAACGCACAAACATAAAAAAAAGATGCTTTACATTTTTTGTTGTCGTTTTCAAAACAAAAAAAACAGGCTGAACCACCTCAATTAGGCTAACACCAAACCACCCCTTTCCCCTTTATTTTCTTTATTTCTCTTTCTTCTAACACCACACCTTAAATCTTTTTTTTTTTCTAATTTGTTTGCTTTTCTACCTCAAATGAGTTTCTTCGGATCCGATCCACCTCATATAAGTTTCTTTTTTCTTTTCTTTTCCTTTCTTTTTCTTTTTAACTTTATTTTATCTTTTGGATTTAATTTACTGTTTCTTAAGACTTTGCATGCCTAGTTAAAACAATGCTTCTTCCTTTCTCATGTCTTTTTCCCTGTGAATTATGATGCTTCTTCTTTTTTCTTTCTAAATCCTAAACCTTAAATCCTAAAACAAAGATAAAATTGGCCTTGATAAAAATGTTTTTGAGACCCGAGAAAAATGTTGGTGGTAGCAGTTCACAAAATCTCGTTGATATTGATATATTTCGTAGTCGACTTCGCCAAATGGCTTGTGTGAGAAATGAAATTATGAACCAGATTTATGCAAGTGTCCATGGTAGATGATTGATTTAAATGTTAATTTTAAAAATCATTGTTCTAATTGTCACTTTTTTCTTCGAATTTTATATCTTCGATTGTATTCTTACCTCTTGGTGCAAGTTTTGAATTTGATAAAACAATTACGGAAATGGTATTTTGCATATTAAATGATTTATATGGCTTAATTATTTTTTATTTTACCATATAGTTTTTAATTTAGTATATAACAAAAATAAATATATGCTATTACTAAACATGTTTTCATATTTTTATTTTTAAGTGTTTCTTATAACAAGAATATTACCAAACGAGTTTTATTTTTATTTTTTAAATGAAAACAGTGTTTTTATTTTTATTAAAAAAGTTATTATTACCAAACGTCTGCTTAATTGCATCTAATATAAATCTTCAAAATATACCAAGATTATATTTAATACACTACCTATATATAATTTTTCTACATTATCAAATCATCCAAGAATGTTGTACTTGTTCTTTTATTTTCTTCCCACGTTTCTGTCCCTCCTTTTCTTCCTTGTCCTTGTTCTCTTTTCTCTTCTTTATGGCATTTTCTCTTTTATTATCAAGGTTTGAATTTGTTGCTTTAGACTATGGGAGCAAGAACCATCTGTAATTGTTGAGACTTAGGGCTTTGAAAATTTGTTAGATGACTAATGATTGTCTTTTATCTTTATTGAGAAGAAAATAAAAGATTTTGATTTTTTATTTATTAAATATTGAAACTTTAAAATATTTATTATTAACTCTTTAAAAATATTTAATTTTACTTCATTAATTCATTAATGAAATGGTACATTTCATTGACTTACTGTGTATAAAAATAATACACTATCAATACATCTATAATATATATAAAAGTAGAATGGCTTGATTACTGTTTCAGTTTCCTCTAGAGCCCCTCCCTATATAATTTTTTTTTTTTTACTGTCGTTCATCAAGACGTCGTTTAATGCCTTTCCGCTTCTTTCCATTTTGGCTTTGGTTATTCAAAGTGGTATTGTATTGATATTAGGCTTTTTGCATTACTGTGATTGTCAATTAAGGTTTTTTTTACCCTTCCGTCGATTCCGATGATTAGCCTTCCAACTGTCGTTAGCCTCTCTTCTGCTCGTCAATCAACTTCTATTTCCTCCATGTCGCATCAAACTCTCTCTCCTTTGTTGGTACTTGCTCTCTCTCTCTCTCCCCACTCTTTTCCTTGAACAGTCAAGGTTTGTTTCTCTTCTATTGGCGTTGATTCAAGAATTCCAAGTTTTGTATAGTAAGTATCGATTCTTGTGGTTTTTATTCATTTTTTCGTATTGGTGATGCGATTTACTATTAGCTTATTATTCTTTTAATAATAGTTTTGCATGGGACTTGAATCTAAGATTGATTGGTTTTGTATTGGGTTTAAAATATGTATCTTTTGACGAGATGAATAATTTAGGTTTATGCTCTTCTATTTTCAAGCTGTCTTATGTTACGGATTTTGATTTCATTAGAATTATTTGTTGAATAGTTTTGCATGGGACTTGAATCTAAGATTTGATTGGCTTTGTTGAAAATCAATTAGTTCAATAGTTTTTATTTTTATTTTTGAAGTTCAATAGTTTGAGTAGCATTAATTTGACAAACAATGTTTGTAAGTTTGTAACATTTGAAATGGAATCAATTTCAAATAACGTCCCTTTTACATGCTACACAAAGTTGGCAGGGATCCCATTTTCTTTATGATAAATGATTCTAGCCTAAAATATTTTCTAATTGGAGAAATCGTATGATCACCAGCACATAGATATTGATTTAGTTCTTGCCATTCCCATTTTCTTCTTCTCATTTTGTTGTTTGTGGTATGTTTGCCTTCGACGGCCAGCGTCCCAACTATTGTTAGCCTCTCTTCTGCCCATCGGTTATCTTCCGTTCCCCCTCCTGTTGTGTCGGACTCTCTTTGCTCTATCAGTACCTCCTCTCTCTCTCTTCCCACTCTTTCCCCTAACGCCACGCCGCCATTTGTTTCTCTTCTATCTGTGTCTCCTTTACGCACTTTGGCTGAACAGGTAAGGTAAAAGTTAGCTTAATATTTGTATTTGTGTTTTATTTTTTTTTTTGTCAAATTTATGACTTTGTTTTAAATTTATGTTTAATTTTTTGCTTTTTAATTTACAGATTTTCCCCATCAAACATTTCTTATGATAGGCAAGTTGTAATTTTACTTGGATTGATTTTGTCTAATTATTTTAGTTTCAATGTAAACCTTTTGCAACATTTTATAGTTTTATGTAGAAAGATAGTTTCAATTCTTCTCTTTGTTGTAGAGAAGAGTTGTCTTGAAGCATGAAAAATGGAAGATAGGTCTTCTGATAGAGAATAGATGGGTGCTTCAGGCTTTGGAGCAAGGATATGACAAAAAAAAGAATATAGTGTCTTAATCATCTGTAGCCAACAACTAGGAACTTGGCTAGCTAGGTATTTCCCCATGAAAACAACAAGATTTGGCTGCAACCCAGAAATAATAATAGCAAATCCTAATTTAATGCTTCACCTTTCAATGAATAAGGTTTTGGATCTCTACCTTTCACCTTTCAACGAATTTAAAGCTTATTGGGTACTAACAGAAAAATAATTTCGTTATTTTTTTGTAAGCCTATATTGGATATTCAAACGCAATTAAAGGTTTAATTAATTGCAACAAAAAGTCTCCTCACAAAGTTTCTTGTAGATTTCACATCGAGATAGATGTTAGGCTTTTGAATTTGTATTAATGTTATTTTTAACTGTAAACATTAACAAAGAAAGCGGCGGTCAGGTAAATGGTGGCCAATCCTCGAACTGTTGTGAACCCTTTAAAGGCCTAGTCCCCTGCTTTGCTTGCGCACCCCATCTTCACTCTTTCTCTATATGAGAATTTACTCCAGGGCACAAGTTAGAGGCATGGCTATTCCAAAACAGAAGGTTTATCAGCCAGCTCCACATCAGAACCAAGCCAATAGAGTTTCTCCACTAATGCAGGTCAATGCTGTCCACTGAAATCCTGTTCAAGGCAGGGCTCAGTCTTCTGTACAAGCAGTTGCTCAGTAGTTGTTCAAGGAAGCAGTAGAGGTTCTTTTATGTATGGTGGAGCTCAGATTATAGGAGCTATGGGGAATATGGCTATCAGCCATGGTGATAAAAAATTTCCTGCATTTTTGCCAGGTAAAGCTTTCATGTTTTTAATCTTTGATATATCTGGATAATATAATCTACCATGCAAGGAAAAATGGAGAATGGGTGAAACGCAACTTACCTGGAATGATGCATACTAAGGCTTAGGCTATATTTTTTCAAATTTTATATGAATTAAATTAGTAAATATTAGATGTAATTTTCATTAAATGCCTGTGATGGCCTCTTGGCTAATATCAGATAAAATTCCTTTGAGAAAGCAACAAGTTAGAATGTTTATCCTTACTTGATGAGTGCTTGCAGCTCCAGTTAGAGCAAATGCCAAGGTCATAATCTTGCTTCGTCCAGCTCACATTCAGTTGCATAGAAAATATATAACTATTTATTACATAATAAGCCGATGACAGGTAGCTCACAACTAGCTGGTGGTGCAAGGTAGACTGGCTCCGGAGCCACCTCAGGTCGAGAGTGCCCATTGCCAACACTTTGAAGTTTATCATCAAATCCCCACAAATTGGCAGATTTGATATCATCCTGGATCATTTGTCTGGAGAATTCTCCATGATTGTACTGCAATACAGCCTTTCCTCTAAACTAAGTTGGCAGATTTTCCTCATCAAAATATGATCTCATGAGCTCCACGTTGTCTTTATTCTTGAGGTACACAAACTTCACCTTTTGGAAGGTTTTAACATCCAGAAAATACTTAACAATCTGTAGAAATTGAAGCAATGCAAGTTGGTTAATTTATGTTAATAGGTCAAATTCGCATGAGCAACAACGTATATTGCTAATGCAATACACTGACGTGATGCTTAGTGGATGGAGCAATTCTCATCACGACCAAGAGAATGATTCATTGCAGCATAAATCCAAGGTAATAAAGTCTGAGTAGTTAGTCAATTTATATATTTAACTATGGCAAAACCATTTAGTTGTCTAGTAAGATCTTCCTTTGTTTTATTCTCCCTTTGCATTGTGACCATTGTTTTGGTTAATATTCGCTTTTACATAAAAATAAAAGCAAGTCAAGGAGCTTAGAGCTTAGAGCAAATTTTCATGACTGACATGGTAGGACCGTTCTTATATTGCAACTAGGAACACACGTAATGGGTTTAAGCAATTCAAAACTAAAATCGTTGAATTATTGTAAATTTTGGAAACTAACATGTAGAACACTACATCATTGGACGATTAGTTCTTCCATTTGGTGTATTTGATAGAGAATGCTATCCTAAACCTTCCAGAGGGTCAAGTATAGACGGCATGGTTGATATTTGATGCAGATGGAAACTTTGTTGAACATATCATTGACAATGAAATCAAGGTAAATTATCTTATTGATCTAAAACTGCTAAATTATTATATCAAAACTTCTATTGACTACCACATGGATTTATTGTTTTGATTTTCTAGAGAAACGGTAATATTACATGATGATAATTATATTACTTTACAAATTTTTTATTAATTCAACTTAAAAGCTTATAAAAAATTAGATGCTAAATAAATTTTATCTTTTTATATATACAACAGATCTAGCGGAAACAACACAATAATAAATACTAAATAAATGGAAAGAAATGTGAATGGCAAAAGAATAAGAAATTATCATCATAATTAGAGATATCTGACATTCATAAAACAATTTGATCATTTTGTGTGATCAAAATAGGAGCTTTTTCTTTTTTATAATTCTATTTGCTTATGGGGTTCCCTTTTCATTATTTTATTGTCTCTTTTCCAAATGAAACTGTTGGTGTTATATATGTCACGAACATAAATTTATTTTTTATTAACTTTTCCATGATTGATACAAAAGTAAATAATTATTTATAATTAATACTAATTTATTTTTTTAAATTATTAAATATTACAAAAATCACATATTTTTACAGTTAATTAATATAATATAACATTTTTTACAAACTCTTTTAAAAGCATCAAATTAAAATTCAATACAATATAATCTATATTTCTTGTGACTTTTTTTATAGTGTAGCTACAAGCACCATCATGGTCCAATGTAATTTTAAAATATATCATTTCAAATTATTTTGAAAGGCTGTAGTGCACTTCTTCTAATAATGAAAATTTATTTGTATAATAGTAATTGAGTAATTGAAATGATAGTAATTTAATTAAAAGATTTTTTTTTTCTGTTAGGTTGAATTGTGAGTGGTCCTAGTCTCAAATTGAACAAGGAGACAAATGTTACAAATCATTGCTATATTCTCATGCCATGCAAAGGAGACATTGCTAAAATCATTAAATGCCTCCAAAAACTTGGATCTTTCCCTTCAACCCCTGCCTTTACTCTTTTTAACTACTTTACCCAGAAAAAAACAAAACGACAGAGCCATCTTCGAGTCCTCAGTTAAGGGTGTTAAATGCTTTGAAAAAGAGAGACAGGGAACCCATACCAATACGTTTTCTGAGATTGAAACTTAATACGAGAAAGGAGAGGGTGACCTGACCATAACAACAGGTTTTAAAACAGCTCCCCAGTCTCAACCATTATCCTAAATAATTATTTAATACTAATAATGATACAATAAAAGGATATATCTGATACTAATAGCTAGCCAGCAATCAAATTCACAAGAATACAAAGTTAGAATTAAGAAACCACCCCCCCACTCCTAGTTATAATACTTTTTCTTCTTCTCTTCATCTTACAGAAACCATTTTCTAGAAAAATGCAGTCCATGCTAAACCTTCATACAACTTATGGTCTTCCTCTCTGTGTTTCTGGCATCACCCAACATTTTATCCTCTCTGAAGAGTACAAAACTACTTTTAAATCTCTCTCTTTCTCTCTTGCCTTTATAAGTATGTGTTAATCTCTTTTCTAGATGCCATAATAAATAATTTTTCTTCTTTTTTTTTGCCTTCCCTTGCTTGTTTTGATGAGTAGGATGGCAGATCATGACCACAGGAGGGAGGCCATGAAGAAGCAAAGATCAAGAGTCAGTGAGAGTCTGCATGCAGATCGAGAAATGGGTATTCAAGAAAACTTTGAAACTGCGGTTGAACAGATCATGGAAGGTGAAGTTGATGGAGATGGGGCTATTGTTTTGCAGGATCTGTCCTGCAGTTGCCTGGCTTATACAGCAAAAGCTGCCTAGTTTAGCCAAGTTTAAACTAGTATTTCTAGGCATGATGTGGCTCAGAATTTTGGTTTTTAAGGAACATATCTATATGGTTTTGTGTTAGATTTGGACTCCTTTTGGCTCTTGTGGTTGTTTTCTTTCTGGACTTAAATTAATATTAATTACTCATTTCACCCAAAAAGCAAAATTAATTTTTGTTCTTGTTGTTTTGTCGTATTGGATCTAACCAACTGGACATGTACAAATTGCATCTTGTTTCCAATTTTTAGTTTTTGCCAAATAAGAATAATTAGTGAAAGATGATTGTTACTGGGGGGCTTCGAAGCCAAGGCATACTTACCAATAAAGAAACGCTGATGCTATGGTTTTGATCAAAAAACCAAGTTTGAGGTTCATCTTTTCCAAGCAGAGCCCACTGCATTGATTGCTTGAAAAGCATGTTAGCAACCCAAGCAAGGGTTGGAAGGGAACAATAGTAGATCAGAGGGAGGAACAAATAATGCACAAAAATCCCCTTCCCATGGGCCGATCCATCCTTGTAAGAAAAGCCCTCAGACTTGAAATTTAGTTTTGTTCTGACGTCTCTCATTAAAAGTTTTTATTGTAAAATCCGAATTATTTTTTGTTGAATTTTTTCTCAAAGTCTGCATCGAACATGAAACAAATGAGCATAAATTTTCCCACTGCAAGTAGTAACATTACAGAATACAACCTTCTTCCCATCTATTTCCCCTAAAAACCAAATCAACAGAACACTTTTCAAGACATAATGCACGTTGGATTCAGCCCAGCCCGAGAAATGCACGTAGACGATAAATGAATATAAAGCAGAAAACCTTGGGCTCACACAAGATAGATAATTTGATAATGGAAGCAATTGAACAGAATGAAGTAGAAAGGACTAAATAGAAAAGCAAGTCTGAAATAAAAATCAAAATAAAGCAAAGACTGACAATGATTCCGCAGCAGAAAGAAAAACATAAAACAAAAATTTTGAGCCACCTTGGGAAACCAAGGCACTCCCCACGCTATAGCTGCCACCGTCTGTCCAGCACCCAATTCTGAGAACAGCCGCCGACAAACAAAAACACTACACTATAGCCGAGACAAAATGTATCATAACCAAGAATGACAAAGACTCTTAAACTATTAATAAGATAAAGTACATCAGCTGCGGAAACCGCAAGAGGATTAACCAGCACAGTTCACTTCCCACCCTTCTTAGCTGCGGACTTGGTGACCTTGGCACCTGTTGGATCCTTCTTCTCAACATTCTTAATAACACCAACAGCCACAGTCTGCCGCATGTCCCTCACAGCAAAACGTCCCAGAGGCGGATACTCAGAGAAAGTCTCCACAACCATGGGCTTGGTTGGAACCATCTTCACCATACCGGCATCACCATTCTTCAAGAACTTGGGTTCCTTCTCAAGCTCCTTGCCAGATCGCCTGTCAATCTTGGTCAGCAACTCAGCAAACTTGACAGCAATGTGGGAGGTGTGACAGTCCAGGACCGGGGCATAACCATTACCAATCTGGCGGGGTGGTTCATGATGATGACTGAGAGGTGAAGCTGGCAGCTTCCTTGGCAGGAGACATCCTTGGAGTAGAAGCAACGAAACCACGCTTAGATCCTTAACAGCAACATTCTTCACATTGAACCCTACATTGTCACCAGGGAGAGCCTCCTGGAGAGCTTCGTGGTGCATCTCAACAGACTTAACTTCAGTGGTCAGACCAGAAGGACCAAAGGTCACAACCATACCAGGCTTCAACATACCAGTCTCAACACGACCGACTGGGACAGTTCCAATACCACCGATCTTGTACACATCCTGAAGTGGGAGACGGAGGGGCTTGTCGGAGGGCCTCTTGGGCTCATTGATCTGATCAAGGCGTCAAGAAGAGTAGGGCCCTTGTACCAGTCAAGGTTGGTAGACCTCTCAATCATGTTGTCACCCTCGAAACCAGAAATGGGAACAAATGGAATTTTATCTGGGTTGTAACCCACCTTCTTCAAGTAAAAAGAGACTTCCTTCACAATTTCATCATACCTAGCCTTGGAGTACTTAGGGTAGTGGCATCCATCTACATCGTATTAAATAAACAAAAATAAGTGTAATGTATAATTGAAGCGATCAAATGGTAACAATAGGCTAGCTATAAATCTAACCTTGTTGCAGCAGCATATCATTTGCTTGACACCAAGGGTAAAGGCAAGCAAAGCGTGCTCACGAGTCTGACCGTCCTTAGAAATACCAGCCTCGAAACCACCAGTGGTGGAATCAATAATCAAGACAGCACAATCAGCCTGTGAGTACCAGTGATCATGTTCTTGATAAAGTCACGATGTCCAGGAGCATCGATCACAGTCAGTAGTACTGGTGGTCTCGAACTTCCACAAGGCGATATCGATGGTAATACCACGCTCACGCTCGGCCTTGAGCTTGTCAAGCACCCAAGCATACTTGAACGACCTCTTGTTCATCTCAGCAGCTTCCTTCTCGAACCTCTCGATCACACGCTTGTCGATACCACCGAGCTTGTAGATCAAGTGACCGGTGGTGGTCGACTTACCAGAGTCGACGTGGCCGATGACCACGATGTTAATGTGAACCTTTTCCTTACCCATTCTGATTCACTGTAGAAAATAACAATGACAAGCAAAGAGGAAAACCACAATTTATCAAATCATAGAAAAATAATAGTAGTACACATGAAATCTCACATGGATTCTAATATAAAGTGTAAATAATATAACAGCCGCTATCGGAGTCGAACCGATGACTACCGCAATTAGATTGCGATGCTCTAACCTCTGAGCTAAGCGGATTCAGATTAATAAATCACATATATAACAAGACATGGGCTCAACTAAGGCTTCGTGGATTGGGCTGAAAAATCATAAGAAGCCCGTGACCAGAGAAACTGTTTACCCAAGTCTAATAATAATATCATCTTATAAATCCACGAAATATTTTTAGACAATTGCCGCTCATCTTTTCTGAGAAGGACAAAGATCTACTCGCAGTTAATTTGAAAAGCAAAAGACTACACGCATCTCAAAAACGTATTCAAAAATCGAAACATAAATCACAATTTCAATACAAAATCGTTCCATAACTAAAACAAAACCTTGAATTAATGATATTCGATCAACTAATAAGAAAAAAAAAATTAAAGAAGAAAAGAAACTAAGCTTAGATCGCTCACCTTGATATGTAGCTCGCAAAAAACCCTAGCCGCTGAAAGAACAAAGAAAATTAAAGAGCGGAAAACTGGAGAGTTTCTGGGCGCAGTGTAGGGTTTTGCTTTGATATTTATATAGAGGAAAGCAACGGAGCTAGGGTTACACAAGGAGACGATTTCGTATGGTTTACGAAATTGCCCTTATTCTTTTGTTTAATTGACTAGAGTCAAAGCCGGTGTTTGCGTGGGAAACATACTGTGTTTTTTTGTACCGAGAGTATCGTTAAAAGGTCGGCGGTTTTCGTTTTCTCACTAATAACGCCAGTGAATGGATACGCTTACATGGATCCCAGCATCGGCGGAGTTGTTAATCCCTTTACCGCCTTCCTTATACGGATGTGATTATAAATTTCCCGGAATCAGTTCTCAACATTCCTGCAAAACGTAAAATTACAAGTAACAAATTGATATTCTTCAGCCGGAATCTCAATTTTTTCCTAATTTTTAGTTAAATTTTATTTTTTATTTTTTTACTATAATTTCCAAAAGTTCTTAATCATATTAATGACATAACTTGTAATATTTTTAAAGCCTAAATTAAAGGTAATCATGTTTAAAACAAAAATAAGATTAAGATGACATGCATCGCCATCAAATTTCCAGATGTGATTTCACGTAGCGACGAAATTAAGATTTCAAATTTAAAAGAATAAAAAAAATTTTATATCTAAAGAGATGAAATTATAATTTTTTTTAAAAAATAAAATTTTAAAATAATATAAAAATAAATTATAAAATTTTGAAAATGTGAGAAGCGAAGGCCCCTGGTAGCCCCCTCCCTCTGTCTGCGATTCCACGCAAATGCCGTGGATAATCACACTTGTTATCAAAAACTTCAATTATTCGTACCATGTAAGATGTTGGATATGGTATGAAGGGAAAAGAATTTCCATTTTTTGTTTAAAGAGATGGTGCAAACTCTGAATATTTCATCAATTTAAACTATAAACAATCAATTTAAAATCTTCTAAGTCTTTATTTTTAGTTTTAACCATGTCTAATAGTATATAATTTTTATATTATCTGTATATCAAATAGAATTTTTATTTATTATTAGATGTAATGTACGTGAATATTTATTTTTAAATGATATTTATATAAAAATATATAAAAAAATTTCATTGTTTAATTTTTAAGTATAATTTCACTCAAATTTATTAATATTAAATATAAATAATTTATTTTAAAAGTATAAACATGTTATTTGAAAATATGTAAAAACTAAAATAATTTCTTTTATTAATTTAAAAAATTCTTATTATGTAAATTTTAAAAAATCAGTAAGCAAGGATAGGTGCTATCTGGATTTTTTTTTAAAAAAAATTATATAATAGTAATTTTTTAAAATTAATAAAAAATAAAATTAATTTTTAAATATTATCAAATTATCAAATCAACAAAAAGATTAACGTTTTACTAATAGATGGAAGATACTTTTGTAAGTGAAATATGAATTTCAAAAATTAAGGAATGTATTTAAAATTTTAATTAAAATTTAAGAGTAATGCTATTTTACTTAAAATATAAATATTTTTTAAGTGTGAAATACAAATAATAGTTCAATTGTGGATTTAGTTGGATGGTTAGATTCGACTATCTCGGACCAAAGAAGAAAAGGAGTTTGGGCTGACTAGCTGAGGCCCATGAATATTGTGCAGCGTGGAGCAGAAATGGAGGAGAAATATTTCAGTCTTCACCATCACCACTTAGCAGTTGTATTTTACTCCAGTTTTTGTGTCTTTCTCTAGTTGTTCGCAGCTCCAACACGTTTTAAGGTTAGATTCTCTCTCTGTCTCTCTTCTCATATTCATTCTCTCTGATTAAATAAAAAAAATATTCAGATTTCCCACTGCTAAAAGAAGAAACTTCTTACTTCGATATTTATCTAGCAATCAAGCCAGCTGCAATTTCTTTCAATAAATAGTAATATGATTTCTCTTCATAGAGATTGCTTGAGGAATTTCTACCATAAAACAAAGATTTTTATTTCTACGAACCCTTTTCACAATATCCCTTGTTACTCTGTTCGTTCTTCTTATCTGAACACCTTTATCAAAGACTTTAAGCCTAAAGAAAGCCTTTTAGGCTTTACCCAAATTGACCCATTGTCCGTTATATCTCCCACTGCAAATTTACACCCATTTTGTTATAATTCTTTCTCTTGTTTTTACTCAACTAGAGCCCCATCTAGATCATTTAGAAGAAGAATTAATAAGAGATTAAAAGCTAGTAGTAAACCTGTTCTTGATCAAGCAAAATTTGAGAAGGCGGTTTCCCAGCTCCTGCCTAGGTTCACTGCTGACGAGCTATGTAATGTGATAACTCTAGAAGAAGATCCTTTAGTATGTTGGGAGCTATTTAATTGGGCGGTGCAGCAGCCTAGGTTTAGGCATGATGTTTCCACTTATCATATTACCATAAAGAAGCTTGGTCTAGCAAAAATGTATGAAGAAATGGATGTTGTTGTTAACCAAGTGCTTGCCCTTCGTTCATTTGGTTCTGAGCCCCTTTATAATACCATCATATACTTTTTTACAGAAGCTAGGAAGTTGACTAGAGCTGTGAATATTTTTAAGCATATGAGGAACAATAGAAAGTTGGATTGCAAGCCGTCTATTAGAACATATAACATTCTTTTCACAGCAATGTTGAGTAGGGGAAGAGATTCCTATATAAACCATATGTACATGGAGACTATTAGGTGTCTGTTCAGGCAAATGGTCAATGATGGGATTGAGCCTGATGTTTTCTCATTGAATTCTATGATAAAGGGATATGTGCTTTCACTTCATGTTAATGATGCTCTACGAGTGTTTCACCAGATGGGTGTGGTCTATAAGTGTCTGCCTAATGCTTATTCCTATGATTATCTGATTTACGGGTTATGTGCACAAGGTAGAACCAATAATGCTAGGGAATTGTGCAACGAAATGAAGAAAAATGGGTTTATTCCTAGCAGTAAATCATATAACTCCCTTGTGAATGCTTTGGCACTTTCTGGAGAGGTTGAGGAAGCACTACATTACCTAAGAGAGATGATTGAGAAGAGAAAGTCTGCTGATTTCATAACATACAGAACAATCTTGGATGAGATCTGCAGAAGAGGAAGGGTTGAGGAGGCCACGGGATTGTTAAAAGAGTTGCAAGATAAAGATCTTGTTGATGGGCATACTTATAGGAAACTTCTATATGCAATGGAGGATGATTTTGGAAATTGAAATGCAGAAGCCTGATTAGGTATATCATACAGGATTGGTAATTTTTATGCATGATATTTTCTGTTTTAAATGCATAAATCATTATTTATTTGGTATTTATTTCAAAGCCAACCAGTAGAAATATGCACTTTTGGCCTAAGCGCAAATCTAGAAGTTCTTACCTGTGAGTAATTGGCAGCTTTTCCCGATGTTGCAATTATTTTCAGGTCATATGTATGATATAGATGATATATTGACAGTGAAAACTCAAAAGCATGCTTTTAATGATTTTTATACTTCTTTTGTTTGAACTTGTTTATTCAATTTAGATTTGCACTCGCCTTTCAAAAAAAAAAAAAAAAGATTTGCACTCTCATGAATCATGATGATGTTAGGGTTAAGCTAGATGAAAAGTACATCTATAAAATATCCATGGAAGAGCTCACTCTATCACGGAGTTCTTACTTAATAGTATTATTATTGGTTTTTGCTATTTTCCAGGATATTTGATTGGCTGAAAAAAGTTTATTTGATGAAACAACTTATAATTTATGTGGTCTAAGAGAGTTTTGGAATTTGTGCTTCTTCGGTGTTTGCAGTAATGTTGGCGTAAACAATCACTTTCCATGCAGTTTGACATTCAAATCATGTTTGAATTATGGAGAAAACCTTCCAATGAGTTGGAGGTTGCCACTGCCACTTGATATTTTTTTATGAAGGTACAACTTGGTACTTGATCAACATACAAGTTTTACTTGTGTACTATTTTTATTTCAAATTATTTAAATTTATAGATGTAAAATCTTGGCTGTGCCAGCAGTTAATAAGATAATAAGAGTCAAAGGAATGACTTTATTTTGAACTTCTTATGTGTCTTGTCATTATTTAGGGAATGATGGTGAAAATGGTATTCACATATATGAAGTTTTTACATAGTTATGGTCCCATAGAAGTGGATTATCTAATGGGGGACCTACATATATGATCCTACCTTTTTGGATTTTGTGAGCATATTCTTAGATGGTTGAGTCCTACATTCTGCACTATGTTAGGAGCAATTGTTGTTTCTCGTTTGCGAATTAGAAACTCTTTGATTGGGCTCTTGAATTAGTTTTCCATTTTCTGTTTTTACCTAAATGGCTTAATTGTTATATCACTATTTTCAGTTATTGAAAATGCATCCGTACTCCTTAGTCTTCAATAATTTACGCATCATTGTATCAAATATGAAGAAAGCTCTCTGACTAGCCTCCATCATATTCTATCATAACTTGTCGTACATCTTATTACATATGTTAACCACATTTTCTGCATTATGTGAAGAGCAATTGGATCATGTGCAAGGGACTATTGTTTGGCATTAGAATGGTCATTGAATGTTGCTAAAGGTGTTGATATATCAAACAGCATTCTTATTAGTATTATTTATTGAAAGTGCATTCTCATGTTCTTTCTTGTTGTTCTTAAATGCTTTTCCTTTTCTCTAAGATAAAAAGAAAAAAAAATTCTGCAGGGGTTTTTTATTAATCCGTATTGGGTCACCATTGATTATGTTCTAGATTGTAACTGAACTAAACACTCAGGTGAGAACTTGTGACTGGTAGCATCTGGAATCTATGAAGGTATCAAGCCATATAGTTATGTCAACAATGAGCTTTAGATATATAATCTGTAGGCTGGCTTTCCTTGCTGTTAATATGTTTGATTTTGGCCTTTTTTTACATAATCTGGTTATTGAGACAACATCCGCAAAGTTACTTAGTGTATGGATTCATTAAAGTAGTTATTCTTGCTTGGTCTTGGCTAAAAATAAGTTTGTAATGTGCCAATCTTGCAAAGGTAGGAGTTTCTGCATCCAGGATTCCTGCTGGTTTTTCAGTAAGGATCACCTTCTACTGTTAGCATCCTTTTTTGGAATGTGCCACTGGAATGTCAGGAGAGTCTGTGTTGGGCACTTGATGATGGACGGAGAGTTGTTTTCAGTTAGGATCGATGTTGATGCTTCTCTGGAAAGGGTGAATGTTGTTCAAATTGTGGACTGATATTCTGTTGGTCTCGTGGGTTTGTGTTCATTTTGTTTTGTCCCTAAGGTGTATGGCTTCAAGCAAGGAGATTCAGGATTTTTGTTGCTCTAATCAGATGTAAACGGAAGGTTCAGAGCGATGTGAGGAGCTGTTTTTGTCTTTTGAATAGGAGTATTGGGTGTGTATACTGTTACAGGTTAAGGGCATACCAACCAATATTCTTGTTGTTCGGCCTGGTTGCTCGCCATGGCTCTTGTAAAGGGGAAACCCAAATCCCCAGCATTTTAATGATATTCTTCCTTTAATTTTCAAAAAAAAAAAAAAAAAAAAAAGCTTGTAATGTGAAGGCTGGAAGGCACAATACTGGCTGGTATTGATTGAGTCAATGTCTAATTATTTTATCAAAAATTCTCCATTGATTATAATTTTGAATTGTTTCCAGAGAAAGATTATTCCTTTAACAGCATATTTGCCTTACTTATGGGCATCAATTAAAGATAAACAAGGGTACGAGGAAAGTCTAGAATATTAGTCTAACTCTTCTAGATCACAAGATGAAGGACAAGCAAACAGAGATTTCATAACATTCACATCTGTTATGCGTAATGTTAGTTCGAAAGTGCAAACGAAATCATCAAAGCAGTACCATAATTCAAGCAGGCATTATAGTCCGTTAGAATAGGCTTCTTGCTCTGAACTCGTAGACTACAAAACTATCAGCATTTGAAACTCTATTAACATTCAAGAAGCAACAACATGGTTCTGACATGCCTAAACACCATAAAGAGCCACTCATTAATCGCAATTTGCAAGCATCAAAGTCGTTCTTCCTAATACAGAATCTTCATCAACCAGGATGATGTGAGTATGATACCTTACATAAAGCATGCATATCTTTGGCACGATATAAAATCCAATGAGAACCAGAAACAGCGATGACAAATTAACCATCAATTGATTTCATTCATTCTAAATTAACAAACAAAAATATTTCCTCAACTGTATAATGGAAAAGATTATCCAGAAATGATTACGCATTTTAACAGCGGGGCTAAGAATTGCCTCCAAACCAAAATCTTCCAGGCTGCCGTAAGAAACAACAACAACAACAAAAGTTGCTGCATTGCCCCAAATCAATCAATTATCCACTTCGTTTTTAATCTTCTTCTTCTTCTTCTTCTTCCTTGGCCCTGAAGAAGAATCATTGTCAATTCCCTCCTCAATCTCTCTACTCTTCCGTTTCTTCTTGTTCTCCCATTCACCTTCCTCAATTTTCACCCCATTTTGCTGAAACTTTTTAATTTTTTGGCCACTTTTCTCCTTCTTATGCTTCTTGTTCTCACTTGGTTCCTCAATTACCTTTTTTTCCTCATCTTCCTCAAAGTTACCAATCTCATTCTTCTCCTTCTTCCTCTTGCTCTCTCCATCCTCAATTACACTTTTGCCTTCACCATCCCCGACATCACCAACCTCACCCTTCTCTGTCTTCTTCTTGTTCTTATGCTTCTTTCCCTCACTACCCCCATACCCATGACCCGCCTCTTGACTCAGCTCCACAGCACCACGAGTCAGGTTGAATACACTCGGTTCTGGACTCGACTCGCCGGCACCTTCCACTGCGGTCTCAGACTTGGACTTCTTGTGCTTGCGATCCGATTTCGACTGCTTTCGGAGCTCCCTGTGCAACTGTTTGAGCTCGTGGAATGAAGCGGAGGCGCGTCGAAGGTATGCGCTGACGGCTTGCGACGCGCCGTTGTCTGTAGCGGCGAAGTTGGAGATGATTTTGGTTGCTTTGGAGACGGAAACCGGAGTTGAAGAGAGGATTTTGCCCGTTACCGTCTTCATCAGGTTTAGGGGTTTTGGAAGAATCGAAATCCCTAGGGTTTAACGTTTAATTGGTTTTAGGGTTTTGGGTTCGCATGTGACATGTCATGGATAAAAAGGTGACCCAAGATATTTGCCCCATCTTTTTATGTGTTCGTTTCTCCTGTCAGTTTACTTGTATAAGTATGTTCCAAACCTTTTATTGTGACAGCCCACATGGTGGCAAAGTATTTATAGTGCTAAGAGCCACCTTGCTTCCTTTGGCACCTAACCCCCTTCAAACCTGTGTGTGTATGAGCAAGCACAGTAAAGATGTAATCTGAATCGTGTCTGACCTAGAGGGGTGGCCTGGTCATAGATAATTAAGAATACCACACTGCAAGTTTTGATGCTGCAGTTTTTCATTTTTTTGTCAACAGCCCATGCTACATTTGAAATCCTTTAAAATCCCTTTATTCCCAAATGTCTTCGATTATATTTTTCCTTCTCAACCTCCATGGATTGGCTGACATAGTTTCATACTACAATGCTACGAAGGAAACAGTTTAACTTGAAAAGGGAAATTATGTCAAACAAACTTTTTTCCATCTGTTGAGTATATGCAGCAGTAATTGATGATACCTTACGTTGTGGCACTGGAAAGAAAGGTTTGATAAGTTGATATAGTTGATACATCCTTTTTTTTTTTAAGCAAAGCGAAGCTATCTTATAATCGACTGAAGCCTACAAAACAATAGATTTCCTGAGCTTCAATGGTTGTGAATTTCCAAAAGTTTTGCTCTATTCTGCTCATCAGCTCACTGTCACTTGTGCTTCAGAAATTATATATCTGTTGATTACAATGCAATGTTCCAGATAAAAATAATATTCTACTCCCTTCAAATTTTCGTCATACTTTAGTATTTTCCATTCATTGGTATGCTTCACCATGGTGGTATAATTGTGTGCTTTTGCCAGATATATTTGGCTTGGAGATGGTGAGGACTATATATCACCTTTTGCAGAGGTGTACCCCTAGAGGGGGCAGGGAGGCAGGTCAGGTTGCTGGACTGTTGTCGTTTAAGCCTGCTGAGATGTATGCAGCCACTGAAACAAAGGGGGAGGTGATCCATCTCAATATATTTTGGTTGTCATTGTGCATTACAGGAATGGGCTGCCTGTCATGCACCCGCTTTTAATTATAAAATTGGTGGAAGGCATAATCCTGCTTTTGGAATGATTCTATTATCAGTTGTGTCTAAATTGCTAGCATTATCTTGGAGAAGTGATATGGTTTCAAATTTTAACCAGACATGTCCTTACATGGCACCCATGAATACATGAAAAGTGATGCTTCATGTGCTTTTACTTAAGGCTTTGTTTACTTGTTATCTTTATTAATTGCAAATATAAAAAATTTGGGTTTGAAACTTTGAATGCAAAAAAATAAAAAAAAATAAAAAAAATGAAGAATTGAAATTAAGAATGAGTGAAATAAATTGGGCAAACCTAACTTCTTTTTTTCTTTTGAAGGTGCAAACTTTAAAGTTATGTATGTATAAAAAAGAAATAACACAGTAATAGTTCTAAAAATCATATTTTCAATAACATAAACTAATACTTGAATAAAACCAAAAAAATTATTAAGTACATAATAAAAAATAAATTGCATTTAATTATTTATTAAATAAATAAATTACATATTCTTTTTTTAAAAATAATGTTCCAACAATTTCGATAATCAATGGAGGGTTATTTTAGAAATTTCAAGGGAAATAGAAAAAGAACATGCCATGCCAACAACATAATGTGCACATCCAACGTGGCAACTTTTATCCATAACCGTTAGATGGTGGACCCCTGAAATCCAACGGCCAGAAGAGAAACCCTAAACTCAAAAACGGAACCATGTGGGCAAAAACTCGCTTTAAAGCCACAGCTCTTCCTCCGGTCTGTGTTCCTCGTCGTCTCTTTCGATCAATCTCCAAGGCGGCTCTTCTTAGTCTCTTCGTTTCTTTCTACAAGGTTCAAATCCTTTTCCTTCTTCATTACTTTATCAATCTTATTCCTTTTGTAAGTTCTGGTTTCTTTTTCTTTGTTTTTAAAATAAGTTGTGTAGATCTGGTAGTTTGTGAAACCAATGCTATGTTCAAATCTTTTCAATTCAGACATCTCAGTCTTACTTAATTTTATTTTGGGTTACTGTTTTTCTCAGTTATTGTTATGTTATTCTTATGGAAATTGTCTTTTACTTATGTTTTAGTAACCCTTTGCTTTGCTTTTCTTAGGTTTGTTTCCCAGTGAATCAGAATGGGTAAGGAAAAGGTTCACATTAACATCGTGGTCATCGGCCACGTCGACTCTGGTAAGTCGACCACCACCGGTCACTTGATCTACAAGCTCGGTGGTATCGACAAGCGTGTGATCGAGAGGTTCGAGAAGGAAGCTGCTGAGATGAACAAGAGGTCGTTCAAGTATGCTTGGGTGCTTGACAAGCTCAAGGCCGAGCGTGAGCGTGGTATTACCATCGATATCGCCTTGTGGAAGTTCGAGACCACCAAGTACTACTGCACTGTGATCGATGCTCCTGGACATCGTGACTTTATCAAGAACATGATCACTGGTACCTCACAGGCTGATTGTGCTGTCTTGATTATTGATTCCACCACTGGTGGTTTCGAGGCTGGTACTAAGGACGGTCAGACTCGTGAGCACGCTTTGCTTGCCTTTACCCTTGGTGTCAAGCAAATGATATGCTGCTGCAACAAGGTTAGATTTATAGCTAGCCTATTGTTACCATTTGATTGCTTCAATTATACATTACACTTATTTTTGTTTATTTAATACGATGTAGATGGATGCCACTACCCCTAAGTACTCCAAGGCTAGGTATGATGAAATTGTGAAGGAAGTCTCTTCTTACTTGAAGAAGGTGGGTTACAACCCAGATAAAATTCCATTTGTTCCCATTTCTGGTTTCGAGGGTGACAACATGATTGAGAGGTCTACCAACCTTGACTGGTACAAGGGCCCTACTCTTCTTGACGCTCTTGATCAGATCAATGAGCCCAAGAGGCCCTCCGACAAGCCCCTCCGTCTCCCACTTCAGGATGTGTACAAGATCGGTGGTATTGGAACTGTCCCAGTCGTCGTGTTGAGACTGGTATGTTGAAGCCTGGTATGGTTGTGACCTTTGGTCCTTCTGGTCTGACCACTGAAGTTAAGTCTGTTGAGATGCACCACGAAGCTCTCCAGGAGGCTCTCCCTGGTGACAATGTAGGGTTCAATGTGAAGAATGTTGCTGTTAAGGATCTCAAGCGTGGTTTCGTTGCTTCTAACTCCAAGGATGATCCTGCCAAGGAAGCTGCCAGCTTCACCTCTCAGGTCATCATCATGAACCACCCCGGCCAGATTGGTAATGGTTATGCCCCGGTCCTGGACTGTCACACCTCCCACATTGCTGTCAAGTTTGCTGAGTTGCTGACCAAGATTGACAGGCGATCTGGCAAGGAGCTTGAGAAGGAACCCAAGTCTTGAAGAATGGTGATGCCGGTATGGTGAAGATGGTCCAACCAAGCCCATGGTTGTGGAGACTTTCTCTGAGTATCCGCCTCTGGGACGTTTTGCTGTGAGGGACATGCGGCAGACTGTGGCTGTTGGTGTTATAAGAATGTTGAGAAGAAGGATCCAACAGGTGCCAAGGTCACCAAGTCCGCAGCTAAGAAGGGTGGAAAGTGAACAATGCAGCAGCTATATTCTCTTGCCGATTGGGCGCAAGGAGTGTTCTATCCTGGTTATAGTTTAAAGAAACTGGTTAATCTCAGTCTTTCAAAAGTTTTGCATGTCGTTATATGTATTTTCTTGCCTTTGAATTTGAGTAGCAATTTTCAGAATTGGGTACTCGATAGGCGGTGGCATTCTTAGCTTTTTCGTTTTGCCTGTTTTGTGGAGGATTAAAAATTGAGATGCTTTGGTTTGCGGAACTATAATTAATATTTTGTTCTCTTTCTATGCCTGTTCGTGCCTGACGTTCTTGTTCTGTTTAGGGTTCTTTGAATCTCTGTTGAACTATCATTTTGTACGCTGATTTGGTTCTTCTGTCCGAATCTAATAAAATATGCATTACATTAATTGTTCAAAATACTAGGTGAAAAAATGATAGAAAGCCATTGTCTTTCTCTTGGGCTGTCATTCTAACTGTAACCAATTTTTACTTGTGGAAGATATCTCTAGTAAGCATGTAAAACATCAGTGGTTGACAAATCACCCTATACTTGATAGTTTTATGTTTTGAAGCAAACAATCCAAGTAAAAACAATTCTCTCGGCAATCGTTCTTGTGGAAGTTCGTCCAACCTTGCATTCAATGTCTCAATTTTGGAGGCTGTGCTTTAGAAAAAGATATCAGACAAAAAATTAAAACACTTCTACTGGTCAGGTTCTGACCCATGCTGCATTGAAAATGTAAGCTACCTCAAAGACGACACTGCCTATCTGAACTGTGAATTTATGTTCTGCACAATAATATACTCGCGCAGATTTGTCTCGTTTTTCTGTCACAATAAAACTCATCATCTGAA
>NW_018397257.1:6665869-6722534 GCF_002168275.2 Theobroma umbraticum
GTATCTATCTTCCAAAATTCACTTCAATTTCAAGAGGAGTTTCAGTCAGAGTTAAAGGGCGTATATGGCTGGTATAGTGAATTGTTCTGGGTATTTAAGGATGGCAGTAGAGATGAATGTTAAATCTAAAATAGTAGCATGTTTCGTCTGGTTTATTTTTCAATCAAGAAATTGTTAGTATCGACCAATTTGGCAGTTTAGTACATTTGACGGATGCTTTCACCAGCTCACTCGCTCAGAAGCTGACAAGAATTGCAATAGAAAAGTTTAAATGCTGTATGCGTACACTCACAGTATAGATGAATTAAGCAGCGCTCAAGACCAAGCTTCAACATGATATTTACCAGCTTTTTCTAAAGACCTAAGCCATCTTGCTGCCGATTCCCTTGGAGCCTCACTCTCCTTGGACATAATCTCCTCAAAAGCTAACATGACATCTGATGGCATTTTCGTTGAAGAGCCTGCAACATAGATTGCTGCTCCCTCACGCAACAGATTCCAAATCCTCTGGCTTTGTTCCTGCATCTTATGCTGCACATAAACCTTCTGGGGTTGGTCTCTCGAGAAGGCAGCATAAAACCCACCACCCTTGGCTTCTGAAAGCACCCCATCATTTTGTGAATGGGACAACCAAAAGTCTCTATAAAGAAAGTCATTCTCCTCATTTCGGCAACCAAAGAAGAGAATAACTGGAGCAATTGAACAGGACAAACTCTGTGCAGCTCTTTCCTCCACAAATCCTCGGAAAGGTGCACAACCAGTTCCCGGTCCAACAAGAATGAGGGGAAGTGAAGGTGGTGGGGGAGGAAGCAAACCTTTATGAAACCATACCGGAATGTATATCCCTGTTCAAACAAAATACATATTTTAGCATGACTAACACATGTTGCATAGTACATACAGTTGTAAGTAACAATGAAGAAAATAATTGGAGCTTGTAACCTGACAACCATACTTTGTTCAGGACTGAGACTGGCTAGCCATGTTGAGCAGAGGCCTCTCCTTTTCCTCTTGAATGGTGTTGTCCATGACACAACATCCACAGTCAAATGCACTTGATCAGGGTGAGCCAAAGGGGAAGAAGAAATGGAGAAAGCCCTTTTTTTCAGTGGAGGAACCAACTGCACCAACCACTCAAATGGCATTTGCACAGAAGGGAAATCCTCCAATACCTGTATCATGAAGATTGAGATCAATTTTGTTTGTAGTGGAAGTTGCATTTTTCTTCAAAATCTTGTATTTAGTATAAAATTGAACAGAGGGATAATTTGTCATCCTCATCCGAGCCAAAAAAATAAAATTGAAAAGATCAAAATACAGAGGAAGATGACGATTAGAAAAAACTACAAAGCACCAAAAATGGCATTATGCATGTACTAAATCTATTTCACTTTACCTCTAGAACAGTTCTTCGTTCCTTCTGGTTGTATTGGTAAAGATCATCTCTTCCTTCAGGTGAGGCAAAATACTGAAGCCTTTCTTTCTCATGTTCAGCAGTTGCAAAGAAGCTCATAACCTGCAAATATTGATGTTGTCAGACAGGCCAAGAATTGAAACCTTTGGAAAACTTTGAGTTTCTTTTCCCTTTTTCTTTATCAGAAGTCATTTTTAAGACCTTTATTTGTATAAAGCCAATGAATTATATTTATATTCATGGTGATACATTTATGACAAACTTCCATAATGGGCATAGGAAATTGAGCCCTAGGCTGCCAAGTGAATTACAATCCACTAAAAGATTTGATCTATAAATAGCATCATTGTGGCAAAGGTCTGGTAAAGGTACTAAATGTCAAAGGAATCATTACCACAAGGCATGAGATGGAGGTAATAAGCATCCACACTGTACAATCAGTTTTCTACAAAATGGAAAATGACATGTATGGTAGAATTGTAACTTAGAACATGGTCCTAATCAAAATGCATACACTTGTCTCAAACATAATACCCTAATTGAAATGCACATTTTTATATGAAAAGTAATTAATTGAAAATTACAGGAAAGTATAACACTTTTCTTTTTTGAAGTTATCTTCTGAGATAATCTTGATAGTTGATACTGCAAGTGAAATGACGGCTCAGGAGAAGGAAACAAAAGTGCATCACATTTTACCTAATTAAAGGTGGGAGGAATAGCTTGATAGAGAAATTCCGAAATAGGAAAACCATAGAAGATAAAACATACAGGATCTTGCCTCAAAGAAATAGCGCCGAGGGGAAGCAGATGCAACATCCATTGTCAGTTCCACAAAAGTTCTTAATTTAATGGGCACCTCCAAAGTATTTACATTGTTATCAAGATGGTGATTTTCCAATTCCCTAGGATGGATCTGAAATAAACAATATTTTTCAGCACAAGGTTAGCATATAGCAAGATCATGGCTTCAAGGTTTCTTATGCATGTGAGGTGTACCAAAGGCCAAAAGAGTTTTTGCAACCACGATAGACAAAAATATTAACTATGAAACAACAAGCAGTGCTCTAACCTATGGATGTGAAATACTGTCAAACTATGAAAAGTGGTAAATATGACCATGACAAGGGATATACTACCATAGGCCCATAAGGCTATTATCATACAGGCAGCTGGAAGAAATTACCATGACAAGGGAATATGACCAACGCATTATAAAGCAAATTGACAAGAAACAAATAAGTATTCGAAGTCTAATCACAATGAAAATGAAAATATCAAAGCAAACAAGTCCAAAACTAAGCACAAAAAGATAGAGTAGGTCGGAGGATATTAATGCATATTGAAGGATTCAAAAAGGTACAAGCTTAAACATTAAAAGGGGATGTTAGAGAAGACTTCCGTGCCAATAACCAAAATATCCAGTTTGCAGCTTTAAGGCATTGTTGATAGAATGCTAGATACATTATGTGAGAATATTTAAACCAATATTTCTATTGTTTAAAAACACTACCTGTCATGACCAAAACCGAGAGATAACACGACAATCTTAGCAGTCACCTTGTGTTGTCGTATTTGGGCTAAAGTATTATGAAATCTAAATGATGTGGCAGAGGGTCCCTTATTTGTTTTAACATATGTTTTTGGTTTTTTTTTTTTTTTAAATTTCTGTAAGTTAGGGACTAATTAGCAAAGTATTTAGGGCTGGTATAAATAGCCAACTTAGCAATCACCTTGTGTTACAACAAGAGATAATTCCTATGTTTTTTTTATGATAAGCACATTCCTATGTACTAGGTATGAAGATGAACTAAGGGCTATCCACTAACAAGATGCTCATCAAGTACTGATATTTGCTGGCTTTCTCATCTCTAATATAGTTGCACATTATACTCAGACAAAGATGGTGTCTAATTAATGTCACCCGACTGAATGGTGGCAAATAGAAGGAAAAACAAGAGAATTTAGGGGAAAAGTGGCGTAAGACATTTCTCACATACATTGTAGTTCTCTACTTCCAAGACAAGTCCCTAAATGTCTGCTGCAGTATTGTTTGAACATGTAGTTGATTCACATATTATATCAATAAAGAACATGAAAAGACAGGAGCATCAAAGAGAATGATTACTACAGTTAGCCAATATGGAAAGAACTTACAGTTATGAATGATTCAGGGTCCAAATTACAACGATGCATGAAAGAATCAACTGCTGCAGGATTTTGAGAAGGGAGAACCTCTAGGACACCGCCAATTTCATATTGAACCACCTAAAATATGCAGAAAAAAAAAAAGACCAAAAAGCATCATGCAATTGCCAAGCAGTCTGGTTTGAAAGGTGAGCAGTACCAAAAATTAAATGTAAGCAACAACGAAAAAACTACCTGTGTAACAAATTCAAATTCCAAGTGACGTACATCTTTTTCATGACTCACCCTGGTCAATGGGAAATTTTTTATCTGCAAAAGCAAATTAAAACATCTGAGATAAAAATATAGACAAAGCAAAATACCCCATAAACCAAGATTATTAAATATTAATTTTATATTCATGAACAATCCAATGGCCAACCATGGGTAGAAACTACCAAACAATATCTAAAGAAAATGGATAAATATAGTTTCACATAATAACATTTTTTAAATAATAAACTTCATCTTAATTATTATTTGTAGTTTCTTTTTTCTGTTGACTGATATTTCCAAACCACCAAATGCAATTCTGTGCCAAAGAATGGGGCTTAAATATTCCTTAATAATGCATTCAAGGCATCTAAGGAAGTCCTTAATATGGTTTCAGTTTAACAAAACAAATTTGATTATCTTAATGAATGAACAACAAGAATTAATAACTTAAAATTCCATTTAGTCTTTTGGATTAAAAGAGAAACGGGGGAATGAAAATGCCCCAAAATCACAGAATAGCCTTACTAAGTTGCAACCAAAGAGAAATACATCTAGATTGCATTCTACCCAAAAGTTTCTAGCCCTCAACTTTGATACCAAAAAGGAAAAAAAAAAAAAGAGCAACTTTCCATCCCTTTAGTAGCTTGTTCTTCTCCAGCCAAAAACAAAATTATTACTTGCATTTCAACTTTCTTTCACATAGATATGAATATATCCTCTTTCATGAGAAATACATGTTTATTTGTGTGTATAGATGGTTTTAATATTCATTTGACAAGAGCCTATTACATAATAGAGCAAATGGTTGGGAGAAGAAAATATGCAATGAAACATCTTTGTGCTTTAACTAGGTGATGAATTATTTATCCTGAAGCAATATAATTCGTGTTCCATGTTCAACAAATGCTGGCTTTCAAACTTGGACAACAAGGTACACAACTACAGAATTGAGCCATCTTCAAGTGTCATAGGGCAAGACAATGGATTGAACAATATGGTCATGAAGAACATAAAATTAAATAACATAGCTTTCTTAAACAGTATGGTAAAGTATGCTACAAACACCATTTGAAGAAAGGCGTCAGGCTTGCACTTCTCATGAGAAACTTTTCCAGCATACATTGAGTAAGCCCTTCCAATTTGCATCTCAAGATATTCAAAATCTGAGAGAAACATGAGAGAGAGTATGTTCTGAGTGGAAAAGGCAACAACAGAAAGAGAAAAGAAGATGAAATAAAATTATATCGAGACGTCAAGCTAATGCACAAGGATTCCACTTGCTCAATACCCTTTCATTTTTCCTTCTCAATTTACCTGTGGCAGATGATAATTGGGAATCCATCTTGTCTATGTTATGGTAAGTGACTTGAAATTTTGGTCGGTCAATTAATTCCACATTTGGAACCAAAAAGTTTGGGCCTTCAGGGAAGAAATTGGGTTTGATCTCATACAACCTACTCCACAATGCTGACATCCAAGGATCCAGAGCAGCTTCATACCTGTGAATATAAATTAAAATCAGAGTTAACAATTTTTCCTAGTCAACTTTCTTTTCAACTTATCTTTTAAACTAAACATCAAAAAACCTCAAATCAAAAATGACAAAAAGAAAAGAAAAGAAAAAACATCACACAAACTTAGAGGGCAAACAAGAAACCTATATTTGATGCAACTCAATCTCACATCCATGAATGATTCAAAAGTCTATTTGGAATTTCTTCCAGAAACGGCAAAGATCCTTTTTATTTAACCATATTTCAACTGAGGTGATCTTATAATGCACTTGCGGCATAGTGATATTTCTGCTCCATGAAATACAGAGTCTGTGTGCAGTACATATTGATGGCCGCTAGGTTTCTAGCAGCTACAGTTAACCTAAACTATCCACACGATTCCTACAGGAAAATAGATGGTTTCTAAGGTTTTCAATTCTTTTCAGAATACCAGGGTTGATATAAATTATCCACTCTTGGCACTAAAGTGCACTGCTTCCACGAACAAAACCATTCATAAATGAAAACTTAACCCAAAGAATTTTATTTTTATATAACAAAGGCTTTGAAATTATTAATAAACTAACGGACTAAGATATGAGATGCATGCACCAGATATGCCCAAAAGAAATTTTTGAATAGGCAACTAAAATAGGATCATATATAAACCACTCAAATCTCTCTTAAAATCTAGATTATCTTGCTTACACCCATCATTTTAATTCCACGGGATCTTATAGGTTCGCCTTTGTCTTTATAGGTTTTTGCAACAATTTCTAACTGGTCTTGATCAGTCAACAGTGAAACATTCAAAGAAACCAGAGCATATGCTGAAATTACGAACTCTGAAAACAATATAGTTAAAGAACCTGCTATCACACCAAGTTAAATGATCTTCTTCAGCAAAGTAATTAGCAACCATACCCTGAAGGATGCTGATCATCTCCCAAACCTCTCTCAACGACAGCTGTAGCCCCAAGGTCTGAAAGTCTTTTATCAAGCTTCTTTGCAACAAACTGCAGCCACCAGCTATCAAATTAAGTTTTTCTCTAATTAAGCACCAAGAACTGAGTCAATCAAACTACTTGACAAGCCATTTAGTAAAAATTCAAAACTACAGAAAGCTGCCTGATTCTTAGTTTATGGAACAATGTCCGATAGTTCTAACACCATATGAGTCCACAACTAAACAAATTATGCACCAGGAGATATTCCATGATAATGTAATTTGCAATAGACACTTTCTTACACATACATATACTATGGAAACTTCCGGCCCTCATGAAGCAATATAAACAAAGCATCAATACTATGCTTTTCAAATTTCAGTAATGGCTAAAACCCAGCATTTGATAACAGTCATCATGTTCTATGAACTCATTTGCTTCCTCAAACATTGTACTTCTTAAATATGAGGAATGGTAACTACGCTCATCTAAGCTACACAGATTCTACAATATTATGAAGAATTAAAAAAATCTAATATATGAAAATTCTAACTACTATATGTAAGTGGAAGAAAGTAGGCATGAATTTGACAATTCAACAAAGGAACTCCGAAAAACCATTACATTATATTTCTGGTAGCCAGAATCACCTAATCCAAACACAGCGTAATGAACTCCTTCCAACCAATGGCTGCCTAGATTTCTTTGTAGAAGAAACCTCCAAAATACCTGCAATACAGATAATATTAGGAAACTCAAAACGATAACTTTGAGGCACATTCCAAAAATAATAACAACGAGAAGAAAGTTATGATTTTTGAGGATGAATAATAATAACTAGCATTGCCTTCATGGAATCTGGAGTATCCCCTTGGCCCGTGGTAGAAACAACAAAAATTACAGCGTCTTCTTCAGGCAAGAAGCTCTGCGAAAAAGTAACAAGTTACCACTAACCAAAATCTTTTAACTCGAAAAGTCAAAAGAAAAGAGGAGACTATTTACAGCATCATATTCGTCGGTCGAACGAATGACTACGAGGCAGGCTCGGCGCTCAGCTTCTCGAGCAATACGCTCGGCCGCATCCAATGCATTTCCAGTTTGAGTTGCGTATAGTATCAGTAGTTTCTTTGATTTAATCTCCATTGCGAACTTGGCGATTCACAAAAATTGTTCTTTCTAGGGTTTATTGGAATCGAAGGAAGATTCATGAATCCGTAGAAGGAAGGTTGGAGGAAAATTGATCACGGGTCGGGTTACATGCAGATGAGAGTCCGGATCCTGATTAATTAAACGCTTATACTTTGGTTAGTAGGCTACAGGCTACAGCCTACAGCCGTCGGGCAACGTGGATAAAATTAAGATTTGCGTGTGCTTGGGCTCCGGGCTCGACCTGGTTGTTTTGGGTTTCATGATTAATTATGAATTTTTTAAAAAATAATATTATAATATCAATATATATATATATATATAAAACATATATTGACAATTTTTTTGAAAAAAAAAACAATATAATACTCGATTTAAAATTAGTATATTGAGTAAATAACAATTTATTTATAAATCTAAGAAAAGTGTCAGAGATCTTTATGTTTTTTAAATTAAAAATATAAATTCGTGATATAAAGAGTAAGATAATTTAAAAAAATTATATTCTCATTGATCATCGGACAATTTCATGAATATTTTTTATATAAATATGACCGTGTATTTATTCTCAATTTAAATGCATAACATTCCTAATACCAAAAGCCTCCTAATTTCCTTCCATCTTTTGTGTTTTCAATCATTTATACTTCATTTATACTACATTTTTGGTTTAGATATTTTTTTTCAATAATAAGTTTTAAGTGCTTGAAACTATTAAATCGGGAAAAATAAAATTAATCAAATTATTATATTGAAATCATATGATCCGAGTTTAAATCATTTCATATGATATTAATTTTATGAATATATCATGCTATTCTTATATATTCTCATTTGCTTTAAAGTGAATTAATATTTCACTGTTAAATCTTATTTTATATATATACACACACACACACACATAAATAGTCTATTTATTTGGAGGAAAAAAAAAGAAAGAAACAAAAGAAAAAGCCTTTCAATTAAAATTTTAAATACTGTTTTTATCTTGCCTGTAAAAATTGGTTTGGTTTACTAAAATTAAGACGCTCATACCCAGACCATGCACAACTAGTTCAAAACATGCCAACATTCAGTGTAAAAACACGCCATTGCCATGCCCACGAGATTAGTCCTGCATCTAGCCAGGAATATGCAGAAATTACATAAAAACATCATATTCGTGACACAATCCAGTACAGCCCAGAAGATCATGTGTGAGTTGGGGTGTCTTCAAAATTTAAGCATCCTGTTGTCAAAAGCGACCCACACCCTGTTCTGCTCGGAAGTCTCATCTCTGCATCGGATGATAATATATTGATCAACAATCCAAGATCATACTGAATTCCAGTACATATTTGAAATCAATTTCCCTTAGTGACATTTACAAACTATTCTGCAAGAACAGAGCCATGAAATGAAATCGAGAAGCAGTTTATACTTGCAAACTCTCTTCAATTTTTAGTCCTTCACAGAATGCTATACCAGTTCAGGAGATTTCATGCCCATTATTTTGTACCAAAAATAGGAAGCATAAATAAGAGATCTAGTGGCGTGTGGTTTAGAAAGTTATAAACCTTGTCCAATTATTAGCCGTGCTTTTTGCATCGATATTTGGTTTCAAACAAGCAGCTTCAAACTCCAATTATCCTTTTTCTCTCTCTTACTTCTTTTTTCATCATTCTTAACCACTATAAGAGAATTTCAGGCAAATATTTCATGGAACAGCTAAGCATACTGAAGAGACCTGAGGACTTGCCTTTGAAATGATCACAACTCTTTATCAATGCCTAGCTGTGCTTTTTCTGCAGCCTTTTCTGCTTCTTCCAGGGCAAATGTTTTTAGTGATTCAACATCCCTTGGCCCTGGTCATTTGCATAACATGCAAGGGAGAAAATAACTCAATAACAGAAATAGTTCCAAAACATGGTCTTTTGAAATCTTTAGTAACTAAAGCTTATTATGATGCATAGAAAGATAAACCCAAACATATGTTTTATGTTGATGTGGCATTCAATGAAATCAGATCAACTACCAATAACTAGATTTATTCTGCTTAGAGGTGATTTTGACTCATATTCAGTTCAGGTCGAGTCAAATTGCTCAAAAAGGGAAAAGACAATTCCAGTTCTTTCAAATTAGAGTTCTTTGATTGCAATATGCATCATAACAATATAAATACCATGTTAGATAGTTCTTTACAAAGTGTAGCCAAGTTGAGTGGCCAAAAGGCCCAGTAACTTACCTACATACTAGCTCTAAAATGTAGGTAGCGACAATAGAGAAATGCCCACTTAAACTAAGTTGAGGAATATCAAATGATGAGCAACTTGAAAAATTTGACAAAACGTCAAATATCATATTGTTTTCATTAAAAGAATATCACAAATCGTTCAGATGGATTGGAAACACTCGTATACTGAGTAATATAGATTTGCTATTTTCATCTGAAACACATTAACAGATAAATAAACAGGCATGCCCACATTCAGAGATTTCATTATATAATAGCCTTCAACAATGCAATTAGAAATTCAAAGAAAAATGTAAAATTTAACTATTTGGTGAAATACATAAGTCACTAATGTCACAGATAATAATTTTAGGCAACCGATCAAATAAGATTTTGTGCCATGTATACATGAGTAAACATGTTTTTCATTTCAAGACTTGACTTCCAGAAAATAAAACAGCTAAAAAAAAAATAGAAGAGAATAAAGGGTGATGATGAGAGAGAAATACTATCACTTATCTACTTTTTCCCCAGCTTGATCTCAACTCAAACCCAAAACAGCCCTTAAAACATGATAGATAGCATAAGCCTTTTGACACTTTTCTTCCTAAGGCATATAAGGCTCTCCCGATGCAGGTGAGAGCTTAACCAGAGTGAGTTCTTTCTACTTTGTTTAATTACAGTGGCCTTAGATCTGCATCTAATTCATTGATCCCCAGAGCTTGCTGCATAAGAACTGGTTTATGTGATTGTTTAAGAGAACAAATCAGACTTGTCCCTCTCCAAAAGCAATCGAGACATACTCCAGGACAATGCCAGCCTCCGATGTATACATATGGACAGAGGATCCAGAAGTATTGACAAATCAGACCAGACACCTAACAAATAAGGTACGGCTACCTTTTGGAAGAAATTCAGGCTACATAAATAGGCAGCAGAAACAATAGTTTGACAAAATAGGGACTACTTCCCTTTGAAAGGTTCTAATCCGTTGAGCCCTCTTTGCTTCCACTGTGAGAGTACACTCTACACTAGTATCATTCACAGCTTATTTTACTTGCTTTGATTGAGTGTCCAATCATGGTCCCAAAAGCTCTCCATCCCCTATTGAGTTGACGCAACCAATAACTACTTATCGCAGATTGCAATATCGTTTACTTTAGAATGAAATTTTAATCCTTTGCTTGAAAATTATATCAATAACACCACAAATGCCTCACAAAGAACATCCACTTTTAAGGTTGAAATTCACAGTTTGTATTAAACAGCATACTAAAATCATGAAAATTATGTTGGTAGAAGGGAAGGCGGGAGGAAGAACAGGAGCAGAAGGAAAATTGTGTTTCTTTACTTCCTTCACTTTGTTTTTAGGAGAGAAATAGAATGGGAAAGAAAATAGATGGATTTGCACCTTTTTCTTCCTCCAAGTCTAATCCTTCCAAAAAAAGAGGAAAACACTCTTTAGACTTAAGTTAATGATTTTATTTATAGGTGAAGCCCTAACCTCTTTCGTTTCCTCTATTTTCTATCCTTCATACCAATCACAAGGAAGAAAAAACAACTTTCCTTTCTCTCATTCATTTTTTTCTTTCCTCACCTCTTTCCTTTCCTTCCTACCGAACTTACTGGAACAGATGAAACAGGATTGTTACCTTGATATTTAGCAACTTCTTCTCCATCATAAAAGAGCTTAAAAGTGGGATATGAATGAATATCTACTTTAGAGCATACAGGTTTGCTCACACCGCAATCAACTTCTCCTATCTCTATTTCGTCTTCTCCTTCCATTGCCTTCCCTAAGTCATCCCACAATGTCCCCAAGTTCTTACTGCACAACCAATCATTATTACATTCATTAGTAAGCAAATTCGAACAGTGGATAGCTCGATAATCAGATCTAGCTTGCTCAAACAAATAGACTCAACTAGGCAGAAAATATTTACCAATGCTTACACCAAGGAACACAAAATTTCACAAACCATGCCGTGTCTTTCTCCTTTACCTGAAAACAGAAAAAAAAAATGCAAATTCAAGATAAACGCCAAGTACTCATATTCATTTACTGTGCTTTTATCCACTCATTTGATGCAGTTCAAGATTTATTCAATTTGATGTCAATTTTTTTTTTTTTTTGTTTTTTGAAGAGCAGAATTCATTCCAATCATGAAAAGAGGAACACAAGATAGTCACTGGAGCAAATAATCTCCAGCTACCAGCAAAAGATCTTGGAAAGTTAATACTTCGTTAAAAACAATTCACTAACAAAATTCAATCAATATTGAATAAAATATGTCTAATAAATTCTCCCTGGAAGAAATTAAATTGCAAATGTATTCATACTACAAATTACAAGCAGTCACAGCATAATTAAATTTTGACGAAAACAAACACAAAAAAACAACTTTGATAACTGATATGATTCAAGTAAAAGAAAATCTTTTTTTTTTATTTTGCGACGTTGAATGTTAATAAAGAGAAAACTTGGGCTACCTTGTCGGAGAAGCTGTCGGGGGTTAGGGTTATGACTTCGGCTTCTGTGTGAACTGTTATTGATATCAAGAAAAGCAGGAGGAGGAGGAGGAGGAGAGTAAAACGACGGTCGCTCTCCATGGCTGACGATCGTGATTTTCAACTTCTTTTTTGAAGCTTGTTTTCTTTATTTCTTCGTTTCCTTTTTGGAGAGAAATGTAAAACGTTCCGAGATGCTCTGATTCAAGATTTTCCAGATCGCTTGTTGAGCCGGATTCAGACCAACGGTTCAGCTAAAGAAGAGTGGCTACATGGCACGTGCTTTTTTGCACGTGACTTTTAAAGTTGTTTATGGTTTGATTTGATTTACATCGTAAACTTTAAATTCGAATTATTTTTAGTTTATTCATTTAAATTATATTTAATTGTTAAAATATTATATATTTTTAAAATGTGCTTTAAAATTAAATAAAAACAAATATTCGTTAAATAGATCAAGATCAAAAGATTTTGTCCAAAACTTGACTTGAGTTAAGTTATCGAAGATTTTATCCGAAATGTTTAGGTTACCGGAGCTCTCGATTTTGTACAAGCTTAATGACATTATTCTATTTATTTTTATTTATTTTATTTTATTTATTTTATATTTTTTATTAAAATGTAATAATTTGTATGTAAAGATATGAATCTAGTACTAAGAAATGGAAAATCTAAAATCGACTTAATCTAATTAATCATTTAAAATCTTTCAATTTCAATATGATTGGCTTTTTAAGTAGATGACACTCTTAACAAAATAGGTAGTATGTTAATTTGAAAATTAGTCCAATGATGAATACATTACATAGTATATATATTTTTTATATTTGAAGAAAGAACATACATCAACAAATAATACATAATACTACATGAATAATGTGAATCATAATGAGGAAAGGTAACCTGTAAATTTTTATCTTCACTCTACGTCAACCTTTTGTTAACCCATTGATCTTTTACTTTTCAAAATGGATAAATTTTAGAGACATTTTAAAAAATAAGGGATTTTTAAAAATAATTATTTTATAATTTTAACTATTTTTAATTAAGTTTTTTTATGTTGGAAGTGCCTAGTTATCCTATAATCATTTTATTAATAATAAGAATAAAATTATTTTTAATTAACTTGAATAAAATTACTTTTAATGATGTTATACGTTATGTTAAAAAAATAATATTATTATAAATCATGATTAAAAAATATTATTACAAACTATATTGAAAAAAATATTATTGTTATACGTCATATATAAAAACATGTTACACATTAAAGTTAAAATAGATTGTTACACCTTATATTGAAAAAAAATAATTATACAAAAATTGTTACACGTCATATTAAAAAAAAATAATTATTACACAGTATTTACAAAAACATGTTACACGTTATGTTAAAAAAAATATTATTCTTACACCTCATATTGAAAAAATATTATTATTGCACTTTACATTTAAAAAAATTTTATTATATGTCTAAAATATTATTACTTACGAATTAAAACTTTAAATTCTGCCAACTTCTTTCATTTCTTTTTTTTATTAACAATTTGGCATTGATTAAAGTATTTTTAACATGTTTTGATAAATCAAGGCATAAATTTTCTTATCTAACTAAAAATCTGAAAAAAAAATTCTTTTTGAAACTTTTGATTTATAAATTTTAAATTTTTAAATTTATTATTATCCAAGTACCTAATTGATCTAATTAAAAACTATTTTGAACATATGTGATCATATTTACTATTTTAGTTTCATCCAAAATACCTAAAAATTAAAATTTTTAAATAACCACATACTTTAAGCATATTAAAACTATAAATCGAGAGCACAACAAATGAATGTTGAAAAAAAAAATAAAATTAAAGAGAACTGGATGGTGAGATAAAAATCAAAAGCATGGATATGGATGGTGAGGTAAAAATAAAAAACATAGATGAAGAGGAATTAAGATGAATGGTTTAATTTATTTAAAATAATGTCAAAAATATTTTTATCAAATTATGATTAAATATAATTAAAAATAATTAAATTGATTTTGATGAATATTTTTAAAATACCATATAAAGAAAGTTTTTCTAAAATTAAAATTTTTGGTCTTGCGAAGGTCCATTGCTAATAACTTGACAGGCATGAATCATCCTATTTTGGAATCTGAATCGCTAATAGTAGTGTTCCTTGTTATTTTCCTCGATCTTCTTCATTATTTCCCAACATCAATTTTGTTTCCAGGATTAATCGATGAATGACAGACAGGAAAATAGCTCTAGCAAAACCAGAAGCTGATTCCGGTCCTGTCCGGGGGCGAAAAGAAAAGCACAGTTATTTTATTCACAACTCGTAGAAGAACTCATTGACAAAAACCCTGAGGAGATGCGAAAGCCAAAAAGACAAAACAAAAACTAACACCCAGCTTCCTAGCTAGCCTGCGACCAACATTTCCATCTTTATCAACAAAGCCCATCAAGCTCCTCCCTCATCAAAACCCATAATCATTTCGCTGCCCAAGTTCTTGATCACTTTTGGCACTGCCTCAAAGTTCACTCTCTTCTTCCCATCTTCCTCCCCAGGTGGTGCCGCTTCTGGTGAAGGAAGGATCACAGCTTCACGTTGCGCATTGATAATACGCATCATCCTCTTCTGGGTTACACCAAAAGCTGCTGCAAGCTCAGGGCTGCTGAGAGTGTGGAGAAGTGAGTTTGAACCCACGAGGAACTGAGGCCGGTTCTTGCGCGATGAGGTTGTGAATCCAAAGAACACGAAAGGGCCTTCTCGTGATGCTATTTGACAGAAAGCAAAGTATCTTGGCACCCAAAATACATCACCTTCTTTTACCTTGGCGTCCAAGGCTAAGGTTCCATTTGGATACACAATCAGTATTCTACCAGTTCCCCTCAATACAACACCGTACTCGGTTGCTATTGGATTCACATGGGGTGCCAACATTGACCCCTGGGAAGTAAAGGAGAGTCATGAGTCATTGGCAATTGTATAACAACTTCGACCTTCATCAGCAGTTTTTCAACTTGTTCTGTTGAAAAAATCTCTAGCAGCACTTCTTTTACACTTTTGTAAGAAAGACTACACTTTTTTTTGTTAAGCTACTAAAGGTTATATAATTGAGCTAAAGAGTCTAAACAGCCACATTTTTTGTTTTTCTTTTTGCATTAAAGAATATTCTAGCTAAATCAAGCTGCTAAAAAAAAGTAGAGATCAAGCTCGAAATTGTTGGTAGCACGTGATAATCCCATTAGAGAAGAGTTTATTAACAGTAATGCACAGAGTTGAGAAGTTTTGAGATTGATTACCGCAGTAAGATTGACAAGATAAATGCCGATGCCACAGTATTTGAGAGGGCTATAATCGGATCCATCAAGCGCAATGCTCCATCCATAGTTGTTCATGAAGTCAGGGCTTCTCTTGTAGATGTTGTAACAGTCTGGGGCTTTATCCTCTATATTTTTGTCTTCGCTTCCGAAAAATGAGTCAAAGAGTTTCCTCCATGACCATTCGGTTTGCTGCTCTTCCTCTTTATTTGGTTCTTCTTGGATCAATTTCTTCAGATGCTTCAGTCTATCTTGCTCTTGAAGTTGAGAGAATTTTGTCCAAACGCTTGGTGCGCGAGACTCGGTCAGATATACAATTGGCCCCTGCTGCTGCTGTCTTAAAATCCCCGTCAGTTTCGACACTGAGACCTGTAATCATGTTGGTTAGTGCATTGCATCACCGCAATGGTCTGCTGGCTATAGAGATGATGTATTTTGCTTACGTTGAAGGCTGTTGAGAGAGTTTCAGGACCAAAGCCAGCAAGGATAGATGTTGGATAGGTTCCTCCGCCAATAAAGAAAGACTGCATGCAGACACAGAAATCAAAGTATATCATTTCATATGTTAGTCTTGCATTGACAAAAGAAATAGGGAAAAGTGTTGTGATCACGAATTGGTGTAACCAAATAAAAGCTAATTTCAGCAACTTTCAAGCCAAGGAATCCTAGCCTGGAGCTAAATTATGAGTATTGTACCTGGAAAGTACCCAATTGCAAACTTTCAGAGGGATCAATGCTGCAAACGATGTGAAGCCTCTGCCCCTCCCCTGGGTTCAAAATGTAGAATGTTGAACCAGCTGGGATATGATACACGTCTCCGATCCTCATTCGCCTCTCTACCATCTGATCTTTGTAGATGCAGCCTACCCTGGCTTCCCCTGCATCCATTCCAATATCCATCAGCATTTACCTTGCTCCTCACATTGATCTGCTTTACTTCCATAGTGTAATTGAGCAACTGCAGTAATAATCAATGCAACAGAAATACAAATGAGAAATTGGCATACCTCTACGAACGAAGAGAATCAAACTGGAGTCAAGATATTGAGGAATGAAAAGGGTTTTAGGCTCCATTGTAATGAACCCAATGTGCAATGGCTTTTCAATAATCCTCCCTCCAATACTTTTAACCACCCTCATCTCTCCAGCATCAGTTTTCATCACAGGCTTTGAGTCTGGAAACAAGAACCAGTCCCCTCCTTTTCCTGCTCCTTCACCCTTCTCTTCCCTCCATTCTCTTTCTCTTTCCCTCTCCCATTCCTTCTCTTCTTTGTACGTCATTGCCATTGTCACTCCATAGCATACGACAAGTACTAGCAGCAACAAGCTCAGTCCCTTTCCCATTTTTAGCTTTTGCTTTCTTAGCCGACTCTTTGGTTTGATTTGAGTTGGAGGGGTTTATGTAGAGGAGAAAGAGAGAATGCAGGGAGACGCGTGTAATCCATGCATGGTTTGTTGGTTTAGGTGGCAGATTATGGTTTAGACACAGTTGAGATCTGGTGAGAAATATCAGTTATCTGCGAGACAAAGTCTGTTTGCTTCAATATGTGTAAGTATCATGATCCATCTCTTCCTCTTTCCTTTGTTTTTGTTTTTCTGTAAGTTCCTTCTTTTAATTTGTTCATTCCATATTTCCCTTGCATTATTTTTTTGCTATGTCTAAGATTTACAATATTGTTTTCACAGTATTTAATTTGCTTATGTACTAGTGTTGGAGAGCAAAAGGAGACCCGAACTGAAAAAAGACAATTACGTTGAGCATGACCTTTTAGCACTAAAATTGCAATTGGCTTGGGGTTCTAAACAAGATAAGCTTATGTGAGTTGTGTATTTGAAGTGAAGTCTTCTTTGTTGGTTGGAAGAACTAACATGGAGCTTTGACCTTAGGTGCTGATTTTTATTTGGATTTTCAATATTTTTCCTTTCCTTGGGGATTGTTTTTCCTCCTTTTTAATATGTCAAAGGAAATGGGTCCTCATTTCATCAAGCCTCTAAGACTAGGTGCATCATCGCTTCCTTCTTGGGCTGAAGCCCAGTTAGTAAACACAGGCAAAGGGGCAAATTTCCAATTAGGCTGCTAGAAGGAGCCTAGATACCTAAAGCTCAATCCAAACTCTGGAAAGGAACAATGCTGATTGGGAAGAGGGCTTGCTTCTTCGTTAATGAAAAATCTAAAAGTTGTGAGAACAAGACATGGTCCGAAAAGCAATGAAGTGGGGTCTTTTCTGATATCCTTTCGGACAAAGAAACAAATGGTGGCAACTTTGAGAAAAGAATAGATTCGTGACTGTAACGCTTAGACACGGCTGCATCATTACATGATAGATGCATGGCATTAAAGCCCACTCGACTACGCACGGGCCTCTCTCTACTGGTTTTGTTCTGTCTCTTTTTCCTTTTGCAATACTTTTTTTTTGTGACTTGCTAGAGGAGGAAGCCCCACTTATACTTAGAGATAGATATCTTGTTTCCATCTCTTACTGCTGAATCTTTTTGCATAACTAAGCCACTAAAATCAAAGGCGCACTTCCTGTATTCAAACCCAAAGCTTTGCTATAAAGGCTCCATTACTATACTAACGGCAACGGCCACATTTCAGGTCTAACTTCTAAGCCTTGCTTACCATTCAATGCGAACAAATCTATAATAATATTCCCTCCAAAAAAAAAAAAAAGAATCCTATAATAATATTAAAAAGCCGAATCAAACTGCAAAAAACTGAAGCAGCCACCCCATTAGGCGGGCGGTTGTTTGTTCCCAACGGTCGTTTCCCCGCAAAAAACTCATCAAATCGAAAATGGATGAGTCACCTCCAAACCCCCAAGAACTAAACATTCCCAACATCCCAGTCGAGTTCGTGAGTGAAGAAGAGATGGCTCTGATCGAAGCAGCTTACGCAGCAACTCGTTCCTCTCTCTCCTCCTCGTCCGTTTCTTCTTCAATTTGTTCACGGTCTCGCTTGCAAAGCAAGATGAGGTCGATCCAGTCGATTTCCCTCTTGTCTAAACGAGGCTTAAACGGTTCTAGTGAGCCGGATATAGAAGATTCCTGCAATTTAAGAAGTACCCAGAAGAGGAGCAGAGTGGCTCAACCCTTTTTGCTTCGGTTTAGAAGGGATTGGGGATTGTCTGTTACTGATCTTACCGCCGCCGTATGGAATTTTTCTTTCAAGGCTTTTAGATTATGGGTTTGGTTTGCTTTTGAAATTTAATTTGCGTTTTTGAATTTGAAGACACGCGGCATTAGTATAAACTTGCGCTTCAATTGAAATCTTCGTAGGAATGGTGTGAAAAGCAAATGGAATTTACCCTCCGCTTTGGCAAACCAAAAATCAATAAAGCTATGAAAGCTGGTCAGGCTCGCCATTTGAAACTTAAAGAAGAGGTTCTCTTTTTAAACACCAGAATTTTCAAATTTCCTTTAAATATGACTGCTTTTTACATGTTTCCCCGATTACTTGTCAGGTTCTCTTAATGCAATTATCTGACACTGGTTGTGTTCCTTTGCAGGTTGTTAAGAAAGTAAAAGTTCGTGTTCAATCAGATGAAGATACCTGGGCTATAAAGTTTATTGATTTCGTAACTGGTGCTACCCAATTATTGTTTGATGGACTTACACGAGAGATACCGCTGTAAGTTTAACTTTTTAACTATATCTCCAAAATCGGAATATATCTGTGTCTCCTCATGGTTTAGATAACTCTCAGCCACGACATGGCAGTGAGTTATACAATCGTTTTATGCATGAAAGAGTAACAGGGTGTGCTTGAGCTCTAGGTTATTACATCTTTCATACAAGGTTTGACTAATAGATTTTAACAGAAGTGGTTGTTTAGAACTTCTGAAGAATCTGTTTTTAGATCCATATTTCAAGATTGTCATATCTTAATTAGCCGTTTTTCTCATCGGGCATCTAGATCAACCTTTGTAGAACTCAGATTAGATATCAGAATAGCTATTTTATAAAGTTTGGCTACAGATTATGTTTTAATTACTGTTCTTGCGTTTAAACCTTCAGGATAGGTCTTTCTTTTCCTGAATAATTCTTCAGGATTTTACAAATTTATGTGGAAATGAAGAAATGAAAGAGAAGTTTACTGAACGCAATGTTTTGGGATTTGGATAGCAAATGGTGCTGGTGAAATGTTTTAGTTTATTAAAGTTTTTGTTGTTCAAAAATTGGTTAAAATGACATTTCAAATAATGGTTTGTTAACTTGTTTTAGGTCAGTGGCAGTTGTTTAATTTGCCCATCAAGTAATTCTTTCTCCTTTGATGTAAATTAGAGCTATTGATTTTCATTTTAATTACCCTGCTGATGGACTGTGATGTAATATAACATCAGAATAGGTTTTGTGGAAGGTGTATGGTTGGTAGGAGTTGTTGATGAGATCAGAATGTCTGAGAAAGGAAGTGGTAGAAACCCAATATTAGTAGACACAAAGACTCGGGTACGGGACTCTCTCCCTAGTGAACCACAAAGGAGAAATGGAAGGTATGCATATTTTACTGGCTTCTGTTTTAATGCAATTACTATTGAGATTTGGAATCTTTCTCATGACTAGCCTTTAGCTCTTTTAGTCTATTATCCACTTTATATTGCTTGTACCAATTTTGGCAAGATTTCATGGATGAAACTTTATTTTGCGGCAGGCTTCAATTAATGTGCTACAAATATTTGTGGGACACCTTGGTTGCTGATAGCTTCCCTTCCGGACAGTTTTTTAATTTCTTTTCATTGAACCCTAACTATATATTATGTGAAGACATCAGAGAGAAAACTGCTAATTCAGGTTTTCCAACTAAGGTAACTTCATATATTTTCTTTTTAATTTATTTGTTCCATTCAATCTGGGATAGTCAGGGTATTTAGAGTGTGTGATGTGTACCATCACTTTTATTCCCTAAAATATGCAATACTTATGTTCAATATTTTTTTCCTGGACTCCTGTTCATTGGCGAGGATGGGTTAATCTGTTGCCTATTTAATAAATCTCATGATTTTTGTGCATCATGGTGAGAGTTGAAACATAGATTTAAGACTACCAAGATAACTAATAGTATTAGTTTAATACCTTCAAGGTTTCAAGTCTTGCTCAAATATATTTTTCCTCTTCAATGGCTGTGCAGACGCTTGACGACATAGTGGGATATTACAGAAATACATGTAGCATGCTTCCCCCTTCTCAGGACCATCTACTATTGAGGTGGGTGAAAAGTACTCTTAAAGACTTTCTGTTAATTTTTGTTTACTTTTGACAGTTGAATATTTTTGTTTTACCATTGCATGGAGACAATTAATGACATAATTGTATGTACATAATTAAGATGCTTGGGATTTAGTTTGGTGAAGCATGGGGTGTTTTAGCGGCTCGCTGAGATCGAAATCAAATGTTTAGGCAGTCAGAAACAGCTCAATGTGAAATATTTTCTGACAATGTTATTATCTACTGCTTTGTGTATTGGGATGCCTTAAAAATTTTGTTGTAGTGGCACCTCCTATATGTGCTTTGACATTTAACAAAAAGAAATTAGGAGAATTTTAGAAGCCATGTTTATTAATGATGACAACCCTGTTAGTCAACTTTTTGTGGTGGGAACTCAATTGTATTTATCATCAAATGCACTAGCCGATATCAAATTGGAAAAACAAAGGAGTGATGATGAACCATTTTAATGAACTAGCATCCAGGGAACTTAATGTATTTATTATAGAATATAATTTAGGTTATTCAATGTGGGTTCAACCCTTAGCTATAGTAATATGTGAGGTTTTCCACCAAGTCACGTTATCTAATTGCTTTCAAGCAGATATGAACTACAAAAAGATCAATCGGTGCTTGGTGAAGATCAATTTGTATATGATCCTGACTGGCTCAAGAAACAAATTCAAGGCAGTCTCGAATTCTTGTTGGGTGAGCGAGAAGCCAGTTACACCCCTGAGGAAGAGCGTTGGAAGTGTCGGTATTGTCAATTTGCTTCAGTTTGCCCCGGAAACCCCACTCCCAATAGTTCTCGTGGCTCCACGAGCTCTGATACCTCACAGTCCTTTGAGCTAGAGAAGAACAGTGACCTAGCTCCTTGATAATCTTTTCACGAGTTGATTCCTAAGTGAATGTGATGGGATGATATTGTCTTGTGCAAAAGAAGCACAGTTTTTATAGATGCTTCTTTGTGCTAGCTGCAACATTCATTGGATGTTGTAGCATATATATCTATTGGCAAGAATTGCTGTAAAACTGTATTATTTGTTCAAATGCATCTGTTGTAGGCCATGGTGACTAACTGTTGTGAAGTACTCAATTACCATAATTTATTGATTATCATTTCTTAAGTTGAGTTGAGTTTAAGAGAATAGAACATTAGAATAAAATTCTCAAAGTATAAATAACTTGAATTTTAAACATTGAAACAATTAGAATAACTCTGAAAATAGTATAAATAAGCCACTTTCATGTTCAGAAGCTTATCAAATGTTGAATCTTTTATCAGAGAGTGGATACGCAATAAAACAAAAAACAATTTCAAAGGCCATTTTGCTCAACTCAAAAAGCATACAACCAGTACATAACTTGGTTTAGCGTTTTCATGGCAATCAACGCTGGGGAAAGGCTTACCAAACGTTCAACGGCCAACAGCCCACCGCCCAATCGCCAGATTCGATTCTAAAAGGTCGACTTGTTCGCCACCCAGATTCTTAAATTCAAGGTACCTCAATTATACACAACGTTTACTTACTTTAACATGTCACAGGGGTAAAAGATTTTGATTACTACATCAGCTGCAAACAAGCTTGCACTTGACACGTTTGGTGTAATGACCCCAAGACAATTTTAAGAGTTGTTTCTTCACCTTTTTAACCATGTTTCTCAGGATGTTCGTGAAGAGTTCTGTCTTAGTAAATGTGTCTTCTTTGAGATACTTGTCGTCATCTTCATCAACAGCACCTCTACTTAAAGCTGGAGATGTTTTAAGACATAGAAGAATATTCTCAGATAAAGATGTTGTTGAGTATTCTAAAGTGACCCATGATGCAAATCCTTTGCACTTGGATTCTGAATCTGCTCGAGCTGCTGGGTTCGAAGATCGGCTTGTACATGGGATGCTTGTTGCTTCACTGTTTCCTCGGATTATTTCCTCCCACTTTGTGAGTCACTTTCACCTTCTTAATTTATTACAAGGCTCGGTGTGTCGTCTAATGCTAAGTGCATGTGTTTGGAATTATTTAGCCTGGAGCTATATATGTTTCGCAAAGCTTGCACTTCAGGTCGCCAGTTTATATTGGAGATGAAATAGTGGGTGAGATACAAGCTATCAATATAAAAGATACCAAGAAGAGATACCTGTAAGTTACATCCCCCTCAGTTAGTTTCACATTTTGTTGAAGTAAGCAAGACATTTTAGCCTTTGGGTTTTAAGCTTTCCGTTCCATGGTTCAGAGCGAAATTCTCAACCAAGTGCTTCAAGAATGGTCAGCTTCTTGTTCTTGATGGTGAGGCCATGGCAATTTTACCAACTCTAGCTGTGGAACAAGTGCAATATGAGGAATGAGGTCATGAATGCGATTAGAATTTGGGTTCATCATACCCTTGAAGCTGCCATGCCTTTGATATTTGCTATTGGCAAGAGTTGAGGCATTGATTTATTTTTCCAGATGACACTAACTACTGAGGGTCTGTCCAGTTGATGATGGTTTCCCTAAGCTTTTGAGACTATTCTTACTCTTGTTGAAGCTGCTTCACTAGATTTTAGTCATACCATGTTTTTACTGCTGTAATAAAACCCATTAGTTATCTTCTGGGTCTCCCATAGGCATGAACAGTACAATTGACTCGGTGATCCTTCTATTGTATTGGTCAGAAATCTCAATGACAAGGTCATTGACTTGTACGGTGATTTTGTTGCTTTGAGATGGAAATTGAAGACGTTTGGCTAGCTTAAAGGGGAGATGGGTTTAAACCTGGAATCTTAACACTCTCAAGGAAGGTTATAACCTTTACATCTTTTCCAAAAAAAAAACAGAGAGATTATAACCTTCACATCAATATCATGCATGAATTCTATATTGACTGTTTCAATTTCGTATCTGGAACCTGGGTGTGTCTTATGGCTTGTGAAAAGTTGAATTTGTATTAATTATCATTGGATTACAAAATTTTCACATTCTAAAATCTATGTCAAAAACATGATCAGTAAAACGAAAAGCTGATCCAAAAACTCAAATCATACAACAACAAGTCTCGACTGATGAAATGCCAACCTGCAGCGAAGAGGCAACATATCACCCACACTCGTTGTGAAACCCATTGACAGGTTTTGAACACAAACCTCAACAGAAAGCAGCTCAAACAATTTCTTGACTTTGTTTTGATTTAATGTTCAATACTCTGCCAACAGAAAGGAGTCCAAGGAGTTGTCTAAGCCTTCATCCTTCAGTCACTGCGAGCAGTAAGATTTTGTCACAGTGACGCCCCATTGTGTCCATAAAATTAATTGTAACAGGTCTTGAATTTGCATTTAATATGGCCTGATGATTATCTTTGTAACCATAACTTGTATGATTATTTCTTGATTAGTATATGCAATGAGTCATGATAGGAACAATGTGGACAGCGTACACTAAACGGAAAAATAATACTCCGCCCATGATAGACGCAATAATTCTACTTATTTCCAACAGCACCCTTTTAACAATTTTAGAAAATATAAACAGTTATATTTATTCATGTGAATTAAGGCGTTTAGGGTGGCAGACGGTAAACTGTCCCACAATTTCTTCCTTCTGCCAAATTAAGTACTCCATGAAATTTAACAAATTTCTGTTTCTACTCTTTATGTACACGAGTATTTCTTGGAAGCCCGAATTCAGTTTTAACCAAAATATGCCACCTCAGTACGCAATCCCTCAAAATCTCATGAGATGGAAGCTTGCAACCCAGCCCTCTATTCCATTTGCATGCACCCAATTCAACCCAACCCGATTCATAAGCAACCCTTATAATCTAATGAAGATAAGGTAAATACCGGAGTTTTCAATAAAATTCCAGTCTGCCTGAAATTGTGATGGGTGGGTTGATTTCAACATGACTTGCCTTCCCTTCTGAAAGCAATTGTGGTAATGTGTTGGCCTCCTTGGGTGCTACTCCTTCCGCAGTCCATATGGTTACATGGGGCCACTGGTTCTTCGAGACTATCTTTTCGTCATCAACAGAACCAAGTTGGGCCTCTAGTGCAGCCATTTTATCTGTGAAGAGTAGAGCAGTCAGCTCCACAGGAACCTGACGATGGAGGTAGAGGCCATAATTAGCCACAGCTATGACACCGTGACTTCTCTTATGAGCAAGAGTCACATGAGCCTTCTTAAGGATGTCCTCCATATATTTGTCCTTGAGGAAAGCTTCGACCTTGGCGTTCTCCCCAGACAACTGCTCCATTCAACACAATATATTACTCAAATTTCTAGCGAATGAACACGAAACAGTTGAGGCCAAAGAATATTGCTCACTTTGTTAAGGACACTCTGGATCTCTGCAACAGGCAAATTGACAGCAGCAAAAACAATGGTTCCAAGCTTCCTCTTCTCAGCTGGGACCATGTACTCACCCTTCGCTATCTTTCTCAGTTGTTCCACCACCTGCTGAACTGCAAACTCAAATGGAACCTGACAAGACACAAAAAAATAATTAAAAGCGTGTTTGGAATTTGGAATAAGTAAATTCCCCCAAAATCCTTATTAATAAATGTAACTCAAAATGAATTATGTAGGCCAATTTCTGTTATTTAAAACATGAGAATATGAAACTACAGCAGAATTCATTTGCAATTGAAATTATTTCTATTTCCATTTGCATACAATAAGCAGATAAGTGTCATGTTGACTGCTGGAAAAATGTAATTAGACAAAAGAATGCAATAAGTAGAAGAAGATAATGATAATGATGTTGACCTGAATAGAATTAAAATACTCAGCATTGGCAAACAAAGTGTCCCTTAATTTCTTCTCCCATTTAGCCCACTCCTGTGCATATGAGCCTTTGGTTGACTCCAATCTAACAGAAAAAACAAGAAACAACGATGTAAATATATCCACCAAAGTTAAAGCAGTAACAAGTAATGACAATACTGCCACCAAAAGGGAAGCCCACAATGGAATGGGCAAAACTAGGACCAAAGCTGGGACCACTTAGTAAGTTCTGCAGGAGACTGGGAGAAAAGAAAAGGGAAAAATGCAATAGATTATTTCACATGATCGCTTGAAATAAACAAATTCACAAGATAAAAACAGCTTAGACTTAATTCCCACGTAAAATTTTGTTACCAACGCAGAATACATGTCAAGAATTAGAATAAGCTTATAAGTAGTGAATCATTTATCAGCTAGAAAAAGAAAAAACAAGAGAAGAAAGAATTAAAGTTTATAACATGTAGTTCCTTCAATTCATTGTTGTAGACTGTTCTACAAAGAAGATTTATGTATAACTACTTTGTGCATATATTGTTTAAACTTTTGACCAACCTTCCATGCCTTTTAGTGTGAAGATCGTATCGATTTATTCCCTCTTCCAGAATCAATCTCAACGGAACAGGCAGAGGACTCCTGCAGATGGAAGAAGTACACAAAATATAAGTCTAACAAAAAGGAGAGAAAAGGTTGAAATAAATGGCATTTAGTTTCATATTCTTCATAAAATAAGAAAATATTCATTGTGTATTGGGTTAAGGAAGGGAGGGATGATGACAAAACACTATCAAGTCAATGTTTAGAGGTAGTCCAACATACAATTCAAAGATTTGCTCGATTATACATGTCATTCACACAAAAGGTCCTTCCCAGGTAAAATGGAAAGAGATTGCAATCTCATCACCAATGCTCAAGTGCCCAGTTCACTTTTCTTGTGTCTTTTGTACCACCCTTTATTTTCATTTTCCCTATTTTTTGTTGAAGGGGCAGCTTGCTAGCACCTTTAACTTCCCTCTTTTCCAGTTCTCTTGATTATTATTATTATTTAAAAAAAAAAACTACTTTTCCTGGTTTCTCTTGAAACTTTTTGCAGGGTTCTTCATATTCACTCTATTTCTATTCTCCCTAATCCTTTTTATGGTTCCTTCATCTAGTAGAATGAAATACATTAAAATAGCCAACTAATTTAGGGGGCAATATTCTCACCTGTCAGGTTTCAGCAATGGCATCTTAACAAGAGAGCCGAAACGTTCAACCAGTTCATCCTCAAAGTATTCACGACTCTAAATATATGACCAGGAGTTAGAAAATGCTGAGTGAAAGAGAGTAAACACTATACTTGGTACAGCATAATGTACCTTTCCGTCATAAAGGTGATAAAACATTAGCAGCACAAAGCCAGCATTTTGAGATGCCTTGTCAAGATTACCCTAGAATTTATAAAATTGAGGAAGTGTTAGCTAGATGGTAACAATTGGGAGTGTGATTTTTCACATACCTACAAATATAAAGAGAAAGGCAATTGAATACCGGGTGGTTGGCTCGTTGAAGCACACGAAACATGAAAACACCCAAAGCATCAAGAGAAAATGGATTTGAGCCAGTCCCTGCATGTTGACAGAGAAATTCAACTAAGGCTGAGATGATAGATGAATAACCTATCCGCAAGGTCATCAATTCTATATTACTAGACTCCTAATTCTCCTCCATATGTGTAAACACAGCACAATCTTGGTGTGAGTAAGCTATATGTATCTGACAGCCTTACAAAATCATCAAACAGGTAATAGCCAACTTGTCAGCAGTGTTGAATATGACTTACATTTCTGAAAGTTGTCCAATATTTAAAACAAAATCATGAAAACAAACTTAGATGCCAATACTGAAATAGAAGACAGAAAAGCTTTTACATTTTTTTAATTTTTGTAATCAATCCAAATGGTTTAATACAATAATCTTCTAAAACCTTCATTTAATAGTCCTACATAAATATTTGTGTACTTAATTTATCCGGCATGTCAATTAGGCAACAACTATCTGTTTTATAAATCAAAAAAGTTAAGGATATTAAGTCAAACTCATGTGTAAATATATACATATATTTTTTTGGGAGGGGGGAATAAACCCAGCTCAAACCAAAATACACATTAAACTCAAAAAACAATGAACATAAAAGCTAAAAGTAGCAAAAATGATCCCACTCTAAAAATTTTGAGACTTTAAACAACCAAAACTGAAGCTATCTATTTTGTTTATTATTCTTTTTGGACAGTGAAACTACTAATATGCTTGAATAACCCAAGGCCCAATCAACCCAAACAACTTGAAAGTGGAAATGATCAATTCTAACCCACTTGAACACCACCTAGGCCCCAGAAAAAAACAGACTAGTTTATCTGTATGCACTCCATATTCAAAGACAGATCTGGAATAGCAAGGGATAAATTCAAGATAATCATCATGCAGACAAAGTATATCAGACTAGCACACAAACTATGAAATGCATCCAAAGCACACTTCAGCATTTTGTCAACAATAACACTTTAAAACCCAACAAATTAACAACTTTCTGTTGGAATAAGATACAACCTTCAGAATCAGGTATGATGGGAACAGCTGAAGCTCTGGTGCTATGGCACATGTTTTCAATCTGCAGATACAAAAGGGACCATCAAATGAATTTTCCTAGAATCCCAAAAACCCATATGAACAGCAAAGGGGAAAAGAGAGCTAATCTTTCAGCAATATGTCTCACCTTCCACCACAAAAACCTTGTAATTATTAACAGAAGAATCACAATAGACCATCATTTGAGTACAGGGTTAATTTGGTAGTTCAGCTTTCAAAAGTTCAGTGTATAGTAATTAAACAGCTATTGTCAGTCAAATCCCTTCACATTTATCTTTTCTTAACCGCACATGTCAAACAATGAGAGAGTTACCTGTCTCCAAACTTCTTCATTTGGTGCATTCTTATCTGCAAGAATTATAGAATTAGGTTTTCTCCTGAGCTCATCAGCAACTTTTGGCCAATATCTTCCTGTTTATAACACAATACAAATAAGTAAAACCTCAATTACATCAAGTAACTATTAGCAAACCATATATACGAATTATCTAATCCATGTACTTTGGTGCTCAATCCTATTGCTTGTAATTGTAATTTTGTACATAAACGCACCTATCAAATTATTCAAGTCTCAAAGTCAAGTAACCCCTTCCTTTTGATGTCCCAATGTAACTTGTCAGAATTGGCAAAAGTAAAATAGAAGTTTTTTGCCAAGCAGCGTCCGATTTATCACACACATACACAAACAATAAAAAATACCAGCGTTGTCAACTTTTATACCAGTCATAATTAAATTTGGCATTATATGCAATCATTGATAAACACAAATTAAATAGATAATGTTATTGCCTTTCAATAAAAAAAGATAATGTTATTCAATTGATTTCAAACTTGGCATTTATGATCCCAATAGATAGACTAGTACATTCAAAAGTTTGACTGGTTGAAATTGATCACACAAAAAGTTATGGAGTGTTTGTTGCACTATGCTATATAATCAAGTTTAACTGGAGGCTGATAAATATTAAAAAACTTATTCTGCATGAAACCACACATACACACACATGAATAGCATTCCTAATTTTGGTCCAACCAAGGTAAGTACTACAAGCCATACTCTAAAGGTACAATGAAACTGTATTTGTTTGTCATGTCTAAAATGTATTTCATACAATTGATACATTTTGTTTTAAAATTCACCTGCATATATCAACTTTGTGACAAAAATTTATACGTAAATTTTACATAACTTTTTGCAATAAGATTTCACCAGATTTATACAAATTGCAAAATATTTTAACCAATACTAATCCCAACCAATCATTAATGCTGTTAACACCCCAGCAAGCAAATAGGATGTGAAACCATTTCTACCTTGTATATTAAAAAAATTAAGAGATGAAGGGCTTAGATAGACATATGCATAAAACCATTGAGCATACAGAAGATTTTAATTATGATCAAGAGACATTTTGAGTATCTTTCATAAAAAAAAAGAGACATTTCGAGTAAGAAGATCATTATTACATATGAAGCAAAGTTTTAAAATCACCAAATGGTTTCAGAAAGCATATTAGATCAATTTCACATTTATCATGTACCTTTGATAAGGTCACCCATCAAACTCTGAACTGACCGATCATCTCCAAGTCCTCCTGGGGCAGTTAATAGTTCTCTGCAAAGTGCAGACTTAGCACAACCAGGTATTCCTGAAAACACAATTATATTGACGTCAATGCACAGAAATTAAATGAACATTACACATAATGTAAATAGAGAAAAGAACAATACAATAGCATTCTTGAATCATACATGAGAAAATGCAATATTACTTTTAAGTGAGCTACAATTGAAACATGTTGATTAACATAAGCAAAAAATACGCTGCAAAATATTTGGAAAGTAATATCAGGCAAAGTCTCCATAAGCCATATGTAAAATGGAATACATATTGGACAAGGTAAACTTTGGCTGACACTAAATTTATTATGGAAACAGCAAGCTATCACACAAATAATTCAGAACCAATTTATTTGATTTAGAAAATTAAATTGAAATGACCACAGTTTGGTCCTGATTCTTTACATTCTAGGCATCTAGCAGTAGCCAAATTTGATAACCCAAAATTATACCACTATACTGTCAATTAAGTCCAAGCTGCAACTCAGATAGCTTAAGGTACCAACTTGTGGCAAATCAATAAGCTTGGTCAGAAAGAAGATAACCTTTTCGGAAACCAAGACGAAATGTCCAAGGAAAAGTGCTTCAGGTAAATATTGAGTCATTACTCCAACATAATAGAAGTTTTATTGAGTTTTAGAGCCCAGTTGGCATCATCCTTTTGGGCTGAATGCAACAAAACCATAATGCACAACACAAAGGCTGCTTCTCCTACAATGTAGAATTGTATTTGTGGGCCAAAAAATGACATTAGAAGCTCCTCTCTAATTTTAATTATTCCAACATAACCAATCCACACACACACACACACACACAATATGTTGCCACAAACACCTTAAATATTGTTAAACACTTAACACTTATAGATAGCAATTTAACTGTAATTTTGCCATGGCAGCTCATGGTACCATAATTAACTTGCCAGGGCTATATTGCATTCCATAAGGTCTCTTCTAAAATAAGTTATTGGGTTCTCTATAGTCTTTGATATATGAGAATTTACTCATATTCCTAATAATAATTTTAAGATATTATTATTTGGATTGTGATTCAAACTAGACATAATGTGAGAATTGAATAGTACTGGTTATGAGAATTAAAATGCATATGATCATTGAAGATAGCTTATAAGCTGTTTCTTCTCAGTTATTTTCAGTTGTTTTTTCTGTAAAAATTCAGAAGCAAAAACATGGTATTGAACACAAGAACTAAACTGTCCACATATTTACCCACCTATTCCTTACCAACAACCACTCAATCTATGTACTTATGGTCAAGGAGGCTCCTGTTAAATAATAGCATATATTTGTTAAAGAGACTTATTTTTATGGTTAAAAAACCGAGTAGGAAACTAGGGAGGACAGTTTTAGTATATTTGTATTATGCATTATCACATCATATTGCAATTTTCAAGATCATACTTTTTAAACTTAGGCAGTAATATTTACATTATAAATGCAAGAAAATGCATAACGAATGTTTTACATATTAAACATGAATTCTGATAACAAAAGGATGAAAGTTGGTGTGTTAATAAGTTTTTCTTCTTAATATGTTTCAGATGTTGGATAAACAATTTTACTAGTTTTTGACCACACGATGTGCATATAACTGCAGGAAAAAGGAAAACTTTTGCAAAAAATTTGCTTTGTTTAAGTGTTAACTAAAAGGACTGAAGGGTTCAAAAGACAATTCTAATGTATTTTCTCTAAAAATTCCTATGCATTCCATGGCCAGTAAGTGCTTCCACAAATGCACTTTTTGGCTGCTGTTAAGAAATTCAAGGAGCCTAGATCTATTGTCAGACACCCTTTTGCCTTCAAGAGCCAAAGATCCTATCTTTTAGCAACTAAAAAAGAATATATCTTAAAATCAGATCTTAACATTTTGCAACAGCCACCAGTGAATATTTCAGTGACCTTCAGTGTGAGTTAATTCCCCGGATAACAGTAAAAAACTTCTCAACAAGAAAGTAAATTGAGGCTTCAGCCAATTGGCAAATTAAAATTACCAGGGAAAAATACAATCAAACCCTCATCTTTCTGAATAGTGTCCTTGACTGAGGGGCTAAGACTTGCTGCTGCTGCCTCCTTCTCTGTCACGAGATCACCCTCTTCATCTCTGCCTCCTTCAACAATTGCCAAGAAATCTTCAGTTTGCACCAAGTTCCCAGCAGAGCCAATTAGAGCCTGATTCTCTGGACTGCGCTTTGCATACTGTTCAAGAAATGGCTCCGCTTCTGAAAGGTATATTGCTGATGATAATTGTTTGTTTCCACACTTCCTTCGAATGTACACAGCCCTGAAATTAAAGCAGAAAAATAAATAAAAGCCCAAGAGAACAAGGAGAGAATGAAATTCATATCCCAAGTGTGCAGAATTATAATTTCATCATTACCATTCATCAAGCATCTTGCTGAGCTCTTCCCGCTTCCCTGCTGAAGTGCCCCAAATCTTCATTTGCCTAAATACCAGAAAGGAAGAAAATTTTACATAAATGGGCCTGAATTGAAGTCTATATACAATTTTTATTGATTTATTTTAGAATTTGAAAATGCAAACATCATGATAGTACAAACTTTGTGGGTAATCACATATCACCACAGTCAAAAGAATATGTGATAAAGTGTAAGATATTAGAAAGGGAAAAAACGTAATATATAATATGAGAGAGAGACAGAGAGATGGCCAACATCTGACCATAATTACTATCTAACAACCAAGTACCAAAGCCTCGCAATTTTTTGCTCCTTATTATAATTCACCAAATAGTGAAGTATCATCTTACACCTTCCTTTCAAACCTCACCTCAGGTAGTAAGCCTTGTAAGCAGCTGGCCCATCCTTGAAAAGGATTGACAACCCATTGCGGATCAGAAATGTTCTCAACTGGCGGGAGGAAAAGGACAAAGCACGATGAGAGTCAGACTCCAAAGGAATATCTGATGAAAATTACTATTTGGGAACCATACAAGAAGCAGAATTATAAGAAAATACGAAATGAATGTCCATCCTCTATCAATTTGTCTGCTCAATAAATAATGGCCAATAATACTCACTAAAGAAAAAATATTTGTATATTTACACCACAACACACCTTGTTCTGATAACTATCACATAAAATTACCATTTTATAGAAAAAAGAAAAAATAAACAGCAGAGGTAAAACAGAGAAGAATACTTTCTTAATGTGATGCTCAAAATGCTAAATGCCATGTATCAATTATAATGATAAAAAGGAAAGGCTATATTGATTCATGTAACGGAATTCTCTTAGCCTTGTAGTTATCATTTTGATGCCAACAACAAATCTTCAAACCGAAAATCTAAGCAAGGACAATTACTCACTTTCTATAAACATTATAAAGATGGCCAAATCATCAAATCCAATCTCATAGAAAAATTAAACATAAGTGCCTCCTTTGCATCAAGAAAGTTGTAGAAGTAAGTATACCTTATACGTAAGGAACTTCAGTTTAATCATTAGATTTGCATCATCATCGGCCAAACCATCTCTTGTGGATATATTACTGTCATTATTTACATTTCCTACCAGATCATTGTTGCTTTTCGCAATTTCAGCAGCTCTTTCCTTGTTTGCCTTGAACAAATTAATATCAAGAAAAAAACCTGACTAAAAAACAAAGAGCATGAGAATAACTAACTTTTTGCAACACAAGCAAGTATGTTTCTTCAATGCTTTTAAAGAAAAGAGAAAAAAATGGAAAATAATATTATCAGACAGAAAACAGATTTTACATGAATATGCATGTAAATTCAGTCATTTGGCATGTTTTTTATCTTAACCCCTTATTTAAATAGCTTAAATTTTTTCTGGACTTGCATCCCTTTTCCAAAATGCAAACAGTCATTTTTCTGAAATTTTTTGGCTTTCATTAAAGACTAACATATATTGTCATTAGTTATGTAGGTTTAGGGCCATTGTAGGTTTAGGGCTGTTTTAGTCTTTTTCATATTCTCTATTCTATCAGAGCCTACCTATCCAAAACCCTAAAAAAGAAGAAGGTACTAGTCGAATTGTTGTAACTATGCGGATCGGGTTCCATTGAGAATAGTAAACCTTTTTAGTTGAATATGAGGTTGGTTGAGAATAGTAAACCTTTTTAGTTGAATATGAGGTTGGTTGGTTTTGATATATTAGTTGATTTATTTTTGTTAGGTTGTTAGGTCTTCTTTAACCCGTTGCTATTAAGTATTGCATTGTGTTAGTTGATTGTTTTAATAGTGGTGTTTAAAGGTCAATGAGATGGCGTCGTAAGGTAGTAAGAGTGTGGAGGTTGTGTCCTCACATCACAAAATAGTTACTGTTATGCTAGCTAGAGATGGTTCTAATGTAGTAAAATGGAAGTTTCTATTGAAGGTTAATGTAAGAGCACTTGGGAAGGAAGCACATGTTACTAAACACTGTCGAGATAAAGAAGATGCCGCCAACCTATGGATGATAGATGATGAAAGATTGTTTTCTCATATTGTTAATTGTATTGATAGAAACATGGCTATTTCAATGCAACATACTATGACAGCTAAAGAGTTATCGGAGTTATCGCATGTGTTTTTCAGGTACAAATCACAGGAGGTTAGTCATTGAAATCAGAATGGACAGACAATTATAGATTGTTACTAAGATTAAAAGCGTGCTACAGACGATTTCTACACTGCCATGCCACTTTCAACCGATGTGGCTAAGATGAAAGAACAACGTGAGAGACTGTTTGTCTTTGGTTGGCTATTTGGTTCAGATTCAGAGTATGATGTGATTCATTCTCAGCTCTTGGCTAACAAGGATGCTTCTTCATTGTTTGATGTGGTTACCATTGTACTGAGTGCTACCAAGGAAAGTGTTCTTGCAACTAGTGATGTGTCTAACCGATCTGCTATCTCACAGGGTACTACGGGGTTTAGCAAAGAATATAAAGGAGGATAAATAAAGGGAAGAGGCAATTCTACAGGAGGCCATGGTGGAAAGGGATCAAGTGGTCGTGCAGGTCCAAGAGTGTGTTATAATTGTGGTGAACAAGGTCACCTCAGGAATCAGTGCTCTAAATTCCTACAGGGACAACAATATTATCATTATTAGTCTCCTTCATAAGGGCAACAATAATAGCAACAGCAGTAGTATCTTGTTCACTCTAAATTTGCTCATGCAGCATCATAAGTTGGCAACTCCACTACACCCTGCACTGAAGGCCATACAATAATTACGTTTGATGAGGAGTTTTCTAGGTATACTCAATTCCAAAAGTCTCAACAGCCTTCATCCTCTTCTACTACGACCTTAGTTAAGAAATCCCACAGCATGTCTTTCTTCTTCCTCTCAGCATTGGGTCATTGACTCAAGTGCCATTTGACCATATGACAGCAAATTCAAGTATTTTAGCCACTTATAGACATTCCAATCATTGTACTAATGTCATTCTTGCAAATGGGTCTACTACTAAAGTCTTAAGTAGTGGTAGTGTGTGTGTTACTTCACCATAGCCTTTATCTTCAGTTTTGCATCTTCCTAATTATCCATTTAACTTGATGCTTGTTAGCCAAATAACTAAAGCCTTACATTATTGTGTTGCCTTCTTTCTTTTTTTTTTTTTATAATTGGGAGAGGGGGAATTCGAACCCTGCTCTTTAAGCAGAGGGATAATGCACCAACCAATAGGCCAAATGCTCGGGTGCGTGTTGCCTTCTTTCTTGATTATTGTTTATTTTAGGATCTCTTGACTTGGAAGATTATTGGGAGCGAGAGCGAATCCAAAGGACTATATCTACGGAATGAAGTTGTTGTTGTTCTTCATTCCGCTAGTGCATCAATTGCCTGTTCCAATGATCTTTCCCCTTTCCAACTTCACTGTCAGCTTGGTCATCCAACTCTATCAGTGTTAAAGAAATGTGTCCTGAGTTGGTATCTGTGACTAGTTAAAGATGAATCCAAGCACCATCGTGTGCCATATGTGTCTAGAGTCAAATAAAGGACTACATCTCTCTTTGAGTTAGCTCATTCTGATGTTTGGGGTCCATGTCCCATGACTTCAAAAAAACAGTTTTATGTATTTTGTTACATTTGTTGATGATTTTTCCAAAAGCATTTGATTATATTTAATGAAATTTAAATCTGAGTCGCTTTCCAACTTTGTTGCATTTTGTGCAGAAATTCGTACTCAATTTCACTCTAATTTTCATGTCCTTTGTAGTGATAATGCTAAAGAGTATTTCTCTGAGTGTTTTACTTCTTACATGATACAAAATGATATAATTCATCAGTCAACTTCCTATGTGAGCACGGGAGAGCAGTCAGCAAATTTGTTTACTAAGAATCTTTCTCCAGTTAGGATTGATTATATTCGTAAGAAGCTGGGCATGATCAATATCTATGCTCCAGCTTGAGGGGGAGTGTTAAAGATTGAGATATATTGTTATGACTTATATAGGTTTAGGGCTATTTCAGTCTTTTTCAAATTCTCTATACTATTATAAATAGAATAGTCACATTATGGAAATTGACTTTAGTCTAATATACGAAAAGAAAAGTTTACTTTCACCATTCAAAGCTAACATTGACTAAGCTAAAGCAATTTTAGTACAGAGGAGGGAATCTAAGATTCCCATGGTAAACAAGTACATCATCTTAGTTTTTTCTATTATGAAATTCCAGTAAGGACTAATGACAACAAGGTTTACAGCAAAATCAAGCATATTAAACCCTAGGTATTACCAACAATCTACTTCAGGTACCATTAAACAATTTGGGATGAAAAGATCTCAGCTGCTTTATTGATTTTTCTTCTTATGGGTGCATGCACTGCATAATATTATTTTGCTAATATTATTTTGCTTTCTCAACATGATAGTTCTTCCGACAATAAGATTGTCTAAATTCTTATTAAGATCTACTAGAAGCAATCCTCTCTTAATGAATTCTAACCTTCATCATGCAAACCGTACTCAGCAAATTGTTTTTCCTCACAAAATATTGCTGTTTGCATGTTTCCTTCCATAAAGGTATTAACTTCCACCCCACCTTTAATTAGTTTTATCTGTCAACTACGATATTGTGAGAAAGCATTACTCTATCTAGTCATGTATAGGGAGCTTAAGCAAATCAAACACTAACATAATTTAAGTTCAAGAAATTTTTCACCCCTATATATTCACAGAAACTATTTTATTTTTGAGTTTTCCATGAGTCACAATGACCTGCTGCCGATTTAACGTTTAGGTATCATTCAAATCAATTTTTAAAAAAGAAAAAATGGTATCATACAAATCACATGAGCTGAAGTTGTAATTATTTGATTTCTAAGCATCTTGCAAGAAGTATGAACATAGATTAGTAACAGAAGGAAAGGAATTCATGAAGCACACAGGCAAGATTTAGCAAAATGGTTTATTTATCACAATAAAATAATCCACATATTTTGGAGCACCAGATTCTCACAAACATGTTCCTAGAGACTTGAACATGAAACACTTTTCTATATTCTGCAAATTTATAGGTTAATGAGCAAAATAAGAACACAACTCTTATACTTGTCTGGATCACTAATTTGAAACTATGTCCTTCAAGTGTATATTAGACCTTCACTAATTGAAAAATGTCCTTAACAAAAAACTAACACTCATCAAGAACTGTTAAGTTCAACATTCAAACATAGTCCACGTATGCCAATGAAATATTTTTACCTCGATAAAGAGGCCATAATCCTGGCTTTTGCCTGAAGCATTCCGAATTTTTTTGCGTAATAAGACGATGCAGGAAATAATTAATAAGCTTCCATACAAATGAGCAAAAAGAAAATGGCTGTAACTAAAAAAATTATAGAGTAAGTTTTAAGAAATACCTCATCTCCTTCTGATAACGCCGAAATCCTGAGTCACTATGGACATGAATGACCATTTTATAGAAAAGGTTGTCACTTGAAACAGATTCAGCTTTGTGGAAGTTATGATAACATTTGAATGCAGCTGGGAAACGTTTTTCTCTCATCAGACGAATCATTTCCTGGTTTAATAAAGAAATCAAATTATTATTTCAAGTGTAAACTATAATGAAAATATCCATGTAACAACTGAAGAGATCACAAAAATTTAGAAACCAAAATTTAATCAGTTCAATCAATGAAAGAAGCTATATTGGCTTTTGGGTAAGAAGTTAAAAAAGTAATGAGGGAGAAAATACATGTGGGTCACTTTAGCTCAGGTTGCTCAGTTTGGGCCATTTTAAGTTTTGGGCTGTTGACTTTTGGGTCAAGTCACTACATGTTGGAGGTTGATAGCAAATTTCATGCTATCGAGTTTGTGGTTATTCAGGTTCGGTTTCAGGCTGGTTCGATATGAACAACCTGTGAAGCTGGAAGAAAAATGAGAATGTGGAGTAGCCTAACCTGCAACTTAGTGGTTGTATAATCAGCAGGATGAGCTTGCAAAAATTTTGAAAGAACAGATCTATCTGCATTTCTTGAATGTGCATCATCATACCAGTCTGAATGATCAGGGCAGAAAGAAGAACCAACATTTTGAAGGAGTGCCTTTATTTGCTGCAGTCGTAGATTCAAGAAAAAGAAAAAGATTCACAGATAAAAAAGTATCCCAAGTGATATAATTTCTTAATCAAATGTGTCACAAATAACCAGAAGACAAAGTACAGTATTTCTTATTCAAAGAAATTCCAAGTCACCTGTCTTTCATCTGACCTATTTGCAGCACAAATTTCCCTTAGACTTGGTCCCAAATCTATGCCAGCTGAAGTAGGCAGGGAAATTACATTATTTAAAAAGAGAATTAATTAGTTTTGACTCAAGAGATACACGTCTTTTAACAGCCAACATGTTAAATTTAAAGTCTGCTCTCAAGCAAAAACCATGCAAAGAATTCAAATGGAAAAAAGTAAAGCAGCGCATGCACCATAGTTAAGAATAATAACACACAACTTTTGCTTGAAGCTCAAGTGTCAAAAAATGAAGGAATAGCCCCTCTGGTGACTCAGGAGAGTTGATTTCTGATTCCCTAGGCATAGGCAAGGGTGCTTGCACTTTTGACACAGGAATTATACTATCTGGTTGAATCATAATAGTGGTCTTGGGCTTTTTAAATAGTTCACTCAGCTTCTAACTACAAACCAACATGCTGGTTCTCTTAGGAGTGTGTTAAAAGTATATAAATGTATTAGAAAAAAAAAGAAATATATGCAAGAAAAGAAAAAAGGATGAAAGACAGATATGTCTTCACAAGAAATTTACTTCATAATCAAGAATATAAACAAAATGAATGAGAAGATACAGCATCATACCTCCATCAGCAGGTGGAGGAGGGTGATCTTTCAAGACCTCCTCCATATGTTTTGAGCTCTCATGACTTACAATACGGGCTACAAGACCCTCTAAGATTTCTCCCTGCACCTTTATATGATCTTTTGAACCTGCGTGTTGGTAACATGTTGATTAAATGCAGCTCAGATACATCACGATAAATTCATTTAAATTTACCAGAGAATAACACAGCACCACTTGAATCCAATAACACTGACCCTAAATGTTGAGGATGCAAAAAGAAAATTTGCAAACAATTGCTTCCAAGCAGTCACTTCATGATAGTGTCAGCCACAGAAGCAAATGCACAATTTAAGCTGGAATCAGTGACTTGGTAATGCAGCTTATGCATCTGTGATGAAAATGTTGTTTAATAGGTGTAAAAAATAGTGAGACTAGCATGTATTAGAGGTGATTATAATGACATGGAAAGTACACTCCTCTCCCAAACCATTTGAGGACATACATTTCCACATTACCATCCAGTGTTGTCAAAGGTATAATGCACATCCCTAGGCAATAGGACCCCCATATCATCCAAGGCACAAGGCACAACAAAAGTGTTCACCTCAGTGAAGTAAGGCACTAATTTTGAAAATTAATTTATATCTATAACAAAGAAAGTTCAATTTATCATGTCTAAAGAGCTTTAAGTATATGATCTTTAAATAAACATTAAAAGATTTGCCTCATTAAATTGCTTAAGGTGGTTCAAAGATCAAGTGCTATCATAATTAAGCAAAAGTCATCACAAAATACTCGCCCATAGCTAACAAAAGAAATTAAAGGGACATTTAAGTGAGGCATGCTTTTCATGCACTTTTTACAATTTACCTTTTGATTGGACATAGCATTTTAAAAACCATCTATTCTTTCCTCCTACTTGTTCATTTCAAGAACTCCTTCTGATTGGTAATAGCTAGACTTGGTCTACAGTTTGGAACTGGCAATACTTCCAATACAAATGGCACTTTGTTCAAAAAGCAGAAGCAACTGACCAGCTAACTGAAAGATACTTGAGTAAAAAACTTTACCAGGTACAGATATATCCGCAACTTCATCGAGAGCCCTACATACAGAAGTCGCTGTTCCTTCTTCACATAGCGCATCATAAGCAGCAAAAAATGATGTCACTGACTTCCTACAGTTATAGAAGATTAATCAGAAGCTTTTCTTGCAGTCTCATAATCCATATGCATCTAAGAGAAGAACTTACAAAATAGTGGATGCCACAATCAAAAAATTATGTTCAAAGAATTAGCAAAAATGCATTTGTTGAAAGAGAAATTGCAGTACTAATAAGAAAGAAAAGATGATGCTAAAGGATGAAAAATAGCTACTAATGCCACAAACTAACCAGTAATCACAAATAATTGCACAATTTTAAGATGAGCCATGTTAAGAAACTCTAAACTTTCAAGTCAACCAAGTTTGTGAGAGGCAACAAGGAAAGAAATGACATATGATAAGGCACAAATAAGAATTTGTGCTAAGTCTATTGAATACAAATTTTGGGTAAAAACTTACTTATCAACAAACTCAAGAAAAGGAAAGCCATGTGAATTTCGAAATTTAATATCAATTCAAAATTTCTGCTTTATCTTGTTGATAAAAACAAGAAGCAGGCAATCACATGAGCAAAGTAGACCTTAAATACCAGCAAAAATATCTGATTCTCCATGTCATCACGATAAAGAACCCCATAAACACAATTATTTTAAGGACGTGTAGATGTACAGTTAATTTATCAAACCAATTTTTGAATTTTGATAACCATAAAAATCCTAGATCATCACCTTGTTGAGAACAACCATATGTGATTTGTTGGTAGACGCCATTTACGACAAAAAGCAATTACTTCAGGAGTTGAGTAGAACTTTGGCTTTCTGTTGCCCAATTCAGTGACAGCTGTTACTACCGCTGAAGGAAGCAAGAATATAAATATTACAGAATGTAGGACAAACAATATTAAATAATGGCGCACATTAATATGGATAGTTTCATCATAGACAGTACTATAAAATAATTTTCATTTTAAAAATGGAACAAAAACCAGCATTTGCACTGACATTTCATTAACTAAGCTGAAAAAACTACCCCTATCCCAGAAAATTTCTAACAGCACTAAAAGAGACTCTACATATTAATAAGAAAAGTTAGATCACTTTTTCTTACTATATGTTTAAAATAATTTTGTTGATCATCAACATAATTCGATTGACAGCTAGTAAAACATCTCAAAGCAATAAGAAGAAAGTGAAAAAAAAATTAAAAAAAACTTAACCATAGTCTTCTCGAGGGCGCTGTCCATGATCTCCAAGAACAGCAGTTACCAACTCCATTGATATGCACATATGATTATGCTGAAAGAAAGATTAAAGATCATAAAACAGTCTGTTAAAAGGCAAAAGAAATTTCAGTAGCAATGGTAATTGATGCAGAAAGAATATAGATCTAGAATATTAGAGATCAACTAGGCAGCCAAAAGAGGCTGGTCTCCTGCCTCTAAGGCCAGGGAATAAAAAAAGGTGGCTCAATGAATATTAACAATTGAATCTTTTTAAGGGAGGAAAAATGATATCAAAGAGAGAATAGCAAGTTAACAGGAAATGGAGGCAAGCATCAATTGCACTCACACTGCATTTTACCATATATCCTGCCGCATGTAATTGATTTTTCACAGTTTAATTCACTGTGAAACGAGTCCTTGTTCCAGAACCAAACCCCAAAGCAAAAGGTATACAAGCAAAACACAAGCTAGAGTTACATTCTGCCTGTCCAACAGCTAATTAATCATAATTCTCCTTTCATGAGTCTTTTAAATTAAATCATCACCATGGCATTGAGTCCCAGTACTATTAGCAATATTTCTACATATAGACATGAAAAGATGAAATAGCATGGCAAGAGATAGACAGAGATCAAGCAAACTCTAACTGGCTAGAATGCTGTGAATTCATATAATGTTCATTTCGGTTGTTTTCTTTTGCACTCTATGTTCATCCACAATTGTAATTAGAATGCTACCTCAATAAAATCATTGAATTGTGCTTGCTTCTCTCCAGCTTTACTTCCCCATGCCTCACGAAACATCCTCCCAAGAACAAAAACACCAACAGCAGTGTAACTACAGCAAATGTTAAATCCCATGAGTTACAACGGAGGAAAAACAGCAGAAACCAGAACGGAGAAAAGAGAAAGATATATACAGTGCAGTCAAGACAAGTAACTTGGCATGCCCAGTGCTAATGTCAGGTGCTTTTGGAGATGAACCCACCCCCCCCCCCCTCCCCCCCAACATTAAGGTCGCTTTACCAAGGCACGCAGCTTTGGCAACTAGGCATGCTTTTTGAAAGGAAATAGGCAACTAAAAGGCACATCTCATTGATGTGTTGTCATTTTGTACAATTTTTATATTTTTATATTTCACTGCATTCTCATATTTTATACAATTTTTTATATTTTGTAATAAGCTATACTTCACGAAAGGGGATCTGCCTATATATCTGTAATCTATAATACAACTATTAATTTCTCTTTTTTGCTGATACATTGCACATCTAATACTCAATTTTACACTACAACACAAGTAACCACTGATTAAAAAGAACGAAGTAATTATAAGTCAAACACATCACATATAGCACACTGACAGGTTTAATTGAAACATAGATTAAGTCAGAGTTTGAATCATCAAATTAGAATCAATAGAAGAACCACCAGCCAAAAGAATAGTAAAGAGAAGAGGATCCAGGATTTTTGCAAGCATACATATTTCCAAAGCTGTTTTTAGCATATGCTCCGCCCTCATTACCCGCGTACATAAACAGAGATCCAGAGTGTTTATGCGAAACCTGTGGAAGTTCCAAATTTATACGTATAAAAATTTATACACATTTCTAAACACAAATACTAAAAAACAAGCTTACATTTGGTTGTCACTTTTTCTACTTGCTTTTGGCTTTCAGAATATTTGAAACTAACTTCTTGTAAATATCAAATTCGTATGAATTTTACTTTTCTATATACATTTTTAACAATTTGCTCATTGTTTTCTACTCTTTGCTTTTCCATTTTAGTAACTTTCAGAAGAAGCGAAAGTAAATAGCAAAATTAACACCAAAAGGAACGTAAAACAAAATCTTAAAGTTATTCTATACATTGCCTTTTTAAAATGATGTACAAAACTATTATAGCAAAAAGAAGCACAAGCTTCTTAATAAAGAACTTTACAACTCTTCTCCCTTTTCCAAATAAAGGTAAAGAGCCGCGTAATCCATACCTCCAAAGTAGCCAAACCTTTAGACACCGTCTCGATCATCCGTATCCTAATCTAAACACATTCAGAGCCAACCAAAATTAATTAACAAGAAAAATATTGCCTCATCATTCAAAAACGATGAAAAAATAAACAAGCAGTTACCTCTTGATCAGACTTTTCATTTTCGAATTTCGGATAAAAAGTAGCTCTGATTTGTGCAAGTGAATAAGTCGAATTATCAACACTGAAATTATCTAACAAATTAGGCTTCAAAATTTTACTCAAATCAACACTTCTCTTCTCGGTTTGAACATCGACGGCGGTGGCGGCGGCGGCGACGGGTCCACTCACAGTTCCATACGACTTCGGCTTCCAAATTTGGCCGTTATTATTTTCAGAGATAATCAAATCGCCGAGTTTGTTAGTAACGGCTTCAACAACTGATGCGGAGGCAGACGAAACCGCCTTCGGCTTTGGCTTTTCCTTCCATTTTTGTTTCAAAAAAAAAATTTCTTTTGAGCCAAACAGAGAATAAAGGTAAAAGTTCCATTTATAAAATAAAAAGTTATGTTACCTGATTCTGGGGCATGATTAGGCGAGAAAGAGAGCGAGGGCGACAGAAAGTAGAATAATAGGAAGGAGAAAAGCGGAGGAGAGTCAACGGAGTGGATTTATTGGGAAGAGAATGGGAGAGAGTGCAGAGAAATCTCTGCGATGCCGACATTCAATACTGGAGGAAGGGTCCAAGAAGGAAATAGTTATTTGTTAAATATCAGCGGGAGCTGCGCAAGCTATTCAGCTTACACGAAGCTCTCTAGAAAGTGTGCTCAGAAAACCAAACGAGGAAGGAGTGACCCGTCGAGTAGGGGCGATTTGGTGGTCGCAAGGACAGGGTTAACTGTGGGGATCCGTGGCTAACAGTTGCACGTTTTGTGGCACGCCTTATTTCTACGCATTTTGTTTTAGATTTTACTTTTCTCATTTTAGTAAGGGTTACCAAATTAAAAAAATACTCTTTTCAATGAAATTATTATATTAATTATCGAGTACAACATTTATTTAATACAAAATATTATTAATAAAATAATATTTAAATTAATTTTAAAACACTCTTTAAGTTTTTTAAGTAGAGTCGTATAATATTAATATTTAGTTTTTACCTCTCTTTTTTCCGAATTTTTAATTTTTTATTTACATTAAAAATGTTTAAAAACTTAAAACTTGGAAATAGAGGTGTCAAGTCAAGTGAATTATGTGGCTTGGCATGACTCATCCACTCGATCAAAGCCGCCATGGCCCATGGAAGCTGAGGGTTGGCCTTGAATGACGAACGGCTCATAATTTGCATTGACTAAAGTTTGTTAAAATATTATGTCAAGAAAATTATTACACTTACGAAATGTTTTTCATTATAATGTAAAAGTAAAAATAAAGTGCTTCGCTTTCAAGAGTTTAAAATTTTTACTTCGTACAAGAAGCCTACTTGAGTCTTTAAACTAAGTTATGAAGCAAAGTGTTTTTTACTTTTCAAAAAAGTGTTAATATGTAGAAGCAAATAGCTAAGGAAATCTTTAATATTCTCGTTTTCTTTTTAATAATTCATAAAAGAAAATTATAGAAAGAATTAGGTTTTTCACATTTAACCTTGTTATGTGGTTCATTTTTGTTATCAATTACAATAAAGCATTCTCTCTCATCATGAAGCATAGTTCAATCCAAGTGTCATTTCTGATAATAGCTTACTTTGACATTAGTTGAAGCAATTTGGTATTTAGACAACATTCTCACATGATGAGCCTGAAAAGTGAGTATACATGCAATAACTTAAAAGGAATTCATTGTTTCAAATATGGACGACTACGTTTGTTTACTTAAAAGGTCGTTATATGGCTTGAAACAGTTTCTTGGACAATGATATAAAATGTTTGATATGTTCATAAAAGCATATGAGTATATTGGGAGTGTATATGATAATTGCGTCTACTATAAAAAGCTTTTTGGTGATCTATTTATCTATTTTGTTGTTGTATGTAGATGACATACTTATTGTTACTAAAAATATAACAGGTATTGATGTAATAAAAAGTAATTTAGTGGTGAGTATGAGATGAAAGACTTAAATGTTACAAAATAATTAAAAATAGATTTGTGTCTAGGTTATATTTGTCATAAAAAATGCATATTCAAGAATATTTTAAGATGCAATATATCAAGTTTGTGACTACTTCATTAAGGCTACACTTAAAACTTTTAACTGATTTATCATCACAACGGTACGTTATGGTCTGTCGTAGACCATATATCTTACATGCTGCCAGTGTGGTCAATAGATTCATAGGCAAATTGGGAAAAAGACGTTGGCAAGCTATGAAGGGAATAGCTCAACATCAAAAGAGCATGGATATTGGCTTAATGTATGAAGGAGGTGCAGGCATTAGTTGCAATACGCTTGACTTCTTCAATTCAAATTTTATTAGTAACCTAGATCATAAACGATCTCAAATGGGGTATATATTCACTTTTTCAATATTTGCAATTAGCTGAAAAACATTTCTCCAATCTACAGTTACTTTGTCTATAACTAAACTTGAATGTATGATTGTGCCCGAGGCAGTGTATGAGGCTTAATAGCTTTGAGACTTGGTTAGTGTTATTGATTTTGGATAAGTACAAACAATTGTATTTTGCGATAATCAAAGTGATATACATTTGACTAAAAATTAGATGTTTCATGAGTAAACTTGCAACATCTAAGTCAAGTTTAATTTTATTCAAGAGATTGTTAATTTTATTCAAGGGATTGTTTGCAGAGATGAGATTATAATGAAAAAAGTAATTACAATTGAAATTTCGACAAATATGTTGACTAAGTTTTTCAATAAAATTCAAGCATTACTAGGACTTGATTAGTGTTTGCCGTGCTTGAAGCCCTTTGGGCAATGGTGGTGCGGATAAAAATTGGTTTGTGAAGTAGACTAGTAGAGCTTGATGAATTCAAGTCAATAGAGGAGATTTGTTGTAATAATGTTGAATTCTAGTTATACTAAGATATTTTAATTCTAATTATACTAGAATAAGACTCTTGTACTTGTTCCTTATGGATTTAAAGAAAATCATTAAGCTAAGAGAGGGGATAGAGAGCACCTTGATCTAGAAGAAGAGATTTGTCTGCGAGTGAGACGAGAGTGAGTTTAAGATTGATCTTATAATCAGATTGATCTTATAATCTCTATTGCCGTGTAAGTGAACATAAGTCATCAAAAGATCAAACCAGATCAATTATTTGTATTCTTGAGAGTGTGCTTGATGATTTATTTCTCTCTGGCAACAGTCTTAGGAAGGTTCCTGTTGCCGAGGTTCAAGCGCAGTTGATGAAGGTACTGGCAACCAGCTTTGGAGTGCTAATGAGAATGCACCGGAAGAGTTGGTGGGCTTGGAGGTAAAAAGGTTAGTAACGGTTTAGGCTTGCACTTGCTCATTGACGGAAGAAATGGCCCGATAGAACAATTCAACTGCAAGCTATTGTATCACTGCCTTTTTCAAGTTTCTGATGATCTTTTTAATTCTAAAATTTCCTTGGTCTTTCTATCTGATAAGAATCACAAGAATTTTTCCAATAGGAAAAAGAAAAAAGGCTTAATCAACGCAGAAAATGTGCCAAGGTCTAAGTAAAAATGATTGATCTAGATCTAGATTAATCAATCAGATGCTGGTGCTTTGTATTATAGCTAACAAGGTAGGTTAACAACATAATTCCAACCAGCTGGTATTTGTTGTGCATAATACATGTATGATAAACATCTCAGGCAGCTTAGAGACTAATCCTCTAACATAAACCAATCCACCAGGTTCATATAAACTACCTCAAAGCAGCTCCAACATTTACTTCGGTTATGCAAGCCATAAGGAAAACCTTCTGATCCAAAGGAAATGTATAAGGAAAACAGTTTGATCCAATAATTATGCTACACCACTTCACTTCCTATACCTTACAGCATAATGTAAACTTTCGATCAGACAGTATTTCACCTTTCTACTTTTCTCCCCTCCCAAACATGGTCTTACCGAAGATATTGACAGTAGGAAACAGCAGGAAAATTCTCTACTTTGTTTTATGGTTAGTACTAGTTTGGTTTGTAGTAATAGTCACTCTTCCAGTTCCTCTTCACATTAAAACTGTGGTCATGGCTTGTTGAAGATATTTTAAGAAACAGTGTAAGAAACTGAGATGAGAAGAAAGCTTAGATGTTAAGCTATTGTCAACCTAATCACAAGAATAAACTACAGTTTCCAGATTAAACTGAGAGCAAGTAACTGGGAATAAGAACAAATTAACTTTTCTTGATTATTTCCCGTGTAGCCAACATCTTTAAAAGTTCACAATCCCACTGACAAAATAAATCTAAGAAATTTTATTCTTTTAACTTTCATTACTCACAAGTAATAGAATGAACCTATGATATGTACACCTTATATGTCAAACCTATTATAGAAAAATTTAATACCTTAATCTGTCTTTAAATCACCCTGAGTTACCTCTTCCTGCACTTGTATATCATCAAATGGAGTTTGCTCTACTTCTATGGTATTGTTGAGAGGGCCCTGTGGGGTTCCAAAAAGCGTGGTGAATATCTGTCTATGGCATTCATCACAAAAGGAGAAATATGTGAAATGGCCCTCATATGGGAGTTTATGCACTGCAGCCCCAGGTAGAATCCTATGCACAAAATCAGTCATCGAAGGTGGGACCACTTTATCATCCATCCCCTGTACAACACCAGAAAATTCAGTAAATAAAATTAAAAAAAAAAGAACTTAAATTAATTAATATTGGCTTGATACAGATTCCATAATTCCTCCAAACTAAAATAGTAATCCATGTGTTGCTCAGCTCCCAAACTAAATAATGAAACCACAACTTATAGGTTGCAAGGACTAATCAAATCTTAGATAGCGCAAATGCATATCTTGGGAATTTAGAAACAAATGCCAGAGGTGCCTCCTTTCCAAAACAAATATTAATTTCTGAGTGTGCGTCTATGGATTGGGGACAGCATGGGTTGAGCGATACCAGAGTTCTAGCCTTTATTTTTTTCTAATAAAGAGGGTTCTTTGTTCTCAAACCCAGTGAATATGCCTTGGAAAACTGTTGTTCTAACAAATTATATTAGCACAACTGCATGAACCCAAGATGTGAAGCAAGTTAACTACGATAATCATTTGCAAGTAATTAACCACAAAAACAAAGGGAAAAAGAAAGCTATTAATGGAAATAACTTCATAGCTATCACATCTCACGGTAAAGAAGAAGAGATCACTAAATCCATCATGTCTCAAAGAACAGGAAAAACAATTTTAGCAGTACAGTAACTACAGTTCAATGCAGCAGCAATATATGAATAAAAGGATGGAGGTAAACCTGCCATATGTGTATTGGACCAAGAAAACCAGTATATTCTACCTCAGAGCTACCAAGTAACAACTTAATCAAATTAAGGATGCCTTTTCCTTGTTGTTTCTTCTGCAATTTGAGGTCTGCAAGGCTGAATCCCCAATTTGAGACTTGCAATACAGCTTCCTCCACAAAAGGTTTTGCATTTCCTTGTCGGATTGATTCTTCAACATCCCTTTGCCAAAATTCTTCATAGACAGGGTCTTCAATCAAAGCCCTATCCTGGAAGGACCGGAAATGCAATAACTTAAGAAACTAGATATAACGTTTGGCAAGTGAAAAACTACAGCAAGCTTTTAACTTGTTCACAATATGATATACTTCCACAGTCAAGATCAGTGTATTCTAAAAATTTGCATATGAAGAACTAAACATAATGTTTTCATACATGTTGTGAATCAAATAAGTGCCTATCATGTGGATGATTTCTTTCCTGTAATCAGAAGTGTGCAGGACCAGATTCTATATCCATATTTACCATTTCCACTTAGGAAAGCTGCTTTTGATTAGGACTATAAATAACTTAGGTGGTTTAGGCTTGAAGTTCCCAACTCATTGAGGCTTTTATTCTTATACAGATTACTCTTATAAAAACAATATGCTATTACAGCTAAAAACAAATCTATTGAAGGTATATTGCTACATTCAGTAGTGAAACAAATTATTGAATGCCATACATGTTTCATCCCTTTCTACAGATAGCAAAAGATTTTTTATTTTTAAGTTCCGAAATAAAAAATTTCTGTCAAAGTACACTGCCAAGTGCTTCATTTACAACATTCTTCAGCATGTGCCTGAGAAACGATGAGGCAAAGACTAACAACTTTGGTTCAGTTTTTATGGCTGTAAAATTAAGAACAAAAAGAAACCCAGTATACATACTGTGTAAATCTTGCACTAACTCTGCTTATACATCACCTTAACTATTTAATGCTCTCAAGTCTCTATTTACACTCATGGCATGGCCTTATTTTAGCTTCGGATTTCATGCTGTATGCATTACAACACCAAGGTAGTCTTCCTACTTGACTATAGAAGCAACAGAGAGACCAAACCACATCATATAAGGGCATGCTAGGTCTCAACAATTGGCATAGGCACTTCATGAACTCTATCATCAATAAACATTTCATATAACTTTCCTTTCACTACCTAAATTTTCTGAAAACATGAAATTTTACTCCCCCATCCCCATCCCTTTCCCCTACACCACCCACCCCCACAACCTCACCCCCCACCCCCCCAAAAAAAAATAATAAATAAAAAAGTTATAAAACTAGAGATGGTTTCTAAAACCTTCAAGAGTTCATAGTGTTCAGAATCACTCACCCTCCTTTCTAGTGTCAATGCTAGCCATTGATCAATCTGACCATGCTTTCCAAGAGAGGAAGCTTCTTTGGTAGAAGTAAGATAGAGATTTAGGAAACTCTTCGAGCCAACAAGTACATAAATTTCCTTTTACGTGTCCACTTTTCCCATGTTCCATATTTTTCTCCCCTATTCATCAATAAATCATAGGGACTAACCATTGGAGCAAACATAGCTGCACCTGCAATTTAGCCATGATGAATCAAGATGTATTCACGTCCAGAGTATAGCGGAAAATTTCATTTCCTATAACAATGCAACAAATGAGGAAAGCACAGAAATTGTTAAATCACAAACAATTCAAATGATGATAATGCACCAAACTTTGCATGGACCTCATCAATATTTATTGGTTTTGTCCCCCACCACCCAGCCTCCTACCCCCAAAAAGAAAAAAAAAAGATTTGACTACATTCCAACATAATTAAGCAAAGAACCATTTTATTTTAAGTTTTACCACTTTGTCACCAATGATAAACATGGTAGTCTCACAAGGGTTGTAATGCAGGTGCTATTTCCACAATCCATTCAACTAGGACAGAGTGCATAGTTTTACAACTCTTGTGAAAATTGAAATGAAACTCCTTGGACTTTGCACAGGATGTGCAATGATTTCAAAGGCTACTACAAACTTATGAACTAAAGCAACTTTGCACCCAGAACTGAAAAACAGCCCAGCTGTTTTACAGCAGTAACATTTTGAGTGAAGAGTTTGATGTTTCAATCAGTTACCTCCAGAACTATCTAGGTTCACTTGCAACTAGACATGCAAACACCTTTTACTTTGTAGACAATCTCATTTCTGATTTTCACAATGAGATTTCTCCTACCAACAGATGAGCATTCTCTCCACCTCTTTTTATTACCTAGTTAAAAGATAAGTATATGCAGCAAAGTCTTTAAGAAGCCACCATACTTTGTTCCTGTTTTCCTAGGGAAAGATGTCCATTACTAAAGAGATGCAGCCTCAGCTGAATCAACCTTCCAAGCAACAAATATCTAGCAGAAAGAATAAAAGATGTTTATCACTTTAATAGTATTGTTTTAAACAGCATAAACTTTTTTTTTTTCTTTTGAAGTGGTTAAACAGCATAAACTGTTTGACCACGACAAGTACAATGCCTTTTTCTTTCCAATAATGGAAAATTAATTAGCTTCATTATGCATTTTAAAACAACTAAATTTCTCATAGTTTTTTCGTTACTAGCTAGCCAGTACTAAGGTTATCAGTAGAGGAGATGCAAGAAACCATTACAAACTAATGATAGTGTAGATAAAAATAATATTCTTACCAGCAAGTCTATCAGGAATATATTTGAGAGCAGCCCAAGCATGCAGGCTACCGCTTGAGTATCCAACTACCCAAAACTTGTCACTGACACCAAGAGAATTTGCTAAGAACAGCATATCTGATGCTGATGACTCCAGGTTTCGCTTGGGGTGAGGATCACTCTCACCAAAACCTGGAAGATCATAAGTTAACAAGCGCACACCAAACTCTTCTAGTAGTGAAGCCTTAAGTCCAGGAATCCCTAGTAATTGGGGTGAGAAAACACACAAACTGAGAAGATAAGTGTGAATTGTATGAACACATGTTACTCAATAAAATCAAGTTCTTATTTACTCAATTTTGATATCAAACCTGCAAGTCGGGAAGAAAGAAACGAATGTGGAATGATCATTGTAAATCTAGCTCTGTCAGCTGGAAGGCCTTGCTCTCTATATGCCATATATCTACCATCTGGTAGCATTATGCGATCAGCACTAGGAGGATGTATGTACACTTTCTTTGCCGCTGGGATGGCAGTATCATGTTCCACACTTACACTCAGGACTGCAATCTTTTTTTTTGTCAGTAACAGCTCAATGGAAAGACAAGAAATATGAATGCATGCGGATGGAGAATTACCAAGGCAGAAAATGCAGAACTTGATTGATTTACATTTACATTCATAACATGAAAATTGAAGTTACAAGACATATTTGTAGTCACCAAGTTCACTTGAAGAAAACTTAATCTAAAATTCAATCCATCTGCAAATGACATCTCATATCGAGTGTAGCATCCATTGTTCCAAAGTGATGCATAATTAAAGCACAAATAGGACTAAACAGCAATAGCTTTCAAATGTCGATATACACGTGAACAGAAATTTTTCAATACTGAATTTGGTATTCTAGAGTCCAGACCTTTGTGGGCAAGAAAATGAAATACTTCCACATGTAGAAAGTATGATCCATAGTGAATTTCACATGGAATACGTCAGATTGATACATTCTACACTACCAAATTGATTCTGAATCTGGATGAGAATCTTAAATCTTGTGAATTAGTCCTAGTAACCATGCTTGATTAACCCAAGAAAGAAAAATCTGATCCCTCGGAAGGAAAAAGAAAATCATTGCCGGCAACAAAGATAGGAAAAAATATTTGGTTCATAATTTACTTATAACTGGAAACTCACCTTAATTATAACATTCCCAGTTAACTGAAAATCAAATAAATTTAGAATAATTCAGAGTTCTTCCTCCTATTAGTAACGAAACAGCGTCTAATTAAAATAATTAAAGCATTTCATGTAATTCAACATCCAACCCATCAGACCACCAAAAAAGAAGAAGAAGAAGAAGAAGAAGAAAATTAAAAATACCTGCAACAGCAAGAACAAAGACGAACAAGATCACAGACCAAGCATGCCACGGATGCTTATCTTCAGGAACCAAGTACTCATTAAACACCTTCAATCTCCTCAAAACGTTGTCGTAAGGAACCTTAAGTTTTCGACCAATGTAAGAATCTTTGCCAAAATTCCTTACTAAAAACGAATCCTCTGTAACTAAGCTCTGCTGCACCACATCCCTACACCCTCTCCCGAATTGCACGCTCATCTCAAGTAATCCCCTCATGAATTCACGAATAACATCCTTAAAATTTGCCGCTTTATCCGGTGGTACGCCGGTGTACCGCTGCTCCTCCTCCTGATCACCGCCCTCCATATCTGTTTTTTGATGAAAAAGCAGAGAAAAAAGAGCAGAGGCAGTGGTTTTGAAGTAGAGTTGGAAAAAATCTAAAAGGCTTGAACGTGACGCAGAGGTTAATGGGAATATTTAAGTAAGAGGTCTGTACATGTGGAAACGAAAAGAGAAGAGAGAAAAAGTTGAAAGAGAAAGGTTTGGTAAGAAAAAAAGGACAGGTTCACTTTTTATTTAATGGGTTGGTTGCTTTATTTCTTTTGGGTTTGATGGTGGGGAGATGGGAGATTTCTCTGGGGTGGACAAATGGGCATATGTCAGACTATTGCTTCTGAGGGCAGTGCAACTGGAACGGGCGGCTTGTTGGGGGTAAAAGGTTGTGTCCGCTTTTGGGTTTTTTTCACTGGTAATAACCGCCGTCACTTAGCGGAGGTTGCTGGTTTTTTTGGGAAAGATTTTCTTTCTTTCAAGTCAGAGTCACGTCTGTCAACACCACATCTTTGGAACAGGGCTCCGCTTGTTGATCCATTTTCATGGCTCCGCCATTTAGGTGTCGTTTGATATCATGAAGTTAAGCTACATTCCTTGTAATGTAGTTTATTAATTTACATTACAATGCTTGTTTTGTAACAGATCATTGCGTAAGATTGCAATGTAATCACATTACAGTCAATGGATGTAATGTGATTACAGTGCAAAACCAATGCAATCACATTACATTACACTCTATAATGTTCTTAAAGATAATTTTACCCTTCAACTTTATTATCTTATTAAAAATATTTTATAATATTATAATTAAAATAATATATAATATAAAGAATAAAAATTAAAAATAAATAAAATAAAAAAATTAATATTTATATAATATAGATAAACAAATTAAAATAAAATATATAATATAAAAAATATTTAAGAAATAATATATAATATATAAAATTATAATAATAAATAAAATAAATATATGACATTAAATATATTTAAATATGATATTATATAAATTAATAATATAAATATAATATATTAAATATAAATATAAAAATTATAATAATAAATAAAAATAAAATATATGATATTAAAAATATATTTAAGAAATGAATTATATAAAAATTAATAATATAAATATAAATTATTAAATATAAAATATAAAATATTATAATAATAAATAAAAATAAAATATATGATATTAAAATATATTTAAGAAATGATATTATATAAAAATTAATAATAAAAAATATAAATATATTAAACTTATATTTTAATAATTAGGGGTAATTTTGACAATTAGCATTACATTCTTACTAAAGTACTTGTAAACCAAACACTGCAATGTTATATTCCCTGCATTTTAATCATTATTTTACTTACATACCAAACACTGTAATGTTATTTTCCTTGTAATCACATTGCTTGCAATCACATTACTTGCAATCACATTACCTGTAATCAGATTGTATTGTAATGTACTAAACGTCACCTTATTTCAAGCTTTTTCAAACCTCAATTTTTGACTCTCTTACTGCTTGAGAAAATGTTGCTAACTTTTTAACTTTCAATTCTTCTCTAAATACACTGTTTTACATTTTTTGACGTAAGACATGATAAATTAATTTATTTTCTCTCGAATAAAAAAAACTTTTCAACTTTCTTCAATGAAATGAAATCATAACATTTTTTAATTTAACTGACCGAATTTGTAATGATTATATCAAAAATTATATATATATATACACGTTAACGAATCAAATGATTGAGTACTTCTATACTTAGATGCTAATAAAAAAAAAAAGTATTTGTAATTTTGCATGCTTAGTGTTGCCAAGGATACGCTCTGCACTCTTTAATTGTTTTTCCTTAATTTTTTGATTATAATTTCACTGAAAAATAGCTGATGAATAATAGGTAAAATTCTGTTTGATCATTGCTTTATCTTTCGATATTTGTTTGCATTACTTACCTTTGAGTAAAATTTTGATTAACAAAGGCTTTTGAGTAATGTTCTTGGTGCGTTTTCTAATCATGGGTCCCTTTTTTTCCTGTGTAAACACGAGCCATTTAAGTCCAAATAATGTGCATTAGCTTCGAAATTACGTTTAAAGAAACGTGTGGGCATTCATAAATTTTAATATGAAAACCGTGCAGTCTCCACCCCGAAAATGGCAAGTTTCCAATTTCTTATTGGTGAAAAACCAAGACGAGAAATTAATCTCTAAGCCACGATGTGAAGATGGATAGAGAATAGAGACGAGAGACAGTTTCCAACGGAGAAAAACATGGCAGATCCCACCACAAAATAGGACATGATTCGTGGCAGATTTATGGAATGGCACGCCATGTCCCGAGTGCTTGAGTGGTCCTAGAACTGGTAGTACTACTTCATAACTTTGATGCACGTATCACGTCCAAATATCTCTCCAAGACATAATCAGTTATGTCTGTGTTATTCAGACAAAGGCTCCGTGCATGGAAGAAGGCACATGGATTATGGATACCCTGGACTCCATGGTGTAGGCATAGAAACAGCTTTGCTTTCGCCATTGACAAGCTCATGCAGCTACACACTACATTGCTTGCTTTTTCAAAAACTAATTAATCAAACAAGTGCCTCAGCTAAAGGAAGGAAGAGGGAGAATGAGGGAGTAGATTTAAGTATATATTGTAAGAAGTATAAACAATGATGAGAGTGGCATACATCATGGGGAGAAAAAGAGAGGATAATAGCAAACGTAACATATAACTTTTAATATATTGAATGAAGTAATAGACTGATTTGTTAAAAGCCCTACTAACCCAGGCAACAGCAATAGCTGATGCCTTGCATAAAGTTAGTCACCCAAATTGAGCAACCTCACTGTTCCACGCCAAAAAAGGTTTGGAAGAGACTAGGGAGGGAGAGAAAGTGTGTGAGCCGTAACCTCCATCCAAATTGAAATGGAGAGGCAACATATTTGGAACAAAACTAGCATGCCACAGATTGCAGGTGCTACCAATTCTCATGAAAACCATTTCCGCTTGACCAAATTCTACAGGATGTCCAAAAGGGGTCTTTCATAAAAGGGTCCAACAATATGCAATACCTTTCCCAGGGAAATGGCAATTCAATGCCCAAATTCTTGAAAAATAGCAATGAAAACCTAACCTTGCAGGTAACTTTTAGGTAAAAATCCATGAAGTTCAATCCTTATCAAATTCGTATTAACTTCCCCAAGTGTACCCTCTAGAAAACATAAACTCTAAAACCCAAAAATCTAGTTTTGAGAAAGGAGAGAAGCAGACAAAGGGAAACTAAAAAGAGGGAACTCTAGGAAGTAGATTGCCTAAATTTTCTTGCTATTGAGCACTAGATAATTGTCTTGTCACTAGTTTCCTCTAGATCATTGCCTTCTTCGTTGATCACGTATAATGTTTCGCTCATCCCAGATTGGACATGAACATGTTGGTTTCTTGTTACGCCACTGAGCTCCACAAGTATAGCAAAACTCATATCCACATCTGCAAAAGGATACAAATAAGTGGTAGCATGAAAATTAGCAAATTAAAGACAAAGAAATAACAGGTTTAATTATCATGATCTTGTTTCCAACAAGGAGCAAATTAAATAATCATCAAGAAAACATCAACCCCTTGCTTTCTAACATTT
>NW_018397257.1:6722634-6725924 GCF_002168275.2 Theobroma umbraticum
AACTCTAAAACCCTCAGTTGAAATGACACCGGTTGCAACATCACCATCGAAGGGTCTGTCGTAATTGTCTCCGTACTCCTTCCATTCTTCTTCGGGGACATTCATGATATAGCTAGCAAAGTTTTGATCGTGAATCGAACGGTTCAGATCGTTCCTAAGTTTTCTCATCCCTTCCTCGGTTTGTTCCCTGTCTTTACGTTCCATCTCGAACCTGTCTATGTCTTCGAGCATGAGAGTTAAGTAGTCGAAACCCATTTCGGGAGGAGGCAAGAGGGTGACGTCTTGGGAAATGGAAGAGTGATGAAGGGAAAGAGAAGCGGTAACGGCTTCTTGCATTTGGAGTTGGTAAGCAAAGTCGAGGTCAGAGTCTACGCTTTTGGCTTCCATTAGTTGTTGACGTTGGAGAGTGAGGACTGTCTTGAACTCTCCTCTGTTGTCGTCCTCATCGTCGTTAGTTTGGATGGCTTTGGCTTTGCCTCTGCCTCGGTTGAGGTTTTCCATTGGCCTGTTGGGATTGACTCGGAATGAATTTTCTGGGTCTAGAAAGAGTCGAAGTGGCGAAGAGAGAGACGACTTAGAGCGCACGCAGCTTATGGGAGAAGGGGTATATGTTCAATCAAGGCAAAATGATGTGAAATGTAACTTGATAATATTGTTTTATTTGTATATTTTAATTATTTTAAATTAATATTTTATGTGAAAAAAATTAATTTTCACTCTTTTTATTATCTTTCAGTAAATTATAATTATTCATTTCTTCTTTTTCAAGCTAATAGAAAAAAAATTTATACAATTTTTTAAACTTTATATAAAGTCAAAATCAGATATTATATAAATTAAAGACGATATTTAAAACAATAACAGATAATGGGCAGAAAATTTCGAACAACCTCAAGATAAATTAAATTACAGTAAATTATGCATATATTAATTTTAAAAAATCAATATCACATGATTGTTTTTCACATATTAAAAATTAGACCATAAATGATTTTTACTCTCTTTTATATGTATCATTTATGGTACTAAATATAATTCTAATAAAATTCCTATTCTTTAAAATACAAAAATAGGTAATAATTGATTAAGCAGTCATATTTTACTATTCAATTCACAAAAAAAAAATATTAGAATTACATACTCAACCATCAATTTGATTTTTCTTTTCAAAATATATCACCTGATCTTTTAATTTTAATTTTAATTTTTATTCTTTTCTCCATATCTTTGGGGATCCTCTCTATCAAAATCTATCTGATTTCCTTTTCTATTTATTTTCTTGGAAGAATCATTTGGTGATGCAATGATACTTGAATGAACATATTACTTCATCCCTCAATGATTATAACAACTGAACTCTACCAAGCTGGTTTTTCTCAGTGAGTTTCCTTATCTTGGCTTCTTTACTGGAAAAGAGATGTTGGCAGAATATCTTCCAACTGGTTTAAGAACTTGGCTAATACAATGTATGCCAAACTTACAAGTTATACACATATATTGTCCAATATTCACCAACCTTGCAATTAGCCAGACAGATAGGATAGAAGAGTGAGAGTAGAGTCAACAAGAAGTTGAGAGTCGTCAGAAATGGAACCAGTCATCCTCCTCTTCCTCGAACCAGTCATCCTCCTCCTCTTCCTCTTCCTCCTCTTCATCAGAGTCCCTATTTTCATGCCAAATGCGATCCTCCTCCCAGAGTGGACAAGAGCAAGTTGCCTTTTTGTCCTTCCATGCAGCCCCACAATTATAGCAAAACTCATACCCACATCTGCAAAACATAGCAACCATGAGATGCAATATTTATTAGCACAACACAATAAAAACAAAAGAATTAAGTCACTGAATATGATATGGTCATAGCTGTCGACTTCAAACACAAACAGACATATGATATGAAACTTATGAGAGCCTGGTATACGAGAATACTTGAAGAAATGTTCCATAACATAGTTGAGTAAGATAATTTGGTTTCTGCTCCCATGACGAAACAATGATTTGTTCTATTCATCCTCACAGATGGAGAAACAAACAATTAAACTACCAAACTATGTACTTCCTCTCAAGTCCCAACCTAGATCCACCATTTTTTTCTCTTCATTGCAACAAAGGATGCAAAGAATTTTACAGGCTTCAATCTCAGCATGCTCTCAAATTGAAATTCCTCATTTATAATAATGATTCTAAAAACGTGAATATTCCTTGACACCCAACCCTAAAATTTATAATATTTAGGTTATATCCAAGGCAATGGTGCTTAATCTTCCACCTCAAGCACCCAGCCCTTATTTTCAATCAATATCCTCCCAAGCACCTTCTCATTCCTCCCCCCTCCCCTCCCCTTTTTCTTTCACCTTGCGTTCGTATTTTTAAATAACTTGACCTTGTGGGGCAAAAATATCAAAAACAACAACAAAAATAAAACAATTAAACCATAACCAGAATAAAAAGACCTGCAAGTCATGTGGTAGCAACCCTCAGAAAGTTCTATCATGTGGTTGCACTTCACACACTGGCGCCACAAATTCATTGTTGCAAGTGACTTCAGCTTAAGATCCTCTGCTGGGGGATTAGGATTCTTTCTTTTGTAATCAAGACATGTCATGTTACTATGCCAAGGAACCTTGCAGTTGATACAGAAAAGGCCATGACATTTCAGGCATTTACTGGCTCCAGATCTCTCAGCTCCAACAAGTACACTTTTAGTATATTCTGAAACCTCACTTCTTGACATTAAGGCCGAGCACCTAGGATATGGGCAATAAACTTTATCTCCAACGGGAATTGAAGCCTCCTTCAAGCGTTGTTTCCATGTCTCAATCATTTTAGGGGTCAAGAACTTTTTACAGCTGTCAATATTAAGCTCAGTCTTACAGTCCTCATGAGGGCATTTGGGCACCATTCCATGAAGCAACTTCACCTCCACATGCTGTTTCATACAAGAAAAGCAGTATCGGTGCATGCACCCATCGACTGAAAACATGCACCCAAAATCAGTATCTTCTAAGCAGATAACACAAGTCTCTTTCACAGTCTTGCCATGGTTTTGATCTACAGGCCTCGTAACCTGAGAATCTACTGCTTCCCTTGCAAGTTTAAAGGCATATTTAATATCATTACGTGCTACATGTGTGTGGCTGCAATAAGCAAATTTGCTTTGAAGAAGTAATACTTGATCAACTAACATTGAAATTTTTCTTTGCTTTGGCGGCCATCTCCTAATAACCTGCATTGCCAAATACATCATGAACAGCATTTTCTTTGCTCTTTATTTTGAAAATAAAAGGCTTTTT
>NW_018397257.1:6726024-6765658 GCF_002168275.2 Theobroma umbraticum
TATATATATATTATATTTTCCTCAGTAGCTTGAAATATTATTGCTTTATGAAGACTGAGTAAATGATCATATATTTATATTCATTTAAATTTAATAATTAAGATATTATTATTTTTATACAAGTTTATTTTATGACTTTATAAAAATCCGGATATACAAGAAAATTTGGATTCCTTCTATAATAATTAGGCCTTCTCGACCACACTCACTCCAACTTGATCTATAGACACCTTCATTCAAAATTTATTTGAAATTAATCATCATAAAAAAAAGGTTCAAACATATTTATTAAATTTAATTAACAAGTTTAACATACTTTTTCGAGTTAATTTGATAAAAAATCATGAGTCATTCTTAAATATAGTAGTGTGGTTATTTCTCATAGACCTTATGTATAAATTTGTTAATAAACATTTGAATAGATTTATGCATAACATGTTTTTAAAATAAATAAAATGTAGTTATGTATATTTAATTATTTGTTTTGTACATATATTTAATTTAATATCCAATTATGGACAGCTTTATCACTTACAATGCTGACCCTTTTCCTGCCCATAAGAAAAGCCTAGCCCTAGCCCAATAAATTCTTTGAAGCCCAAAAAGAGCCTATCAACTCTTAAATGAATTAAATATACTATATAATATGAAAGATAACTTGAACCAACAATTATGGGTGAAATGTATTAGGAAATTAAAATGATCGTGTTTTACAAATGGGGTGTTGGATATTTATAGGCTAATAGTCTATTTAGATAGAATTATAAAATAAAAATAATATTGAGGGATTTAATTAGAATTAATAATATTCAAATTAAATTTTAATTTTAATTTAATGTAATTAATACTTAAATTTAGATATACATAATTAAATTTAAAAGTTCAAATTAAACTACACTTCTTTATTTGGCTTTTTTAATGATTTTGACTATATGAGTTGCCTTGCCTACTTAAGTTACTGTTTGTTAGATTGTCTAGTTTAATCTAAAATCTTGTATAATCACATAATAGACATTCACACAAATATTTACTTATATTACTATATAATTCATCTAAATCTAAAAGCATATCTTAACAGGAGCCTGCTTCTACTTTGGGTCTGGACAAATCTTTGATTTGGCGTGGTTTGTTTTTATTTTCATTTTTTTAACTTTTGTTTAAGTTTTTGGCTCGCTAATCAAATTGCTAAGTTCTGCAGTAACGCATAGGTGATGACATGATAATCACTTAATTACAATAAATTAGATAAATATATTTATATTACTTTGATTGATTGTGATTTTAGTAAGTAATCATGTAACCTAGGACATTAAATCCACGGGTTAATCCAACCACGTGAATAATTTTTCCAAATTAAAAAGTTAACAGGATTGATAGTTCGATCAGTGATTGATTTAACTATTTGATTAAGTGTTGAATTGGTGAAGTTATATATATATATATATATATATATATATATATATAAATAGTTCAAGTCCAAATCTATTTGCCTTATAATTTCAGTATTTCATACTGAAGACTAAGTTTCATTAATCCAATCAAATGCATATTTTGGTCGTCCTAAATTCATTTCCAATTGCTCTGTTTCCATCTTCACTCTCTCTTTCTCTTGGAAGCAGTCGTAGCAATGTACATATCAGATGGATAGACACGACTGTCATGAATCAAAGAACCCAGAAAAACCAAAGAAGTTTCAAAAGACTGGAAACATAATACGTTGAAAGAAAACTAGAAAAACAGATTAAAAACACCAATTAACATCATGCTAATAGCGTTTTTAACGGATGTTTTTATCGAAAACGCCATTAAACACAGCCTAAATATCACCTTTTGATAGGCTATACGCTTAAAATATATACTTGTACTAATTAATTGTCCTTTTTGTGGTAGGAGAAGCTAATGTATCTAATTGGACAGACACCAGGCTCGACCACCCAACTGCATGCGAGAAACTGCTAGGAGTCTGCTAACCATATATTCAAAGTGAAAAAGTCTTCTGTCGATGGGTTCACATCAGATTAAGAGTCAGTTCAACAATTACTCGTGTCCATATGTGCAGGATTTCTAACTCCGATCACCTAACATACAAATTTTATGTATAAATTATGTACGCACATGCTAGCATTTGCTGAGACTAGTTGACTATTTTGACACTTCTCAGACCGTTAGGTTCTGTATTATATTGCAGAATTTGAGACCAAAAGAGTAAGCCACCTTCTTTGTTTTTGATCTTGACTTGAAAAACTTGCCGTGAAGGTACTTTCGTTGTAACTCCTTTGATTATTCAATGTTAAGTAATCTATGAGTAAACTATTGCCCTAAGTAATTTTCATTTCGGGGTTCAATGTTCGGATCAAAGAAAAAACCCTTGCCCGTAAACAATGTTGGTTTTAATTGTTTTGCTTTTGTTTCTTTTTTAAAAAACTTGATTGTCTTTTTTTACATGTTTGACTATTTCTTGATAACATTCTTTGATCATAATAACGGATCTAAACTTTTACAAGAGAGATAATTAAAAGATTATATTATTTTATAATAGATTGTTTGATTTAATTAAGAATGACAAAATTATATATATTAAAGTTTATACAAATTATAATAAAAAAAATTAAAAACTGAAATATGACAACTTCATTCGCTTTTACTTGATAATGTCATGTTAATATGCTAAATCAATAAGAAAGCAGTTCATAAATACCGAATAGTCGACCAAATTTTCAGTACAAAATCTTGGTTTGTTGAAATTTCTGCTGCCATCTTTTTTTCCAAAATGAATTGCTGGCTTTATGAGTTTTGCTTTCAAATGCAGCTATTAGCTCTTATGTTTGAAAATGCAATGAACAATTGCTACAGCCAATTCCGGGGTCAATGAAATGTACTGATGGCCCCCCCAAGCCTCTTCTAGAAACAGCATTTGTCCTTTTCCTATTTAGATCCGAATTCTTCCAAAACTTGTCCCTTTAATTTAAAAAAAAAAATGATAATACTATGTACTAATATAAGCTCAACGATTGACTTGCAAGCAAACATGGGTAGAAAAAGGGTTAACAACTGGTTCCGACATCTCTCTTTTCTTGACTGTGACAGTAAAAAGCTTCTATTCATAAATAAATTATATATTATTAAAAGAAGCAAAAATTCTCTTGTCATGAAAATTATTATATAAATCCTTTGTCTTTTTGGATAACTATGACTGAGGAGAATCGATATAGATACCATAAAGCCTGTTGATTATCATGTTCATTGTAATTTTAACAAATTAAGATGTAATATGTGATAAAAAAAAGTTTCATGTCTAGATTAATTAATAAAATATATGACATTTTCATCTTGATCTGGTAGTAATTTATAATATTGGAAGATTAATTATACCATATGCTATTAACTTTATGTCCAAGATGCAGTGTGAAAGAATTGGCATACCATGCATGACTTTTCTCTTGAAATTGTAAGTCGCAATTTCGTACACTTTCAATGTTCAAATTTAGCCATTTTTGAAGACTCACATCCAAAATGAATACTTGTTTTTTTTTTTGTTAATTTATATTTTTGGTACGGCCTCAAATTTTCTTAATTCTATATAAGTTTCAAAACACATATATAGTTCTCATTCAGAAAATTTAATATGTATATATGTAGTGATATCTAGCTAGCTAATTAAGTGTATGAAAAAGGATATAAACCCTTTTACCAAATAAAGGGAAACATATATTATGGAGTGAATGATGAGCATTTCCGCGTTAATTAAAAAGCTTAGTATGCGGTAAAGATAAGTGGGTCCTTTCCAAAGGATGGAATTGTAAATGATTTTACGCGTTAATCCCCTTTAGAAATTAATTAAGCAACTTTTGTTCATAGTTTGCTTTCCAACTTTAGGGAAGTGTTTAATAAATCGAAGGCCAAAACACAGCCTGCAATCGATTATCAGCCGCACGAGATGCAGTAAGAACCCACCCACGGATTAATGGCTGGTGATCATGATTTGTATCGGTTAGGGTGAGAAAGCAAGCAGGTGAAGTTCCAAAGGCTGCGCTCTCCCCGAGCACACGCCAGATGTTGCTTGCGAAATTCCACGGCCGAATCTTAAAAGCAGTAAGGGTTAGAGGATGCCAACAAACGGAAAAAGGTTACTACAAGACAATGCAAACCAAAAGTTTTGCCGGCATCTTAATGATTACATTCTATATACTTTATTTTAAGAGTGTTTTACGGAAAATTTATTAATATAGATTTGTATTAAAAAAATCAATTTTAATCATTATCTTTTATAATATAATACAGAATTAAAATCTTTAATAAATTGCATGTATGAAAATTTGTAAATTTTATAACTTATAATTTTATTTAAATTGATGATCAAAATTAATTTCGTCTTATGAAAATGTCAATAAAATGAAGAGAGTAAATTATTCTTACTACATCAGTCATCGTAACTACAATTGTATCGATGAAGAAATAGTATGTTATTAATCCCAAATGCAACCATGTGCTTTGTGATCAATATATATATATTGATATAGAAAGTTTTAATGAGGTATCACTACCTAATTAATTGACACATATGTTGACATATATATATATATAAGGAAGGATCTGTATATCTAACCATGGAATTCCATGGTTCAAAATAAGTATCTTGTTGCCCATTGAAACTGATCATATGGTGTTGTTTTCCTTCATTTTTTTTTTTAGGTTAGATACTTTTGAAACATGAAAAAGGTCCATACTGACTTCAAGTTCTTTGGCTTTTCTCCTTATTAGATTTAAGTGGGGATTGCTGTTCAAATGGTCTTGTTCTACTCCAATTAAACATGGCTTTCTGTTAGCTTTTGTCCTCTACCTCATCTCATCTTTTTGAATCATTTTGATTAGGTTGACACGTACCCTTAAACTATACGCTTAAGCTAATGCCACTACAGTCAACAATATAAATCAATCTACGTCCACTACCATTGCAGTGGTTCTCTATCATTAATAGCACCAAAGTTTGTTAATATAGATTGCCTTGAATATGTTAGTTTATTATATAAAGTCATTTGAGGAAGACCCATTTGTTTATTTTCTTTTTATAAGATACGTGTAAGAAAAATGCGCTAATAAGTTAAAAGATTATCATTTTATATACTGACTATGGAGTTTATCTTGATATACACATGCATATCCGAACCATGATATTGGCTTTTAGATAACAATCGAATAAATGGGTACGTGGCTGTCATTTTTATGCAATTAGCATCCAAGGGAATGGGTAGGAGAGCTCCATAGCTATCAATTCAGAGAAGAAAAATGATCCAAGAAACAAAGCACATGATCTGAAATCATCTGGGCAGGCATTGAATCGTGACAAGATGTATAGTCTTTTATTCTAAATTGTCGTTAATTAATCATTTACGAAGGCAGAAAGTTTGTATAATGACAACAATATCTTGAATTCAAGGGGTTCGTATAGTAAAGAAGACATTCCGCCCCTTATATTTTCTTTCAATCTAAAGTTTGAGGTGAAATAATAGAACTCTTGCCCACAAAAAATAATTCTCTAAATAACTCTTGGAAATTACCAAAAGAAATATTGGCAATAAGAGTCGTAGCCTTTCAAAAGTTTAGTTCGACATAAAGGTTCCTTCAACCTATAGAATGGAACCTTTACTGCCGATAAAATTTCAAATGCCCCTTTCGCTATGCACTTTTAGAATTCCTAGAAAAACCGGTAAGCAGGGGCTCACACGCCCACAACTACCCAATTTTTCGTCCTATATAGCAATGCTATTAGCTACATGCTGGGCGGTTCACCAATAACAGAGAAAAACCAAGACTCCATCCAATGTCATATATATAATAGTAATATATCATGCATGTGGCTTTATCCTTTTGAACAAAGCTAATGACTCATTACCAGCAACAGCAACAAGATTTTAGCTATTTAAATCAAAAACAGAGAGTATAAATCCACATTCTTGGCCACGAGTCACCAACTTTTGGACCACATGGGTTTTGAAGCAATGGTCAAGTGCCCCTTTAGAGGGACCAAGTGTCCAACAAATCTGAAATATCCATCACGTGATTATTATAACTAGAAAGTGCATATAAATATGGGTAATTAAAGTAATATTTAGATTGACTCTTATAAAGGGCATTTTATTCTTAATCCTTATAGAGACTATAACTCTTTTTGATTTCGCTCACAATTAATTTGATGGTCAGAGAGATGAGTGGGAGCCATGTTTCAACTTCTCGCACAGCTTCTGTCTTGCATTTTGCGATCTAACGTGATTACAATGTTGATCTCACAGTTAGATTTCAGGAGTAATTAAATTTACTTAAGTAGGACTTTATTATAAGCGTGATTATCAAATGAATTATATCTAACTAGTAGTCTAATGACTATTGGAAGCACATGCTTTTTGTCAAAATGGTCTAACGAGATCTAATCCTACAAGTACGAGAGATCCCCCAACATGCCACCTTTGTTTCCTTTTGGATTCATCCTTACCTTTGTTGCAAATCGAACGGGCATAAAATGACAAAATGACTAGTCATGCCAAGAAGAGCTATTGTCATAATATTTGTAGTACATGGGGCACTGTTGGTTTCATTGGATTAGCTTTGACTTTTCTGAAACCCCCCATCTTGTTTTAGAAAAGGTTTCGAGAAAAGAACAGGAGAAGGAGCTACAACCCACCTTTTTAGTCAAAAGAAACAAGATATGTTTCCCCTTGCTAGCATGGAAAATAATGGCATGTTGGGTAAAGAATGAAGAATTTCTGCCTTCTTCCTCTCCCTCCAAAAAAAAAAAACCAGTTACCGACAAATGAAAAGTGTGGTGTATACCTTGCTTAGCATCAGTTCACGGGGAAGCACATGATTTGAATTATACTTCCGAAAACGCGTTATAAGGAGGGGGTGGGGGGGAGACAAAGCACCCAACCCATCATTAATTTTTTGAACAAAAGCTAATCCAAAGATCAACATTACCACGTGTGCTGCTGCTTCTTTTACACAGGAGATTGCATAATCCAATTCAAAGGGTCCATTTTTCTACATTAACAAAATGTTAAAAGGAGATTAAAGACATCTAATCATGATTAAAACGCGCCTATTTTAATTGATAATCATTTTTATACGGTACGGTTTTAGAATATGTACTGCCAGTACTTACATCTTGTGGACCCGCTCTGTTTAGCTCAAGATAACAACCTTATTACTAGGGAAGATGCCAAAACTTGAGGAACTAATTTTTACTGTATCGCGGACTAAAGCATATGTTGCCTAGCTAGTTGTAATTACCACACTATCCATCATATCCTAGAGGTTTCCATCTTTGTTAATAATATTATACTCTATAAATATAATTATTATAATAATATTTGACTTTTGTGAACCTACTACTCCCAGAATTTTCTTTTTTATTCAAAAACAAAGTCTTCAATGGAAATTTTAATCCGCCCTTTAGATACACTTTTTACAATTAAATAGATCTTGAGACTGGAAGTTGTAATTTTACGAAATATGATGAGATTATCATATATTATTTTATTCTGTTTTAGGGTTTAAAGAAAGGAAAATTGCATTTCTCTTCATCTCACGATCATTTGTCTTTTGAACACGATAAATTAAAAAAATACATATAATAATTGAAAATATCAGAGGAATGGAACATGTATGTATGGAAGAGCATCACGACATGTGGATCATGATGTCATTTCCCATTTACAGGAAAAGGACTTGTCGATATAGAGCTTATACATGTAAGTTATGACGCATCCAGTGAAGGGATGCAGGAAGAGGAGTGGGTAGTGCAGAATGCAATTAAACAAAATTGTGGTGCTGAAGCTGAGATGGACTCTTCAATGTTGTTCCTTTTCGAAAGGTCAAATTGTCATCCAACTTAGTCAAACTTAGGAAAATAATAGACTTGGAAAAGACACATGGTATGGAAAATGACTATACGGGGTTCTCTATTGAATATTAATCAATTTGCTCATCGTCTTAGAAAAGGATTAGTCTTGCCAATGGCCATATCATGACCCTGATGATATTAGAAATATGCACCAATGATTTAGAAGCATATTTAATCTCGAATATCCATGGATCTAAATAAATAAAACTATTAAAGTGAATATAAATTAACATAAATTTAACTTGTATCAATTTATTAAAAAATCTTTTTGCTTTCATATAAAGTATTATCTTAAATAGTAGAAAGAATCTCACATAATTTAATGAAGTTTTTGAAAATACTGATAAAGGATTGATATCAACAGAGAGTTGTTTTGGGAGTGTCTTAGCAAAATCGATAAACAAGTAGTTGCTAGCTCGGCTGTTTAATCAGTTCCTTAATATTGCAATAAGATTAGTGCTCATAGATGGCAAGCGTAGTGGAGAGCAAAGGAAAGAGATGGTCAAAAGCTAGTTTGACAAGGAAATAATTGAAGCATCAATCTTAAGTAATCATAGTAGGTGACCTAAAAGTTGTTACAATTTCAATAATCAGCACAGGAATTATAAACTTAGGAAAATAAAGTACATATTTCTCTTTCTCTCCAAACATGGCAAGTTACATGGAGGAAAAAGACCTATCTACTTCGTCTAGCTTTAACAAAGAGATTAGATCCTACGTGACATTTCCCCCATATATCTTTTGTTCACATTATATCCTATTGCTAAGTTAAATTTATTAATCTAATGTAGTCCTTCAACTTCTCCTTCTTTGGAGCCATTGGCTTAGAGTTAGGAGAGTTTCATGGGACCTTTCTCAAAGCTGCTATGCGATCTAAGCATTAATCATGTCCAAAGAGGCTCCCATATTGACCCTAAGTTGTTATTGTCTTCCAGGAAGCCTGGGTTGCTCTGGTAGCTTTGAGGGCTGCTGGTGAAAGTGTCGACGGATTGGTGGGAATTTGGTTGAGGAGACTGTGCCATCTCCATGCAAAGTAAAGCCACAAGGTTTGCTTGCTGCAACTGCATGTTGACTACTTCAGCTTGAGCTTTGGCTAATTGTGCTTGGAGCTCATTGACTTGCTTTTGCAGCTGGCAAATTGCCCCTGCACACCCATAAACCGGGTCTCGGATCCTTGCACTAGCCTCATAAACCATGCTGCTTACCGCATCAGCCCTTTGAGACTCTGGAAGTTCCTGAAAAATTCAGAACCACCACTCATTTAATTAGCATCTAAATTATTGACTATATTGAGAAGTCTACAACTATACCTTAACAACTAATCAAATCAGTCTGTTAATCAAACCCAAAAGTAAACAAATGAATAGGGCCTTGACTATGTCTATTGATGACTATCCGGAAAGTGAAATATTATTAGTCAAGAGAACCTAATTCCAAGTTACATGAAATTTGATTTGGGAACTGTGAGCAGCACATTTTTCATGGGGTATAGTCAATTTCCTCATTCCATATATATGGAAAATGCAATGTGTAGGAGAAGTTAGTACGTATATATTTCTTGATATAGTCAGAGATAACTTTCAAAAGAAAAGAGAAAGAGATAGAGTCAGAGAGGTATTAGGAAGTGTCAACATGTTATGCAGAGAGTAGGGTCGTTTCCACATGCTGTGTCTCTGCCTATGTAAACAAACCATGTAACTTGCTTTTCAATTTGCTGTTCCGAATAAACTCAGATTTTATTAGATAGAAAGCGTGAAGCTGCGTATTATATTTAGACTTGTCATATTCTTAGCTTAGCCTGCAGCCTACGCCACTAGCCCGTCCATAAAGACTACTAAACCCGTTTTGGTTGGAGAGGATAGATTTTCCAAGTCCAACACTACTAGAACTTCTGACTTGACAACAAGCAACAATACAGAGTGATTTATCATATGGTATGAACCAAATCTTGCTTCTCTTAAACATATTTAAGTTTTAGTTTTGATGAATCCATACTTAAAGGAATATAGAGGAGGAATAAAGTTGTTAAAATGCACCCAAAAAAGAACCACTAAATGACTTTTTTCGTTAATAACTAGAGTATCTTTTTGTCACATTTGTCAACGCGTTAAAGCAAAACCCTTTTAAAACCATTTCACACTAGTGCTACAGTAGCCATTCTCTCGCTGAGAAAATCTCCTAGTACTAGAAATAACAAAAGGAATAGTGAATGTCAATTTGCAGGGGAGATCATCAAGGACCCAGAACAAATAAACTACCTGCAAGAACTTGATTATGTTGCTAGCACCAAAGACGCGATGAGCAATGGTAAACTTGGCTGGTTCAGTAGGAGGAAAATACGGTGCCAAGACACATTTATCAGCACACCTTCTCCTTAAAATCTTGCAAGCGGCACAAGGGCTAATAACAACCGGTGGAGTTGAAGTAGTAGTAGTAGTAGGAGGAGGAGGAGGAGGAGGAGACGATGAATTCGAAGAATTCGGAGAAAGAGATTGAGGAGAAGATGTAGTAGCAGTAGTAGGAGGGGGAGGAGGAGGAGTTGCTTCAGTATATTCCATCTTAAACATGAGTTTTAAGGCTTTTAGGTGCAAAGGAGAGAAATGAGGAGGAAGAGGTGGTAGGGGGGGTTAAATGTTGGGGTTTGCTTTTGCATAGAGGAGGGTATATTTATATAAGAAATGAGGCAAAACAGTGAGGTCATGTAGTATAAGACATGACATCATTAGCTCAAAATCCTTTAGGTTGCGTGGCTGGCTGGCTGCTGTGCTGTGTTTTCACCATACCCAATTTGTTTTTTCTTAGTTCCGTTAGGTTCATGATTTTACACTTTTTTTGGCTTAATTGCGTGAAAAAATAACTCTTCTAGTTTGAAACCTCTTACTCCCTAGCTTCCCTTGTCTATTTTACTCTTAAATTCTTTCCCCTTTTTCTCCACAAGAAATATCCCCCTTTGATAAATATGCGAGGAAAACTCTAAACGTGGCCATTGGACTAAGACTATCAATATGCATAATTTTTTTTTTTGAAAGCTGATTTTGTTAGTTTCTGACTACTCATATGCCATTTCGAGTCTTTTATTTATTACAATAGATAAGATCTTTCCAAAGTTTTCGTTATTATGGATCTTCTGATTTTATTTATGAAGTCATTTGTTAATTAATAACATAAAATATCCAAAAAAAAAAAGCTAATAATTTAATTGGCTTATATCATTAGCAATGTCTACCATATCATTCCTTTCACATTAACTTTGTTTTAAAAGAGAAGTTTCCAATATGTTTTCTTTCCTATTCTCCCTTTACCAGAAATTTTTTTTTTCTTTGTAAAATTCTATACCCACTGCCTAACTTTAGGAGTAAAATGGTTGTTCTAGCAAAGAAAATGTTTCTTCTAACCCTGTCTCCAACTTTCTTGGACTCAAATCATGCATTGATTTTCAAACCATATGATAGAAAAAGAAAAAAAAAAAAAGTCATACTTCGTAATCACCTATATGCTGAATCCTCATACCAATACCCCTTTCAACACGTTATTAACGTATAATTAGGGTATCCAATTCTCTTGATTATAAATGTAATTCATATTTACGCCATTATCTTTTCAATTATTATATAGAAGTTTCAAAGGTGAGAAGAGATTAAAGCGTATTATTAGAGCTAGAACGTTATCAAGTAGGATTAACATGATTTTGTAATCAAAAACAAAAGGAAGAAAAATAAATAAGCCAAATTATACTCAAGTGGTCCACAAATAACTACTTCTTGGTGTCCCAAATTCCAAAAGGCCACGTAGCTAAAGTCTTTAGATTAAATCAGTTGAGACCGGTTTCCTTTGGCGCCAGTTATTGGGGTTGCTGCCCCCTACATCAGACAATGCCATCTTTCTAACCCTTTAACAACCACCCAATGACCTGCCCACTTTATGAGAACGACACTAGATTTTTCTTCTTTTAACAAGAAAAAAAAAAAAAATTTCACGTAAATCCAATACATATGGGCCAACTAAATACAATCTTGCAATAATAAGTATACTTAAATGCACGTGAGGGAAAAAATACACCAAGGCAGCTAGAAGAAAAAAGGAGCAAAAGTTGGTAAAAGCCGGTTGGCTCGATGTGCACATGAAGATAGAAATAAAGAAAATTTTGGATAACAAGTCTCAGGCTGTCATGGCACCTCAAATATTTAATTTATTAATGATGCATAAGTAGAATTCAAATTTCCTTTCTCTAATTAAAAAAAAAGTATTGATTAAGCTGCCATTAAGGATTGTGACATCCCTAAACCTTTTACTATGAAAAAAAAGGAAGAAAACCCTTTTAATGGTTATTGAAAAATCGAAATCATTGATTACTTTATAATTTAAGTTGTAATCCTAAGTGACCAAAAATTTCCACCTCATGGAAAGCAAAAAGGGGAAGAAAAAAAATGTTAAGGAAGCTTTCAACTTTGCGGTGGAGAAGTAGTTAGACTAACGCAAATATTCTTGGCAATTCCACCTCCACTCCCACTAGTGTCCCAAAAGAGTCTTTTGCGTGTGGACCTTTAAGGCCAACAAAGAAAATACACCCAAGCCAGCTTTGCTTTTGGTTTTACAAGTTTGGGAACAAATTAAGTCATTTCTTTTAATAAATAGTGTTCTAATTGGTAAGTAGCTTGGCAATGTAAAGTGTAAACACAAACAGCTTCTATATCCATGTATATCCCGCCCAAATGCGACAAAGATATTTTGATAAACCAAAGGCAAAATTGCATTAAATTAACCATTGCTTTGTGGGATCTGATCATCTTGTCTCTACATATATACTTGGTTGGGTTTGAGATTATGTTCGTGCTCTTTTAAATATATTTTTTTTGGGGGGCTCTTTCATTGTGTTTTCATTTTTGTTGTTTTAGATCAATTTCATCATATGTCGTTTTTATGGTTTTATTTTTTTAAGCTAATCCTAAATTTTGAAAGTAAATTGGACGGGTCGCAAATATTGTCTTTTATGATACATGTAAAACTTTGTTGGATTTAGCTATAAAAAGAGAGTAATACTCTTCTCATCCCATATATATATTTTTTCCAAAATTAAAATATATACGAAATCTTCGAATTAAAAAGTTTAAACTCTAATTATATTAGAATGTATTCTTGCGATAGGTATAACGGGTTTCCAATTATTATTATGATGGTTTATTTATTTATTTTGTTTTCATTACAAAATTTGATACTTTTGACATATAGCTTCCACCTTTTCCTTTAACATTTTGGCACAATGGGGGGTGAGTGCCCTCACGAGACACACCTTCCTCCCTTTCCCAACTTGTTTCTCGTGGCAATCCTCTTTCTCTTCAAAAATCCAAGAATCTGAGTTTAGTGAACACCTAAACTTGAGGTAGTATATATTCACTTAATCAATCTTTCCTTAATTCTTATTTGCTTTTTTTAAAAAAAAACAATGTTACTAGGCCAAAATATACGACCTTTTCATAATCAATTCAATCATTTTGCACAAGAAAAACTTGATAAAAATCAGTTAATATGACAAAAATAGGATCCAGGCAACAGAAGATTAGTCAAGTTTCAGTTGCCTTTCCTAGATATATATCATTTGAAGTTGAGCGGTGGCTGCTAAGTTGAAACGTCGTAATCAGAGTAGAATGGTCCTGCGGCTATGATAATTATCTTCCTCTCCGAACAAAGTGCTCTGAAGTTATACGGCATTGGTACTTTCTCATCGCATCCATTGGGTTCATGCATGATTAGAAGGCAGCTTTCCACCATTAATAATTGCAAAACAATGCTGCTGCAGCAGCAGGCCAGGAGCAGCCTTGATCAAACGGTCAGGGTAAGGATGCGCGTGGCTCTGAAGGGGTGCCCTGATTCTCAAGCAAAGTAGTTCTTCTGTAATTACTGCAACTAAGACCATGACCAGGACACAACGTTATTCTTTTATTTTAGACTTGACCAGCAGCTTTCAAACCCTTTTCACATTGATGACAAACCTAAGTTTTGTGAACCAAATAAATGTGCATGGATCTCGTGATGACCAACAAAAACTAGTGGAGGCTGAACTAAAAAGCTGAAGAATTTAAGAATATTCAGAAGAAATTAATGGTAATAAGTCTTCCCACATGACTGCAAAGTTGTCAAGGTTTGCAGGAGAGCTTTCGTTTATCTCAACTCCGTATAGACTTCAATTTGCTTTAGGGTGTTCATCCAGCTTACGGAGCAAATGGAGGCCCACACGGTTTTAGGGCAGCAGGTCTTTGGTTACAACCAGTTTTCCCACTCAGACCGCTAGCAATCACCGAAATCAACACTAACTACAGCTAAATGCAACCTCTCAACTCTCAAGAGTCCTCAAAATTCTTGCCCTTGTTTTTTCAATTTCTATGACTTAAGGACTTCCAATGAGTACATCAGTTGAAGACTGAAAGCCAGATCGGTCCATGGCGTCAGCCTCATGACATGTCTAAAGTCTTACACTAAACATAGATTATTGGTTGTTTCATTGTAAAATAATGGAACAATACTTTGAATTACTCGTCGGACACTGTAAGGCTAAGTGGATAGAGAACAAATGGTGGTCTAGAAGTAGGAACAGTTCTTCCACTAATTAAACTTTGAAAATGTTGGCGAATAAAGAACACGACTTGAATCTCTTTCATGCCTTCAGTCTAAAAGAGGGGCAGGTTTCCTAAATCCTATAAAAATCAATTGAAGAATCAAGTGCAACCAATGAGGCTTGCTGGATTGATGGAGCTAGCTAGTTGCTATAGGTTTACTATTGTGAATTAGAAGGCTGCTGCATACACCAAAGAAAAGCAAAACATCTTACACAGGTATAGGCCAGTAACAAGTCAAGATCATGCAGAAACTAATAAGTTAAAATTTTTGGTTTGGGAAATGGTCTAGCTTTATGCATCAAGTCTTTGTTTTGGTGATTTCTCCAATAGAAGTATGAGAACATGAACTTTTATATGAAGTGCATGAAGGAGTTTCATGTGGGAAGCATGGATATGTAATTGTAAAGCACACTCCTCGATTGAGTAGATGTGAACGTTGAATGGGGAATCAGATTTATGGAATTTGGAGGGTAGGAACACGAGCATAAAAGGAAACTGGTTTGGTGCGCTGTTCACACAGCCTTTAGATTAGGTGCCTTTTCCTGGTTGCTGTCATATAGTTTAGAATTCTAACCCTATGTGACGGGCATTATATTAAATTGTAGGGCTTAGACTTTTGAAACCTTATCCTTCCAAGGCCAATTTTTTACAAGGAAGGTCAGAGATTATGTCCCATAGCAGAGGACAAAAATCAACCTACTTATGACCTTAACTGCCTTCAAATTCTGAAAATGACTTCCAATTACCCTAAAATTGGATTTGCTTACTCCTTCCGCCTGGTGCCATTCCTGTCATAGGATAATAATTGGACATGAGTTAGCTTCAATATGAAGCTTTATTTACTCTGCTTATCCCTGAATCTTGTTTGCATGAAACTCTTTTCTACTTTTAGCTGTAAAAATTTACCAAGGACCTGGACTATTGGTTTGACCCATAATCCAAGACATATATATTCAGTCAGGAAAGGTTGATCAAGCCCCACAAATTAACTTCCATTAACATTTAAACCAAAATTAATTTTGGTGTGAAGTCAGGGTTGATGAGGAGCACAGCAGAGATTAAACTCCATAAAATTCAACATTTTTCTAGATCCTTGCTAGGCTGCTGGAGGCATGCAATCAAGAACAAAATTTTTCTTTTCAAAATAAGTATGATGTTCATGGATGCTAATCACAAACTGTTCATCAGCCCAAGGTCAATTATTGTCATGTCAAGTCTCTAGAAAGTCTTGATTCCCTGGTTGAGTTAGGTTCGGCTTGACCGCTTTCTATAGAAAAACGATAGTGATGCATCTGAAACAAAAGAGTATTAACGTCGGAAAAGTCTTCCTTTAGCCATTTGTTTAGGTTGTCATAGAAAGTTCAAACTTTTCACACCGGGATTGTATTAACACTGCAACTACTTCTGTAGGCCATAGCATTGAATCGCACAACAAGCAGACATAGAGGAAAGAGTATAGAATCAATTCCTGCAAATTGAACATTGAGAACCAATCCTCCCTGCAATATACCAAGACAATTGTGCATTTAAAGAACTCCAGAGAGGGGAAATGAAACTAGAAATGATAGCTTAGAATTATTAAATATTTTTTAGCAAAAAGACCGGGATGCTACTATGTTTCACCCTTTTGTGCCTGAATTTTGGACATATTTATCCTCCATAAAAATCCAGAGAGATATATCCTGCATTATCCTACATCTAAATTGTGATACATGGTCATTTAGAACAAGAAACAATAAAGCACTCTTGTCAAACTTGTAGGGGTAAAAGCAAGCACATTCTTCATGTATAGTGAAGGAAGGACTCCCTCAGGAAATAATCATGCAAGGATTTCTTTTATAAAAATTTCAGCATAGGTAGAAGGTCTTCGAAAACATTTGATATCTATTGCTAAAATTTCCTATTTATTTGGTAACAGCAAGTCTGTCAAACTTCAAAAGCAAATGACTGAACATGGGGGAGAAAAGAAATAGATGAATAAAACATGAAATCAGAAGCTATTCTTATCCAGAAAAAGGAATTAGAAGTTATTTTCTCAGCAAGGACTCCAATACCATTGTCTTGAACAAAGTAATTTGCTGTTTATGAAGACATATGTAAATGGTACAACCACCTGACAATTGCAATATATCATGTCAGACACATATTTGATTGTTAAATTTCTTAGAGCTTAAACATTGACCACATTACATTCTCCAAAACGTTGTCACATCAGCTCATCAGCTCACACAAGAGAAGAAACAATTAAAGAGCAAGAAAGTGAAAGAAAAAAAATTTTCTGCAGCAAGGCTAATAAAAATATGTTCAAGAAACATCAACGAGGAGAAATACATAAGTTGCTTACCAGAAATACCGATCAATTCATGGACAGGAAGTGGCACATAGCAAGCTTTGGCAACCCCCCTCCCCTGCTTCTAACTCATCATCATAGAAGTCTTGAAGAGTAACCACATCAATGGTGTATGACTTGGACCTCCTTACCTCTGCACTGGTCAAGAGGAAGTGGCACATAACAACCATTCACTCTAATTGTTGGCAATCAATCTGATCAAGTGCATTACCAGAGCTCATTACCAGAGCTCGCTGTTATCATCAACTCAATCTGCCCACTAGCAACCATGTCAATTGATAGTAGCCACTGTTCATGAATCTCCAATGCTCATTCCACTGGAATGCCTTTTAGCTTGAGAAAGTGACCAATCCCAGATGTCAAAAAATTTCCAGAATCCTATCCCTTAGAAAGCCTTTGCAAAACTTTGAAGATGGAAATTGGTCAAAGCATTTAAGCCAAGTAACACATGGCTGGCTGGTGACATAACTTCTGCCTAGCAGCAATTTGAGCATTGGCAAGAGCCATTGCAAACCCAAAAATAATGGCCACAACCTTAGCAGTTCATTTTAGGATCCAAAAACACATCAGAGCCTTGGCATTGCTCAAAAAGGAAGATCAGCCTTCTTAACTGACATGTGGTGTCATGGCCTCTTTCCTGAAACTTAGATCAGGGATCAATGACTTACCAGCCATAATAAGTGCAGAAGCATGTTTTGCCAATCTCCCAACTGCTATGTGCAGAAATGTTACAGTGTGAAAAACACAACGGGTTGCCTTAAGAAAGAAAGAGCCACGTAGGAAGTCACACAGTGATATCGCTTCTGCCTAGCAGCAATTTGAGCAATGGTAAGTGTCACTGCAAATCCAAAAATCAATGCCAAGAACCTTAGCAGTTCATTTTAGGACCCAAAAACAGATCACAGCCTTGGCATTGCCCAAAAAGGAAGATCAGCTTTCTTAACTGACATGTCGTATCATGGCCTCTTACCTGAAACTTAGATCACGGTTAGTGACACTTTTTTTTTGAAAGTAGATCAGGATCAGTGACTTACCATCCACAACAAGTGCAGCAGCATATTTTGCCAATCTCCCAACTGCTATGGGCACAAATGGCACAGTGTGGGAAACACAACGATTTGCTTTAAGCAAGGAAGAGTTACATAGGAAGTCACACAGTGATATAGCTTCTGCCTAGCAGCAATTTGAGCATTGGCAAGTGCCATTGCAAATCCAAAAATCAATGCCACGACCTTAGCAGTTCATTTTAGGACCCAAAAACAGATCATAGCCTTGGCACTGCTCAAAAAGGAAGATCAGCTTTCTTAACTGAAATGTCGTGTCATGACCTGATTCCTGAAACTTAGATCAGGGATCGGTGACTTACCAGCCATAAAAAGTGCAGCAGCATATTTTCCCAATCTCCAAACTGCCATGGACACAAATGGCACCATATCAGAAACACAACGATTTGCTTTTAGCAATAAAGAGTTGCATAGGAGTCACAAGAATGGACCCCAGCCTGCTTAATGTGTTAACATCACTTACCCCCAATCCCACAGACAGAGAGAGAGAGAGACATAGAGAACCACAATACTGTGATCAGAAACTACATCTCCAAAAATTCAATTGCATCAGATAAATACTTCTTAATCCATTGAGGTTGTTTTGGGTAAACCTCAGCAGCATGGTGTCACAAGCTTTTAATCAATATACATGAGGAGCCTATGCCTATTGCAATGGCAAGAGCGCCATCTTTGTTCTTTTCCACAAACTCTCTTTGGCTGCTCAATTCTTAACTTCTTAAGGAAGGCATTGAGCTCTCTGACTTCGGCTGCAACTATGGGACCCAGAAATGTACCCCAGAAGGCTACATGTACAGTCCTATTGGCACATAAAGGTTTGTCCAGCATCTAAATAGGGTGATGGGTAGGGATAGCCAACTTCATGGATGTTTGACCTCCAACCTGACAATGATGCCATGGGGTAGTTACCAATCAATAACATGAAGAACAACTTCGACTGTAAGAAAATCATTCATAATCCACAGATTCAAGTTTCAAGATTTAAATTTATTAGAATTGCCATAGTGGCATTCTGAAACGAAGAAGGCTAAAAAGGATATTGGAGGGAACAAGTTAGCAAATATATGCCAAAAGGAAGATGATGCTTTGCAACAATGCCATTTCCAGGCAGATGCCTAACCTATATCTCACTTTAGCATTAAACTACAAATCAGAAGGCCATCTCTTATACTGGCTTTAAATACCATACATGCACAACTCAAAGTGAAGAATAGCAGAGGATCAATCAGAACAAGATCCTAAAAATCAGGATGGCTGATTACAGATTTCGCACATAAAAAGCAGTTTTGACATAGAGGCAAGACTGCATGACAATTCTATCCTGTGATTGGAATAGCCTGCTGCTCAATCTAATTAAAAATAATGGAAAACATACATAATATATTGTCCTAAAAGTTCATCCTTCTATTATCATTTTCATCACGCATGACTAATGCTCCTTGGTGTCATATAAACATGTAGCCACATATATAAGCAACAAACTTTTACGGAACAAGTATTCAAGATTCCTCATGAATATCAACTTGGGAGAATTAATCCAATTAGTCAGCACTTGAAAGTGAAAAATCCAAAACATGTTTATAAATATGACATGATAAACCAGGTTCACATACCTGCAGGAAAGAAACAGAAACAGGAAGAGGGTAACATAAACCTGAAGGAGAAAAGATTTATTGGGTAGCAACAATAGCCAAACTAAATTCTTTCACCAACAAAGTGAAGTCCTCCACCCAAAGTAAAACCCACTTTCAAGACGTCATCCTCCTCAATTTTCTTAACCTGTGCACAACCTTATCCAGAGTGGCCATATGCCTCTGAATTTTTCAAGAAGGATTCATGAAAAGCATGGCCCAAAGCCATGGATTCACCAAGGGATTTCATTTTGTGTTGTCAACATTGTTCTGAGAACAAGGGAATTTCTAAAATTAAAATTCTGGGATTTGTAACATAAATTCACAATGGTCATAATGATCTTCAGAAACCTATACTAACATAAAAAATCAAACTCAAGCAATGGTTCCTGAATTTTCTCCCTGTTTCTCTCCTCTCCCTCTTTGAACTGCTTACAGCTTACTCTTATACACTTGCCATATACAGCATGCCTACATAAATTATTAGCACATAGTTTTTTTTTTTTTTTGAGTTGCATTAGCACATAGTTATAAAATGCATAGGAATAGGAGGACAACAACAACATTATTCTTACGCAAGATCGAGAACTTCAAGACTGGGAAAAGGCAACTAAATCACCGAATGAAGGGTCACAGAATAGTGTTGCAAATGTGTGCTTGTTTAGGAACAAAGAATGCACCAACCACAGAGAAAAATGTTAGTGAGCGCGTTCGGAGTCGATATCATATACTAGTTGGAAAAACAATTGCTCGAAGGAATAACCAAACAAAGAAACAATCAACTTAGATAAAGAACTAAAAGAAGTTTTTACCTTAGTCACCACATAACCTAATGTCATTCAGAATATCTGGTCCAAAGCCTACCCAGCTGACAAGTCATAACTCATGAGCAGCCATATTTGCTTATACGAAGCGAAAACTCCAGTACCTTTTGCAAGCCAAACCAAACGCCATCCCGACCTTACTAATGGCCTGCACGCCTCCTTAATTTTACACATGAATAATAAATCCCACTTCTAGAGTACCCAAGAGTAAAAGCAGGCCTGGTAAATCAAACAGAGTAAAATGACCAATCTCATTGGCCCCGACCCAAGGCAGAAATCGTTTCTGTGCTTTCGATTTTGATTGGGGGAAAGCGATTGCAACCCAGTTCTTTGAGCGGGGATGATGAGTACATCAATCAAATGAGAATACTGTTTTTTTTTCTCTTTTTACAGGAGACTCGTACAGAAAAAAGAATAAAAAGCCATTCTACAACTGTTAAGTTGCACCTGTAGTGACTTGAGGAAGTAAATTTGCTAATTTATTACCATATTATACTCATCTTGTTGATTCCATTGATACAACGTGAGAGAACTGGGGTTATAGATACCACTGCAAAATGTCAAAACTTCATGGCGGCTGTCTTGGAGATAGCAAATCTCTCCTTGGCCCATCAATATTTGTCCAAAAATCTTTGCCAAACCATGAATTGAAGCAACCAAATTCAATTGGCAACTATTCCAAATTCACTTCTCAACTATAAACTTCCCTATGACAAATCACAAGTACACTACTATTCAATACTGTCAAGGCGAAAAGTACAAGCTTTCTCTGGACAAATGGAGCATCCTCTCAACTCTCAAACGTTTCTCTCTCATGGTAGTATGAAATCGAAAAGTCTTCTGTCTTTATTTCACGTGGTGTAAAAGGTTTAGATCGCAAATGCATAAAGGCTGATGCGTGTTTAGACATCTACACGCTAAGAGAAAGGTCCTCCTTTCATTACTTTTATTTTTCAATTCATTTTTAGTCCATCATATATTCACAGGAATGGATGCAGGATTTATGCTTAGTAAGAGCAGGCTGAAGGATATATAATTTTAACCAACTATATAGAAATAATAATGGAAGAAGGAGTCCAATCCGACCAAAAACTCTTATTAAGACAAGGTTTTGTGGGAATTTTTATTGAATTTTGGAAAATAAATTTAACATTTTTTGTTGAATAATAGTATTCTTTATAATTTAAAAAAAAAAACATAAAGCTTTGGTGAAGTCGCCCGTGCCCGAAAATGATACCGGTAAAACACTTCTCGTAAGATAGAAGAAAAAGATTCTGTTTCAACCATGTCAAAGCCGACCATGCCGACGGAACTCATAAAAGTCAGCGGTCGGCTCCTACGTTGTACATTCCTCCCATCATCCGACGTCGTTCAATAACCCAACTAGAAGAAAATCAAACCCGGATAGTTTACGGTTGATAAACAAGGACAACTCTACAACGCCATTTGACTATGCAATGCTGGTCCACGCCATAATTCGCTGCCCATTCTATGCATTTATTCTTCACGCCATCACAATTTAATTTTTCATTTTTAACCCCATTGCCGACGCTTCCCTTATCTTAATCTAATAATCTTCGTCCCCATCTCTTTGTTTTCCCAAAAACAAGAACTTAGTAAAGTATTTTGTCTGCAACTTCCAGAGAGTTTGATCGATAATCGAGGAGAAATGGTTCAAATCAAGGAATTGTATCCTTTTTTCTAACATGGGTTTTCTTTTATATTTTTCTGGGTATTTTTATTTTTAAAGTTTTGGTTTTTTTCGTTTTCCCTTAACTGTTGATTTTGTTCTATGTGGGAATAACTTGAAGTCGAATTGTCATGCCAATGTCCTTAGAAGAGGTAAACTTGAGCTAAAAAGTTTCAAATTTTTTGATTCCAATAAGACATGGAAATCTGGTGGTTTGTTGCTTTGTTTGCTGATCAAAGTTGTCTATGTTTGATTTGCAGTATCAGATGGCTCAAATGTACATGGTAATGAAGATGCAGCAGCAGAGTACAAATGGGGCTGAAGGTGTGGAAGTCTTGGAGAACAGACCTTTTCAAGATGATGTATTTGGAAAAGGTCAATACACTTCTAAAGTTTATCGTTTGCAGAGGTAATTCCTTACTCATTCTGGTAGACTGATTTGGGATGCTGAATTTTCCTCTTTGCACTTCAAGATGATCTATTGACTATTGTTATAATTAATTAAAGTAGTAAATATTCATCATTAGCAACGAAATATAGATTTCTTAATCGTCAGTGTCCCTATACATTGCTACTGACATCCGTAAATTATTTAAATTCCTACGGATTTATGCATAAATTATGGCCTTTTATTTGTTTACAATTCATTGGGATGGAATACTGGAATTTGTCGTTGTCTATTTGATTTCTTATTTTTGCACTAATTTCTGCAGCAAAGCACCTGCTTGGCTAACAACTATTGCACCAAAAGATGCTCTCGTCATGCAAGAGGAAGCATGGAATGCATACCCAAGATGTAAAACAGGTTTGCATTGTCCTTGTGCTCAATTTTTTCTCTTGCTCTTTGCTTGAGTTCGTTGTACAAGTTGTATTAACATTTATCTTTCTTCCGTTGGTTGCAAATGGATTTCATATTATGCAGTGATCAAGGTAACTATTTGCTTTTACTCAGACATATTTTGTGGACATTTCAGGCAAATGTTTTGATTTCTTGTGATAGTATGCTTATAGATCTTACATCTTTGCAGTGCCCTTACTTTGCCAAGTTCTGTCTCACAATTGAAACTTTCCATAAGGCAGACAATGGCACATCGGAAAATGTAAGCTTCTTTGAAAGTCACTTTAGTTGGCTTCTCTTTAAGTTTGTTCTGTTTTTTTTTTTTCATTAAGTTCCTCTCAAACACAGAATCTAATCTTGGCATTAGTAATTTGAATGGTTATAAACTGTTCATTTGATAGGAAGTTGCATTTTATCCTGTTACTCTTTCTTGTCACTCTTTCTTTTTTTTCTTTTTCTTTTTGCATCTCTTAACTCTGAGGTTTACAAACAGGTGCATTGTTTAAGTGAAGAACAACTCGCAGCTAGACAGGTAGAAACCATTGATATAGCTTCTGCTGCAACAGACTACTGGAGTTATGCTATTGGAAGTAGCACTTTTGATTTTTCCAAATTTAAATCAGCAAAAACTGGCCGCGGTCCACTTTTGGATAGATGGCAGGTTGGTACTTTTTCTGCTGCCAGTAAATAATGTAATACATACATATATAGATGAAGCTACCTAAGGCATTTCTTCATTTCCAGTTCCTTCAGTTAGGAGTGCTTTCTTGCTGTAAGCTTATGGCCATGTCATTCTCTTCAACTATCTATATTATGGCTTTTGTGTGAATTGACTGAATTTTCTTGTGATTTCTTTTAAATCTTCAACCAAATTAGTTTGTGAATGATGATGAATGATGACATGCGACATTCATATTTGCAGGACCATTGCAATCCTGTAATGACTGCATATAAATTGGTGACAGTAGATGCACCATACTGGGGTTTTGGTTATCGACTTGAACAAGCTTTGCTAGCGGTAAAACTTCTTAGACTTCAATCTTTAGATATTAACTTTAAAATATCGACTATTTGGTGAAAGCCAGGTGCCCTGTAGATACCATGAGCACTCCAGTAAAAGTAACTATAAGTAATGCATTTCACCGGAATCATAACTATAAGGGTGCATACTTATTTGGCATATAATTGTGTGAGCCTAATTTATCATTTTACTTACAAAATCATCGAAGGAAACTCAACTGTTGGAAAGAAAAGGCAGGAGACTAAGTCCTTCATATAATCTTTGGTACTTCATTAATCATGCATCATTTGCAGGAGTGGACATTGAATGAGTATCTTGTCTAGGAATAATTGAAAATTCATTGCCTGGAAAAAGCTCCATTACTTGCCACTACTCTACTAAGTTTAAGATGAAAATGAATAGGGTTGATGCTTGGTGATTTTTTAAGTGAAAAGGATGTGTAAAAGTACTGCAGATGAGTTTGCATGAGTGCTACTTTTTGATATTTCACGGTCTAACACAATTGTCAATCACAAAAGCATCTCCCTGCTGTATCTTCCATTGGGCTGTGTGGTTAAAGTTCACTGGGGCCATATGCACTTTTACATTGAAAGCACAGACCTGTTTAGCTTTGCATTTGCAGTTCAAATAATCTTTTGGGCCTCTGAACATGACATGAACGGGGCCTTAGTTTGCATGATATCCTCAACATGGACCTAAATGTGATTTCCTTATAAATGAGCATATGTAGCCATACACTTCTTACCCCCTTAAAGCTGGTAGCAACTTTACATCATATATCTCCTGTATAGGGTGAAAGGGCTCTCTTCATGGAAAGTCACCGGAATTGTTTTGGTTGGATTGATGAATGGTTTGGGATGACAATGCAACAAATACGTGAACTTGAACAGCAAGGTGATTGCTTATTAAAAGAGGTAAGACTCCTCTATCTTTTGATCCTCATTGATAGAAGTTTGATAAATAATAATAAATGAATAAGTGCGTATTTTCCATCTCTAGATTTTTGTTCTCCACAAAGCCAATTTTGGTTTTCCAAATTGAGTGTGCTATAGCATTCCTCAAACATGTGCATGCACAAGAAGTAGAAAACAGGATGAGATTGACTTCAAAGCTCATGGTCTTTGTAGTCTTATCTTATAGGTTTGTTATACTGTTGAATTAATAGTATGTGTAAAAATTCAGTGTTTGTACTGGGAAGAGATTAAAATGAATTGACAATAATAAACTGTGCAGAAATATTATCATTATGGGGTTAACAGCTTGTTTATGGCTTTCTCTATTTGTCTTAAGTTTTTTCCAACTCATGCATACATTATTTGCTGGGGCAAATTTAAACATTGCAGCATGAAGTTTTTCCACTCTTTTGTAGTGGTAGTTAAAGGCACTTTTCCATTCTTCAGATTGTGCACATTAATATGGTATAAAGCAGAGATGAAGTTCTCTTTTGAAATTGGGTCTGATGCTCGAATCCTTAATCTTGGGACTGAGCATTTTGGAATCAGGAGAAGCAAAAGGGTAGTAAGATCAATGCAAGATAATCCATACTTCTTTAGTGTAAGAATCCCAATCCCCAGCTGACCAATATATGTGGCATTTATGCAAGATGGCAGACTAAACGTCCTTAGTGTAGGAACATGTGCAAAAGAGATGATCTCTGCAATTTTCAGAGTGACCACAGAGAGAACGTGTTGTAGACTGCATAAGAGCAAATAAATTCTTGAGAGACCTTCAAATGCAATCTAAGCAAGAATGGCCTCCTTAAACGTTCTTGGTGTGTCTTTTCTCTTCATTTTTAATATCTGAACTGTGCTTCTATCCATCAGTTTAGAAAAGATTTCCTACGGAGTCTGCACGATTGTGGATAGTGTGTTGGCTGCATTAGTTTAAAATGGGACCTTAAAACAGGTTAAGAGTTTGTGATCTGCTACTCTGTAACAATTGTTGATGTGGCTAGTGAATTTGAGTCAGGCCTCGCTTGTCTTGATGTCTGCTTGATATGGAGAGTGGAAGACTCTCTTTTTAATTTTGGACATTTTAGTTTTTGATTCTCCTAATATGATTCAATTTCCACTTTCATCCGTTTGTTTCATTTTGATTGACTGGTATCCTTTTCATTAACAGAAAATCAGCAAGCCAATTTTGCTGACAAATGCAGAAGATTGTGACCAAAGGTTTTCTCATAACAGCGAAAGACACGTACAGCAAGTGGTCCATACTTGATTTCAAGCAGAATGGTGTTTCTCTGTTGAAATTCCAGGCATAAACCAAGTTGTAGTTGGATGTGCCTTACCAACTGCATAGTGACAGGATTAAAGAGCAAATACATTCATACACAAAACTGGAGCTCTTACATTGTAATGACCCCGCAATTTAAAATTGTCATTGTTTCCAAGAATTTTACATTACATTAGGTTTTAGCAGAAAATTTTTTCATCTACACTTTTTGTTCAGCATAAAGTTTTTATCATGTAATGTGAATATTATTTATCAGATACTGTTGAAAAACTTGAGAAGTCATCTGGACTCCAAGCCGCCAGTCATACGTTTCTTTTCTGCAACATACTAAATGGTGATTAGCATGACATGTACACATATACATATATGTATGTATGTATGTATGTATGTATGTATGTGTGTGTGTGTGTATGAATGTTATCATTTGGTATGTATTTGCATGTTCATATCAAATAAGTAAATCCTTTTGTTGGTAATATATAGGATTTGTTCATCCAAAAAGATAAGAATACAAGGTAAATTAGAAAACGGACTCTTTACTCTAGTCGGCCAACGGTAAAACTCCAAAACTCGATAAACCCACCAAAAGGTTAGCGAACGGTGTCGTGTCTAGCCTGCAGTGCATGAACGCTGGAGTCCCTCTCCTTCTCGCTTAGTAAGTAAGCGGTAGTCGACGTCTAAACGAAGAAGCAAAGCTTTGTATTCCTACAAAAGTATCTCTTCAATCGTACCGTATCGGCTTTTTCAACCAGCCCAAAAGGAAATAGCTTTTGATTTTTTTAATATCTTTTTAAATGTTTAGTTACTGAACTATATAAAGCTGCTTGAACCGTTTAGGAGATTCCATCTCTGAAGTTCACCAAGCGTTCGACGTTATTTCTCAGCAAGCAAAAGCAGAAGCTGATCATCTTTTTCTATCGTTTGAAGCAAGCGTCAGTGTCTCTCAAGTAAGAGCAAACTTAAAGTTGTCTGTTTTTTTCTTCCTCTTCTGTCTTTGGTATGTCATTTTGGAAGCATAGCTTTGCATGAAAATTTTTAAAATGTTTGAACATATTCTTAATTCTGCAACTAGGCCAGAAAAATAGATTAAGCCCGGACTGTATAGCAGTTAAACCTTCCATTAATGGGTTTAAACTCTGTCGCTTGTGAAATTGTATTACCAGTAATCAATGCCCTTTGGAGTTTTTGCAGCTGTTTACTTTGTAAAATTCTTCGTTTCTTGCAATTGTTTAATATAAGATGCATGAGTCTGTGACACCAAGATGGTTAGAACTTGTGTTTTTGAATTTAGAAAGGAAGAATCGAGGTTTATGGGATGCGATGTGAGAGAATCACTTTCTTTTTTAGTTCAAAGCCTTATTGGTTTACTCTTTTACCAATAATTAAAAAGAAAAAGGCTTAGGAGAGCATGAACCCTGATTATATGAGTTTTCGATCTATTGAAGGACTAAATGAAGGCTAGATGGAAAGGGAAAGGCTCAGAAGCCAAAGCTATAGCTGATCCCATGTCAAAAATAGTCTCACAGCTCCAATCCTCTTTGATCCACTCCAAGACTCATGGTTTACTCTCTAGCTGCAGTGTACTTGTTGAAGTGAATGCAGAATTGGCTGATCTTCTCAATCGTGCATGTTTTGGCCGACCAAGAATTACAGCTGAGAAGGATAAAGAATGGTTTCAGTTGGACATGGAGGAAGCCTTTTATTTGTGTTTTTCGCTCAAATGCCTCAAGGTTGTTGGTGAAGATGGTTGTATAAAGAGTAATGAAGAGCTCTGGGAGTACATGAAATCCAAAAAGGCAGTCTTTCCTGTTTTTTACAGGGCTTATTCTTATCTTCGGCATAAAAATTGGGTTGTGAGATCAGGATTGCAGTATGGTGTGGACTTTGTTGCCTACCGCCACCATCCAGCTCTTGTCCATTCTGAGTATGCAGTGCTGGTGCTATCAGAAGGAGATAATGATCTAAATGGTCGACTGAGAGTGTGGTCAGATGTTCATGGTACTGTTCGACTTTGCGGAAGCGTTGCAAAAACATTGTTGATTGTTAACGTAAATAATAATAGTCACGGTGCTATCTCTCCATCATGTTTAGAGCATTACACTGTTGAAGAGCGGACAATCACAAGGTGGAATCCAGAACAATGCCGTGAGGATCAGGCAGTCTTGAGAATCTAATGAGCTAACCTATAATTTAGAACCTTCTTTTGTGCAATACCCTGTGTTAGCATTGTTCCTTGCTCTTATAAAAGCCTTTATCCCTGCTCATAACTTCTTACCGATATAGCTTATTCTATGCAATATGAAATAATCATTTGGTCTCTGGTTGACACAGTTCCAGCTTCTGAAATCAGTTAAACTTTGGTTTCATGCCCATCAAGACCACTTGCTTTTACTTGAAGTTGGAGTATTTTGAAGTTACTTGAAATGAATATATATAATGGTGCCAAATCAAGAAAATAGTTGATGATGTAATTCACAATACGTATTTCTGTTTTCTTTAACTGACTTTATGGACCTTCAAATTCCCTAATTATTAACCTACTGTTCAATCTATATTTTGGTGAAAATTGACAAAACCATTTGAAACCAATTGTTGATACAGCTTAAGGAGCTGGAGTTGGAAGAAATCCTTTGTCCTCAACAGGAAAGGAGTGGGAGACAATCCACATAACAAGAAAGACGGACATTGATTTTATCATAGTTTTTGGGAAAAAAATCAGAATAGATTGTGCTTGATTATAGGAAGAATCAGCAATGCCAATGAACTTGCATAGCATCTTATGATAGTGGATCTTTTCACAGCAAGGTTAATGGAAGCTGGAAATACAGCTTTAAAGAATACGTAGGAAACATGCTTAAAGTATTCTTTTTATGAGTGAAATAATAATATCATGTTGACTGACTGGAAGGTGTATCAAAAATATAGTTGCATAAAAAAATTATGAGGTCATGAAGATATGTTGATATGATTAAGTTTTTAGAGAAACTTATAATACCTGATGTTGTTGCAAGCAGTTACAAACAATTATGATCCTCCAAGATACTATCCATCGCCTTTCAAAGCTATGGTTCTAGATTTAGGTCAGCCCGCAGCTCCAGCAGAATAGGTGAGGGCATGCAAATAAGTTGAAGTAGGAAAAAAAAAGAAGCAGGATAGCGATAAAAATATGCCAGTATGGATTCCTATAATGTGCTGGAAACTGCTCCTCCCTTCTGAGAGAGGAATTCAGTCCAAGTACACATGGTGTTTTACTTGTATGCATTACCAGAGTATGATTTGGTTATATCCATACTGAAAACATATAGGAAATTATTCATAGAAAAGAGAAGAAACTTTCCATTTTTTCAACAAAATTTTTGTCAATGTAGGAAGCTTGGCAAAAAATTTCACCTAGGTTGACATGGCCTAGTTTCAGAGGTTTATCTACTGAAAACCAGTGGTTCCTCGTTTTATCTGCTTCTCTAACTATGTTCTGTTGCGCTAATTACATTTGGTTTCATGTCGTATACATCCTTTGAGTTAGTGATTTGTATAATTTCTTCCATTTCTTAATTTGCACTTGCTGGCTGGAATCTTGTCCTTTTATATTGAAATAGAATGGATCTGAATCTGATACTTCTCTTTCTCACTTATATCTCTTGGCGTTGAAATGAGGAAAATACAAAGTTAAATCACATGATTTGTTTATTATGAATCTCACTATATGTAAGAGAACATGACTTGGACAAGCACGATAAATAATAAAGGTTGATAACTCTGACGTACATGTTACATACTTCCTTGTCTGTTGTTTGTTGTACACGGTTTCTTTTACCACGCCTACTCTCCATAAATGGCCGCTTTCCAACAACAATATCCATAAGCAAGTGCCTTAGTTTAACACCGTGATTGCGGCCTTCTCTTGTTAGTTTCTGCAAGTATTCCCAAGGGCTCTCAACTTTGTCCCCATTGACAAAGTTGTAGAAACACGTTCCACAACTAAGAAGTGATGATCATTGATGATCTTGTACTTAAATTGAACAGAATCTGAAGTTGAAAGTACACTCTGACTCTGTTGTTTAAGACATCATAGGGAAAGTTGTTTCCATGAGAATGGGTTTTGAAGATTTCAAAGGGTTCTGCAAAAATCAGGATTACCCTTTAATTTAATCTTGCAGTAATTTTCTTCATGGAATCTAAACCTACTTGATCAGTGTGAAAGGCTGATTTGGGTTGTTTATCTGCTTTGACAGAGGGCAGCTGGTAAAAGGAATATAGAAATACACCATGAAAAAGACATATACAGAGAAAACTTCAAAAAAAAAACAAACAAACAAACCAAATTCAAGTTCACTTGTCTCGAACAAACCAGCCTAATATGGTGTACAAAAAGAACCCTAAAACGTACATCCTCAATAAAAGTAAAGCTTCCATATGCCTAAAATGTCTTTTGTTGTTTCTGTTTATAATTGGATCCTACTTGGTTGTGCTTTTGTCATCCTTGCCTGGCCATAAGGTTCATCATTATCAATCCTCTTATTGTTTCTGAAAGCAGCGCAGCCAATGACATAAAAGATCACTAGCAGGATAAGCACAACAATGTTGATCACTGAGACCTTCCTCCAGCTCTTCTTCAGGCTGCCAAGCACACTAGCCTTGCAGGAGTCACATTGGTAGCACAGCTGCTGTTGGTCATTGCTCCATCTTGAGCAGTCCAGGTCTGTTCCGACCAACCCTCCTCCCGGGGTCCATAGCGTCTCGTTGACATAGGTGTAGCCACAGTCTGTTGGGGGCTTGCAGCAACCAGACTACAAATAGCAAATCACAAAGTTTTGCTGTCATTAGTTACTTTAAAAAGATATGCCCTGCAAAATTCTAACTTGCAAGCTGCATATAGATAGCTTTCAGATACAAAATTTAAGAGATTATTTCTTTTCTATTTCATAATTTTAATCAGTAGAGATACCTTTTTCTGATACAAATTTGATAGCACTGGATTTCTTTGTTTCCACATTAGCAAGCTACCAAACCAAGTGGGTCCAATCAGTTGGAACCATTATGTGAACTTGATAAGCATGGTGTATTGGTGTCCATTCAATAAAAGATAACTACATTAACACTATTCCAACAACATTTAAAGCAACACAAATGAACGACCATCCCACCAAACTCTGCCAAAAGAGATGAAAACCCCTCTCAGAGCTTTATTTGATTTATATTATCTTTCAATCTTATTTGACTTCAATAAGCATTTATTAAGGTTTTATGGGCAACCACTCATCATTTCCCCTCTCTCATTCTGCACCTCTGCTCCTTATGATTTACTCTTTTCAATAAATAAATAAATAACTGAACATAGTGAAGAGTATTATGCCAAAAATAGGATATGCTTCTTTTATTGAAACCCCTTCCCCACCCTATAGAAAACACAAGAAATCCACAAAAACAGATGCAAGCATGTGAACAATTAAAGAATATTGCAGCGGGAATCATTCCATAACCTTTGGTACCACTTGTCTTGGTGATTACATCAACTAAAGTATTCAGCTTAGGATATGGGTTTCAGGTTGGCACCCAATGCAATAAAAAGGAGGAGAAGATACCATAACTTTTGTAAGATAAAATCATAGAATTCCATCTTTCTGTATTTTGGTAGCTCTTAATAATTAACCCAGGAAGCAGACAAAAAATGAAAAAGCAAAAAGAAATTGATGAACCAACCAACCAACAGGCAATCAAACACATGGATAAAGCACAAAAACTACCCCCAAAAGAGAACATTCTATCTTAATTATTTGGCACCTAGGGTGAAAAGAGAACACAGACAACCCTGTTACTTTATTGGTAGTAAGAAAGTATACTAATCCTGTAATACCTTTGTTTAATATTTTAGGTAGATTTATTACTAAATCAAATGTTGGGATCATTTGTTTCAAAATATTTTCAAAATTGCCAAACTAAAAATAAGATTCCACCTATTGTTGAGACATAATTATGGGGTTTAGCACCATGCCCAACAGAGCCACCGTCCATTGTGGTCCAGTCAATTTTATATCATTATCAAAAATAGGGGGAATAAAGCAGTACTGTTTGTTAGAATAACTGTGGAAATATTAAAATATTGAGAATCTGATTATTCATTTTATTCATAAAAAAATACTACGTATTTATAAATTTATTGTTTATTGTTTGTATGCATATGCCCTTCACATAACGTTAAAACATAATCCTAATATTAGTCGGAAAATAAAGATTTGGCAAATTTTTCTGTGGGCAGCCAATGAACCGCAGTCGACGGGGGCCTGAATTGAGCTGGCAAGTCAAATGAACAGCTTGGTCTCCCACTTGCCTTAGCTTAATTCTACTAACAAATATGAAAACTTACGGGTTAAAGTAGATCTACTTTTGATCAAACTACTCATCATCAGGAAAACTATCTCCTTTTCTTCAATTCTTCATGTACTTTTTTCAAATCCATTCTTAGAAAGTAAACACGAAAAGTTCCTCCAAGATCATTTTGCTTAACCTTTTATCATAAAACTCAGTAATACCCCTTTTTGCTAGTAACACTAAACACTTCATTTTTCAATAAAAATTTAAATGAAATTCGGATCATATCACTCGGAAATTTGTAAAAGGTTTCATATCCTATTTGGGAGAAAATAATTAAGAAAGATGAGCAAAAAAAGGGGGAAGAGGGGGGAAAAGAGACTTGTTTGATGCTATTAGCTAGATTAGATATAACTAATAAATAGCAAAAATGTAAAAGAAGTTAGAAAGAACTACATACCTCAATAGGGCTAAGCTTCCTCATGGAAAACATGTCATAAGTTTCAGGAACACCATTAAAATTTCTTCCCATCTTGCTACAAACTTTAGAATCCCTTATGCAAGAGCTGATCTTAGCCCAATACTTCTCATCAACTACTCGGTCTTTGAGCCAACCCGAGTAGTCCTGCAAGTAATACTCCAAATAACCTTTGTTCATCACCGGTCGCCCTGACCCTTTGTCGGTCACGGCGTAAGCAAAGATGATGAACCCGATGAGCGCCCCGATGATGAAGAACATAACAAAGAGGTAAAGCCACATCAGGAACGTGTTTCTGTAACACGCGCCGGCGAAACCTGCTAAGGACACGACCATGATTGAGGCTCCTATGACTATCAATGGCCACTGCAAGAACTTGAGACAGTCTGTGCTGTTGGCTCTGCTGCTTAGCCATATTCCACCACCCAAGATTACTATTGACAACAAAAAAGTTAAGAAGTTTAATAACCCTATCAAATGGTTGCTGGCTCTCATTTTTCTGGGCTTTTGTTTTTGTTCTTCCTTTTGGTCTCTCTGTAAGTGTAATCTGTTTGAAACCTTTCAAGTTTTTTTCTTTTGCTGCTGAGTTGTATTCTCTACTGAGAGAAGCTGCTTACGAGTTAAGGTAATGATATGGATTTGTTGTTAGATGCAGGTGGTTTTATTACATAGGATGGGAAGGTTCATGGATATGTTAAGGAAGGTACTCGCTTTGGGTTTTTGACACGTGTATTTATATTTTGAAATGACAAGAACACCCTCAAATTGCATTATTGCATTTTCTTTAATTGCATTATTGCATTTTCTTTAGTTTCAAGATATACAAAATATTGTTTGCTTGACTTTAGAGCCGCTAGCTTGTTGTATAGCTTGAGTGCAGCTACTGATTGCTTATAATATTACAGTTTGAGACTTACTAGGAAATTGCTTGAAGAATGATGAGAAGTTACCACGCCCATGTGAGCTCTAGATCACGAAAAGCAATACTAACTAGCAACTAGTCTTTTATGTGTAGCAAGTATTTGCAAACATTGTTTTCAATGACACAAGTGTTCAGGCACTTTCTCTTGATATATGCAACCTGTTGCCTTTTTCAACTCCCTGCCATCACCCCAAGCATTGTCAAGGTTCATGCTTCGGCCAAGGCTTATGCAATAATGCTTTCTTTTCTCTAGGAAGGTTTCTTTTCTGTTATAAGAGCAATGATTAAAGTCTACATAATTACAAATGGAAAGTCATCATTAACATTTAAAAAAATTATCTTAACTTTTAGTTTCTAACATATTTCAAAGAATTATCATCGAATTAAAATTCGAGATTTAATTGTGTAATTCAAGACCAAACGAATCCGAGTAGTTTTGAAGCTTTTGAATCTTGAGTTCAAGTCTCATATATGCGAGATCAATCCAATTTTATGTTAGTTTATTTAGTTTGTTTGTTTATTTATTAATTTTTTTCATAAATATAATACGTACATTATGAAAATTATTTGATTGTAATTGAAATTTTTATTTGTACTAATTGTAATCTCATAAAAAGAAAACCAAACAAATTTCTATATGTTTTAAATAAAATTAACCACTATATAAAAGGTTATATAATATTTTATTAAATAATTATTAATACTGTATATTCCCACTCACCTAACTTCCATGATTTATATATCTATGCTCGTCTTAAGCTATTGTATTAACGTAAGATGTTATGACCTTGACTGATATTACTAATTCTTTAATTATACATCAAATTGACATCTTAATTAATCGGTATGCATGATATGGATGGATAAATTGCTGTATTCAATGATTGATTTGTGAAAAGAAAATTACGCACCAATATATTATGTTGGAATATTTTAATAAAAGAAAGAAAAAGAAAACGTATTCATTTATGTAGTAATTATGAGAATTTATTCTAAACATTTAAATTATTCATTCTTGTAAATTGTTTTCTAAATTTGTTTTTAATTTTGAATTACAAAGTAAACTTCGTGTTTGAGTTAACTTTGTAAATCTTCCAAACTAATTTTACTATAACAATTAGTTAATTTATTTTCATTTAAGATAATCCATTTTCCAAAGCAACACCTTTCTCTATATGTTGTTCCTTTATTACTTATTTTTTCTTTAGAAAATCTTCTTAAATTTTTGTTTAAAAGTTCTAATTTATTGAGTGAAAAATGTGTCAGTTTTGGTAGAGTTCGTGCCTTCTAATTTGAGCATGTTAGCAAGGTGAGTAGTGGTTTGACTGGGCTTGTTGTATCGTGGGGTACGACGCGCATTGCAAGGTGTCAATTGGATTATATTTAATTGATCCTCTAATCCTTCATAAAGCATTCATAAATCCATCAAAAATTCTATCAAAAATTAATTATCCCAAAAAAATAAAATATTTCAAATTAATATTCGGTCAAAAATTAGTAAGTGAAGTCAATTTCCAATGAAAGTCTGAAATTTTAATATGCATGATAGCTGTTTATGAAGTATATTTTTTGGGTCAAATATCTTATTAGAACTATATACATACAAATTAAAATGGGTCCATTCGGCCAGGATGAAGCAAAGATAATGCAAATGGCAGAGAAAATTTGAATAAAAGATAATTAGATTTTTTTTTTTTTTAGTCTTGCCCGAACTAAGCCGGAATTGGAGGGATCAATTGATTACAGGCTTTAAAATTTTGTCTTGTTGTCTCTGTCTGTCATGGCTGGAAATATAATTGGTAAAAAATGGATTTCTTTTTTAATTTGACTCTTTGCGAATATGTTAGATATATCAAATGATTTGTTAATTCAATGAATTAAAGAAAAGAAAGGGATTGGAAAAACGAAGGCCAACTGATGGCAAGCCCTACTCTATCCATGCGTCGTGGACCTCATTTCCCGCTTCCCATCCAGCCACGAAGCATCACAAACAGTTTATCTGCTCTTTTTTTATCTTGTTTGGAAGAAGAAAAATAATATAATATTTAAAAAAATTATAAATTATTTAATAAAATTTAAATAATTTTTTATTATGTATAATTAAGTTTTAATATTTTTATTTTAAATTAATTAAAATTTTATGATAAATAATTGATTAATTATTGTTAGTCAAAATAACCATTGTTATTCAATATCATGTAATACTGACATGACATGTTAATATATTATAATGAATGATGATAATACATATTGATGTGACCTAATAATATAATTACATGATTTTTTTTTTCATATCAATGTCAGATGCATATAACAATAACAAATAATATTTTAATTAATAACAATTAATAAATCATTAATTATAAAAATTTATTTAACTAAAAAATATAAAAATTTAATTAAATGTAATAAAAAATTATTTAAATTTTTAAAATAATTAAAAATTTGAATATTATATTAACAAAAATGTATAATTCAGTATCTTTACTTAAATGGAATACCCAATTCTACAATTTTTTTAGAGAATGCCCAATTTTACACTTTGTTTAGAAAATATTTCATAAATAGTCCACAAAATTTTGTTTAAACATTACTACTTAAATCTAAAATTTTATTCAAATATGATCTTATATATACTTTTTATCGTACCTAGGTGAGAAACAAATACCTAAACATTTGACTTATTAATTAATGTATATTTTTTTTATTTAAAGAATAATATTCGAATTCTTTCCCAGATAAAAAAATTAGGAACAAGAACAGGTATGCACTGGCCACAAACGTGACTCTCTTAGCCTTCTAAGATGGTATGGGTCTTTTAATTACAAAGATATAACTTCAATATTCTAAACAATTCATCGTCTTTGCTCAACCTTATCGACACTAATAGTTAGACGTCTTTGAAATCCAATCTTTTTCTGATGTACAGGATCTATTAAAAATGGCAATTGTAAAGCATACTCAAGGATATGTGCTCAAGAGAGATTTGTACTTACATCTTCCTTGATAATTATTAGGAAGGAAGAGAGAGGTTTTGAAAGTCATGTTGGAAGAAACACTCGATTTTTATTACTCTAGGGTGTTTTGCCTTTTATTACAAGAGGTCCTTTCCTTTTATAAGCAAAGGAGTAGGAAACAATAAACTTTATACAGTTAAAAGATAAAGACGCACATTTTACACAATATACTGATCATAATGATAAAACTGACACTCTTAGCTGGTATACTTAAAGTAAAAGACAAGACAAAAGACATTTAGTACAAACTTCTTTAGTAAAGAAAAATTATTGGCCTTCTTTAATCATAGTTTGTGTCAGGGTCTGAAGTGAGTTTAAGTTCCACAATCTTTTGGTATTTTCTTTCCCTGCATATATACATCTGTAGAAAGAATGTCTCAAGGTTTGTGTCACAGTGTCCTTTGCATGTTTCACATGGTGGCTTTATAGAAAGTTAAGCAAGTTTGTCTTCATTTGTCTCTCTATATTCCTAAGGATCTTAAAGCCACTCATGGGGATCATTAGGGATGGTAATAGATACCCTATTAAAAAATATTTCATAAATAGGTCATAAAATTTTGTTTAAACATTACTACTTAAATCTAAAATTTTCTTCAAATATGATCTTATATATACTTTTTATCGTAACTGGGTGAGAAACAAGTATCTGAGCATTTAACTTATTAATTAATGTATAATTTTTTTATTTAAAGAATAAGATTTGGATTTTTTTCCCAAATAACAAAAAAATGAGGAACAAGAACAAGTATGCATTGACCACAAAACGTGGCTCTCCTGGCCTTCTAAGGTGGCACGAGTCTTCTAGTTATAAAGATATAACTTCAATATTGTAAACAACTCATCGTCTTTGCTCAACCTTATCAATACTAATAGTTAGATGTCTTTGAGATCCAATCCTTTTCTGATGCATAGGGTCCATTAAAACTAGCAAGTGTAGAGCATTCTCAAGGATATGTACTCATGAAAGATCTATAGTTACATCTTCCTTGATAATTATTAGGAAGGGGGAAAGAGGTTTAGAAAGTCATGTTAGAAGAAACACTTGATTTTTATTACTTTAGGGTGTTTTGCCTTTCATTACAAAAGGTCATTTCCTTTTATAAGTAAAGGAGTAGAAAACAACAAACCTTATACAGTTAAAAGATAAAAACACATGTTTTACACAATACACTGATCATAGTGATAAAACTGACACTCTTAGTTGGCCTTCTTAAAGTAGAAGATAAGATAAAAGACATTTAGTACAAACTTCTTTAGTAAAGGAAAATTATTGACCTTTTTTAATCATAGGCTGTGTCAAGGTCTGAAGTGAGGTTAAGTTCCACAATCTTTTGTTATTTTTTTTCTTACATATGTACGTGTAAAAAGAGTGCCTCTGGTCTGTATCACAGTGTCCTTCACATGTTTCACATGGTGGCTTTATAGAAAGTTATGCAAGTTTATTTTCATTTGTCTCGTCATATTCCCAAAGGTCTTAGGACCACTCATGAGGATCAGTCTAAGGATAGCAATGGATACCCTATTAGAAAATATTTTATAAATAGGCCACAAAATTTTGTTTAAACATTATTACTTAAATCTAAAATTTTATCCAAATATGATCTTATATATTCCTTTTATCGTAACTGGGTGAGAAACAAGTATCTGAGTATTTGATTTATTAATTAATATATAATTTTTTTATTTAAAGAATAAGATTTGAATTCTTTCCCAAACAGAAAAAATGAGGAACAAGAACAGGTATGCATTGGCCACAAAACGTGGCTCTCTTGGCCTTTTAGGGTAGCACGGGTCTTTTAGTGACAAAGATATAACTTCAATATTCTAAACAATTCATCATCTTTGCTCAACCCTATCAATACTGATAATTAGACGTCTTTGAGATCCAATCATTTTATGATGCACAAGGTCCATTAAAAATGGCAAATGCAAAGCATACTCAAGGATATGTACTTAGGAGAGATCTATACTTATATCTTTCTTGATAATTATTAAAAAAGGGGAGAGAAGTTTAGAAAGTCATGTTGGAAGAAACACATTATTTTTATTACTCTAGGGTGTTTTGCCTTTCATTACAAGAAGTCCTTTCCTTTTGTAAGTAAAGGAGTAGGAGACAACAAACTTTATACAATTAAAAGATAAAGATGCACCTTTTACACAATACACTGATCATAGTGATAAAATTGACACTCTTAGCTAGCATACTTAAAGTAGAAAACAAGATAAAAGACATTTGGTACAAACTTCTTTACTAAAGGAAAATTATTGGCCTTCTTTAATCATAGTCTGTGTCAGTGTCTGAAGTGAAGTTAAGTTCCATAATCTTTTGCTGTTTTGTTCCCTGCATATGTACATGTGTAGAAAAAGTGTCTCGAGGTTTGTATCACAGTGTCTTTTACATGCTTCACATGATGGCTTTATAGAAAGTTATGCAAGTATATCTTCATTTGTCTCTCTATATTCCCAAGGGTTTTGGGACCACTCATAAGGTTCGCTGGGAATGGTAATGGGTACCCTATTACTGAGTACCTAATTATAAGGTACCAGTCTCTATTATATCGAATTAAGGTACCCTATAATCTATTTTGGGACGGATTTGGGTAATAATTTCACTACTCGTATCGGGTTTGGTACTACCCTTGAGTACTTGTTGCTCGAACCTGATTATGTTAATATTCGAGTTATGCGAGTACTCTCCCCGAACTTAATCCCAATATCCATTTATATATATATATATATATATA
>NW_018397257.1:6765758-6865762 GCF_002168275.2 Theobroma umbraticum
CTTTTTATTTTGTGTTAACATTATAAAATTATAACTTATAAAATTATTAATTATTATATATATATACACTTTATAGTATATAACTTGTAATGTCCTTTAATACATACACTTTATATTATATACTATGTTCATTTATAAAGAATATAATTACTATTATGCAAGTTAATAATTCCTAAACACTAAAAATAATATTGATTCATATTATATATTATGTTCATTTATAAACACCTTTTATAGTTTTTGATTATTTAAATTTAAAGTTTATTATTTGTGTTTTTATTAATTTAATTAGTAGTTAATATTATGAAATATATAGGAGAAATATTATTGTATATCGATATGTGGGAGCAATATGTAAAATAGGACCACCATATTTCTGAAAGACTTCAATTTGATATTTAAAAATAACTATTCAATCTTTTGGTGGAATGTTCCTTCTTGTACTAGTCACCTAGACGATCAAATAAAATCAACATTAAAAGAATACAATGAAAGAATCCTTGATTCTCATGAATGGTCCCAAGACCCTTGGGAATATGGAGAGATAAATGAAGATAATCTTGCACAACTCTTTATAAAGCCACCATGTGAAACATGCAAAAAAACATTATGATACAAACCCCAAGGCACTCTCTCTACACATATACATATACAGGGAAAGAAAACAACAAAAGATTGTAAAACTCAACCTCACTTTAGACCCTGACATAAACTATGATTAAAGAATGCCAATAATTTTCCTTTATTAAAGAAGTCTATACTAAATATCTTTTATCTTGTCTTTTACTTTAAGTATGTCAGTTAAAAGTGTCAATTTTATCACTATGGTTAGTGTATTGTGTAAAACATGTATCTTATATTTTAACTATAAAAAGTTTATTGTTTCTTACTCATTTACCTATAAAAGAAAATGACCTATTGTAATGAAAAGCAGAACACCCTACACTAATAAAAATCGAGTATTTTGCAATTGTGACAATTTAGACGGTTAAGATTATGAGCAAAAGTTGGCAAACATAAAATTGATATGCATAATGAATCAAAACGACAGTAATCAATCTAGTGGGGAACCCTAATGGAACCTACCCATAAAAGTTGTTCTTTAAGCAGGGGATTCAAGTTCTACTTTTTAAGCAGAGAATCATGCATCAATCAATATACCAAATGCTTGAGTGTATGTTAAAGATTTAGTTATTACATGTCATGTTAAAAAATTTAGTTGTTACAAATTATTTTCAAAATTTAGTTATTATATGCTATGTTGAACAATTTAATTTTTACACACCATGTTGAAAAATATAATTATTTTACGCCACGTTAAAGATTTAGTTCCTATATGTCATCTTAAAAAATTTCGTTGTACGGCATGCTGAAAAAGTTATTACACACCACTTCATAATTTGAACCTTTTTGACTTAACAAGAAAAACCTTTTTGACAAAACTACTCTTTTGTATCTTATCCTTCCAAGTCAGTGTCCATGTCATGCTCATGCCTTATAAAGGCCAAACAGCTCTTACCTTAACCTTTAATTGTAAAGAACCAAAAACGTTTGACCTTTAATTATTATTGTTAAAACATTTGGTCCTAAATTGACAAAAACTCAATAATTTTAACCTCAACTGGAGCATTTAGTCTTAAAAAATTTTGAATTATTCAATAAAATTTAAATAATTTTTTTATTCTTTTATTATATTTAATCAAAGTTTTAATACTTTTATTTTAAATCAAATAAATTTTTATAACAAATTGTTGACTAACTGTTACTAGTCAACATTACACTTGTCATTTAATATCATGTAGTGCTGAAATAACATGCTAACAAATCATAATAGATGATGATGTTATATATTGATGTGTCTTGATGACATGGCTATATGATATTTTTCTTCTTTTATGTCAATACCACATCAACGTCATATGCATATAAAAACTACAAGTAGTATTTTGATTAATAACAATTAGTTAATCGTTAATTATAAAAATTTATTTAACTATAAAATAAAAATACAAAAATGTAATTAAATGTAATAAAAAATAAAAAATATTTAAAATTTTTAAAATAATTCAAATTTTTTTTCAAACATTGTATTAACAAAAATCTAAAAATTGGTGTATTGACTTAAACAGAATGCCAATTTTACAATTTTTTTTAAAGAATATCCTAATTTGCACTTTTTTTAAGAAAATATTTCATAAATGGTCCACAAAATTTTGTTTAAACATTACTATTTAAATCTAAAGTTTTATTCGAATAGGATTTTATATGCATTATTAATATATAATTTTTTTATTTAATAAATAAAATTCGAATCTTTTACCGAAAATTAAAAAAAAAACTGAGGGAGGGACAAGTTATTCTGATTTGCAACAGGCGGCATCTTACAGGGGGAATTTCTTTGGGCGGTTTCCTTGACGTTTTAGAGTTGTGGCAGTTCGGACGGTTAAGATTCTGAGCAGAGGAAAGAAAGTTGGCAAACAAAAACTTGATATGCCGAATGAATCAAAACGTCAGTAATCAATCTGGTCGGTGCGGACCCGCAATGGAACCTACCCATGAAAGCTGTCGGTGGTACACGATTTCTTGCTTCGTTGGTCTAAGCGTTTTCTTTTTTTTTTGGCCTTTTGCTCCTTTAAAAAGATTAAAGTGTACTGCTTTTGGTCTTCCCCTGCTGTTTGCTTGTTGCCTTTGTCATTGTATTTGCGTGTTAAACAGCTATGAATTGAATCTGAACCCCGCCCAATACCTCCAATCCAAGCTTCTCGTCGCTTCTCTTTAGGGTCAAATTAATTGCTCCAAATGTCGCATTTTTTTTGGGGTACTTTTTTCCAAAAGGCATTGGGTCTGAAGGTAATTTGACTTTGCCAAAACCTCTGTGGCAGTTAGATTGGCTATGTTTTGACATAATGAAATAAATCGGATAAATAAATTAATGGCATAATACTTTAAAAGTTTTTAAATTATTTAAAAAATTTTAAATAAATTTTTATTTTTTATTACATTTAATTAAATTCATGTATTTTTATTTTATGAATAACCAAATAAAAAAAACTATCATTAGTGAAAATGTTATTTATTAATTTATGTTTTTGTGTTATTGACGTGAATAATGAAAAATGACATATGACTATATTATTATATTACGTTAACATATTATGTTATCATTTACTGTAACACGTTAACGTGGCACATCAACACTATCTAACATAAAACAGCAAATGGTATTTTAAGTAATAACAGTTAGTTAATATCTAGTTATAAAGACATATTTAATTAAACATAAAAACGTAAAAATTTGATTAAATGTAATAAAATAATAAAAAATTATTTAAATTTGTATAAATAATTCAAAAAAGAATTAAAAATATTATGCCTTAATTCAATTTAGAAATGAATATATAAGTGGATAAAATTAATATAAAGTTAAATCAATTTCACGTATGATTTCATATGAATCTTCAACTTTTGAAACCTTTTCTTATCATTGAAACAATGCCTCGTTGGCTCCATAACTTAACATCTTCTATTTTGTTTAAAAAGAAAAAAGAAAAAACCCAACATCACCAATAAAAGTTCCAATTGAAATCTATTTGGATAATTCTTTGAACCATGCACTTTTTATCAAAGATAAGAATGTGAGGGTGCTCCATGGTCCATGGATCAAAAAATATCAGCAACACCATGATGTATAATAAGACCAATGTGCTTACCTTACCTAATGTTGTCCTATTTATATGACATTTATCAAAGCGAAGACATGGAACGTGTGACAATATTCTTTCTTTTTGAAAGTCTATGTCACCTATTGGTTACTTGTATGCTAAGATTTACGTATATGTCATGGTTCAATTAATCATTAATTTGAAGCTGAAAATCAAATTACTCACCTCTCACCCACCTCACTATGATGCTGAATTGCTGATCTTTATTTATTAAATTTTCCGTGATCTATTCGAGTTTGATTTTGAAAACTTTAATAACCATAATTTAATTGTATCTTGGATGATCTTTTCCATTTATATTTTAATTTGTTCTTCATAAAAGAGTAAAGGATTATAACTCAAACATCTAACAGTTGGAAACTATGAACAATATATAGAAGGACAAAGGTGTATGGGCGTTTCGAGGAGACGAATCGAAACAGAGCAGCCCAATACAAGAGTTTAAATGCGAATGCGATCCGTACTATGAATTTAACCCATACTCACAGGCAAAGAAAGTTCTTCAAAAGCCCATTCATTTTGCAAAGCCCACTCCAACCCACACACTACGCACCAACAACCTACTACCTCTGTTAGACTCTAAAGCTCAACCAAAGCAATAATCATTTAAAAAAGGCATAATATTAAAAAACTTTTTAAATTATTTTAAAAAATTTAACTATTTTTTATTATATTCAATCAAATTTTTATATTTTTTAATTAAAATAATTTTTTATAATTAATAATTATTAATCAAAATACCATTTGTTATTTTATATCACATGATATTGATATGGCATATCGACATGTAATAATTAATGAAGACTCCCATGTTAATATGATTTAATAAAATGGTTATGTGGCATTTATCATCCTGTACGTTAGTATCATATTAAGACCACATGGATATAATATGACATGTCAACTCTTAATTATAAAATTTTATTTGATTTAAAATAATAATATATGAATTTCATTAAATATAATAAAAATTAGAGTTTAAAAAACATTAATACTTTAAAAAGCAAGAGACGTTAAAAGTAAAACTAATCGGATAAAAGAACAAAAAGGAAGAACGGAGATTGTTTTGAAAGGAAAAGAAAAGGGTAATCTACATTGACTCATCTATAATTTGTCTATATTTATAATCTATAATATATATATAATTTACATATTAGATTGTTAATAAAATTTAATTTTTGTATAAATTTATGCAGTAACAATATCATATTCAACCACTGAGAAACAAGTTGTGGAACATTTGAAGTATGAATGCGCTTACACCTTTCAAGAAATTGGCGACAATTACAGTTAAGGTTCTTAGACTTGAATCCACATATTAAATTTTACTGGTAGAACAAAATTGAATAGTAAATATATTTTTTATAATAAAATAATATGTTATTCATGTAAAAATTTATGAATTTATATCAATTTACAATGCTAATTATTTTTGCTTTATGATTTTATTTATTTTCTAATTTTTTAAAAATGAAAACCTATTGATGAAATTTCTACATATTTTGATACTATGCTCATAAGTTTATTCAAAAAATACGTTTCGAATCACAAAGCAATTTAGAGTTTGGTAGTATAGTTAAGTGTGAGAAAAGCATTAACATCTCGCGACATTTATTCAGAAAATAATATTAATTAATTATATATTATCTTATTTTAATTTTCATGAATAATTTCTAACTTCATATTTAATTATACTTCTCATAATTATTTTAGCTTGTCTTCTTTTTTTGTTGTTAAATATTGGAAATTTATCTTACATTTTCCCAACAATTTCGACAAAATTGAAGAGAATTCTCTCAACTTAAGAACGTTCAAGAAAATTACTTATTTTCATAAAAAGATTTTATTATCAAAATTATTTTAATATTTTTATGAAAAATGTTTGGACAAACTTTTTTTATTTTTTTATTTCTTTATTATTATTAGGTATAATACCTAAAACAAAGCTTTCAAATTATTTAAGAAAGTTCAAATAATAATTTTTTATTTTTTATTGTGTTCAATAAAACTTATGTATTTTTATTTTGATTTTTATTGTGTTCAATATTATGTCTTATTATTATTATTATTATTATTATTATTATTATTTCATTATGATTTTTATATTCTTTAATAAATTAAAATCTTTTATAATGAATTTATTTTTTCAAATCTTTAACATTTTTGATAAAATTTTAAAAAAATTTCATCAATTAAATTAAAACTTAAAATGTTTTTTAAATTCCATAATAAGAGAATATTTATTTGTTTGTATTTTTAAAATTTTTTTTATTTTTTAATAATGTGATAGATATGAATACTGAAAAATAAAATAACTTAAAAGAATGGAGTCAAAAAAATCCTTACTCTTCATTAACAAGATGAAGACATACATATATATATATATATATATATATGCAAGGCTTGCTTAGAGTGCAAGTAAAATAAACAGTATAAAAAGAAATATTCTAATCTTGGACTTCTTTAAAGTGTAAGTAAAGAAAGAGGTTAACAAGAAAAGATTATTTTTAAAAAAATCCCCATAAATAAAAAATCCTTCAATACTCACTCTCAAATTGGAGCATAAAAAGTAAAAATGCCTAAATTTACCAATAGTTTATGAAATAGATCTTATCCAAATGCTTTAGTGAATATATCGACCAATTGGTTTTGTGAAGAAATATTCTAGGTAACAATAGTTTGTGATTGAATGTGCTGCAGGATGAAATGACAATCTATTTCTATGTGCTTTATACGTTCGTAAAAGACTCGATTAGGTACGATGTGAATAGCAGCTTGATTGTCATAGAACAAGGGAATCAGTGCAGTGTGTGTTACTCCAAGATCTCATAAGAGTCATATCAACCAAATGATCTCACTAGTGGCGGTGGCCATGGCTCGATATTCAATCTCAACAGATGAACGGGAAACCACCATTTGTTTCTTAGATCATCATGAAATGGGAGAAAACTCAAGAAAGATTATATAACCAGTAGTGGATCTGTATGTCGTTGGACATCCTGTCCAATCTGCATCACAATATTCTTGCAAAGATAATGAACCATTCAAAGGAAGTAAAATACCTTGTCTTAGGGTTCCTTTGAGATAACGCAACACATTATGAGCAGCATCAAGATGCGGTTATCATGGGGCATTGTATAAATTGGTTAAGAATATGTACTGCATAGTTGTTATTTGGATGGGTGATGGTTAGGTAAAGTAAATGACCTATTAGGCGACGATAGTGCTATAGATCAGTGCAAATTTCACCAGAGTTGAGTGAAAGCTTGTGTTGTTGCTCCATGGGAAAGTTAGCTGGCTGGTAACCTGTGAGACCACTCTCGACTAAGATATTAAGCACATATTTACATTTGCTAAGTGCGTTACCTACCAAAGAACGTGCTACTTCAATTTCAAGAAAAACTTAAGTCTGCCAAGATCTTTGATGTGAAATTTTTTGTCCAACTAAATTTTCAGCTTCGAAATGCGATTGGAATCCATACCCGTGATGATGACATAATCAACATATAAAAGAACTACAATAAACGCTCCTCCCATATGAGAGAAAGTGAACAAAGAGTGATTTGTGTCTAATTGGCAAAAACCAATGGTAAGAAGAAAAGTGGTAAACTTATGATACCAATTTCGAGATGCTTGACGGAGTCCATATATAGATTTCGTAATCGATAAACCCATTGCTTCTCTTGTTCAGCAAACCCTTGTGGGATCTTCATGTGGATTTCTTTTTCCAAGCCACCATGTAAAAAGGCATTATTCACATCCAGTTAATGTAATTCCTAATGCTTAATCAAAGCAAGTGTCAACAAACAACGTACAGTAACTAATTTGGCAAAGGGAGCAAATGTCTCATGAAAGTTAACACCCGTTATTTGAGTGTAACCTTTAACAACAAGTCAGGCTTTATAGTGCTCAACACTTCCGTTTGGTTGATATTTGACTTTGTAAACCCATTTCGAATCGATAGCCTGTTTACCCAAGGGTAAGAGTTACAAAGTCCAAGTATGATTTGCCTTCAAAGTGAAAATTTCCTTCATCATGGCTTCCATCCAATGCGCATGTTTGATTATTTGAAAAAATGATTTCGACTCATCGGTAGATGAGATGGTCGCTAAGAATGTAGTGTGACTAAGAGAAAATTTAGAGTAAGAAATAAATTGTGAGAGATGATGTACCTTTGAGTTGGCCGAAAAAAAGAAATTAGAGCGGTGTGATGCTGAGAAGAGTGAGAGAGGGGGGCAAAATATAATCATAATCAAATAAGTAGCATGAAACTTGCCATTGTCGTTTGCTTGAAATAAAAGAAGCTTTTGAAATGGATTATCCAATTTAGTAGTTTGACCCAAATCAATTGACTGTACATATATTGCAACTGAGGAATTTGCAAATGAAAAAATGTCTTCCAAAAAATGAATATCCCGCTAAACATAAATATTTTTCTTTCAAGATCATAAATTTTGTATCCTTTTTGCCCACTAGGATACCCAACAAAAACACCCGATTTAGTACGTTGAGCAAATTTGTCACTCGACTTGCTATTTTTATGCCCAAAACAAAGACATCCAAAGCTTGTTAAATGATCATATTCGAGATTCTTTTCAAGTAAAACTTCATATGGAGTTTTGTTTTGTAAAATAGTGAGTGGCGTGCAGTTAATCAAGTATGCGGCAGTAAGAACACATGCACTTTAAAACGAAATAAAAAGATGACCTTGAAATTGTAATGCTCATGCAACTTCTAAAAAATGCATATGCTTTCGCTCAATAACTTCATTTTGTTATGGTGTGTTTGTACAACTAGATTAATGTTCCACGCCATGATTAAAATAATGAGTCTTTATATCATCATGAGTAAATTCTATGTCATTCTCTATTCATAGAATTTTAACTAGTAAGTTAAATTGTGTGTAAACCCAATTAAAAATTGTAGTAGATACATTTTGGTTTCTGACTTATACTTCATGAGGAAGACCTATGTTGCTCAACTGAAATCATCCACTGTGATTAGGAAATAGTGAGATCTAGAATATAATTTTGTTTTGTACGAGCCCTAAATATCACAATGTACTAAGTCAAAGTAATGCATAGTTTCATTTGTATTGATGGAAAAAGATAATCATGTTTATTTTGCCTTACAACAAGCATCACAAAATAAAGTCTTCTTGCAATCAAAAGAAATAGATAAGTTAGGAACCAGAAGAATGCAATTTACTGGTAGATGCTCGACACGTCGATGCCATAAACTTACATTAATTGTATCGCTGGCTATCAACGCCTTTTCCCCTTTCATCGGCTCCAAGTAATAAAGACCATTCGCTCTCTACCCACTTCAATTGGCTTCAAAGGTAAGTCTTGAATCACCACAAAATCTATCCAAAAAGTTATCGTACAATGTAAATCATGTGTTAATTGTCTAATAGACAATAAATTGAAACAAGAATTAAGGACCCCATGGACTAACTTAAGGATTAATCTTTTTTCAAGAGCAGCTTTGTCCCAAAGCATGAACCTTCATTGTTTCACCGTTAGGAATTTGTACTAGTGGTATATCGGGTCGAGATACCACATTTGATAAAGAGTCTATATTGTGGGTGATATGATTTGTGGCTCTTGTATCTACAACCCATTTATCATTTCTCTTACTAGAAAAATTAGAGGCTGCCATGTTTGTAAATGGGTTACTTGTTGATGCTTCATGACTACCTAGTAGAGCTAGTAGTTACTAATGCTACACAAAAGTTAAACTTGGGATTGACAATGCAACTCTATCCACAATGGCGGCACAAGTAGCTCCTAAAGACATAATTGTGGTAGCAACATCGTCTCATTGATTTCCTCGAGAATGCGATTGATTAGTATTAGTTTGTTGCCACCCTTCTTTCCAAATTTGGGCCAATTTAGATAACCAATCACCTTGTAATAATATTCTTTGTTATAATTTGTCTTCCCATAATGGATATAAGATAGAAATCAGTCACAACTCCTATCATCATTCTTTTTTGGTCACAATTCATTTTCTTTAATGAACATGGCAATAACTTTAAGGATGGGTGCACGAGTTGCAGCAACCGAATGTTGCTTCTTTTCTTGTGTTGTAATGGCGTAAGCTCTTCCAAGATTTGACAATGGGTCAACACTTAATATTTGTGATCGTACAGTTGAATATACTTCATCAAGTCCCATCAAAATATCGAAAACCTTTTCTTCTTCATCCATAAATTGCATCTTTTTCACCACACCACAAGTACATTCACATTTGCATGATGGGATTAGATTAAGACCTTGTAACTTACCCCAAATGGTTTTTAATTTACCGTAATAGCATGTGATCGAGGATTTCTCTTGTTGTAAAAGAGCTATAATGCTCTTTAACTCATAAACTCTCAGTGCAATTCCTTGAGTAAATCTTTCTTCTAAATCTACCCATATGTTTCTTTTAGTTTCAACATGAGCAGTACTACTTTGAAGTTCTTTAGCAAGTGCATTTGTAAGCCATAAAAGAATTATTGCATTGCATTATATCCATAATTGTAAATCTAGAGAATCAATCTGGATTTTCTATCATTCTATCCACAAAACTTGTGCATTTATAAAGCTATGCCTCCGCATGAAATAATTATCTTCACTTTCACTAAGAGGGTGCGTCACAAAAATCAAGACTAGATGATCAGACGAATGCAAGTAGTATAGAGAAATGGCATCAATGGCCTTGCTTTAAAGCTCTTTAACAAATGCATTTGTAAGCCATGAAAGAACCATTGCATTGCATTGTATCTATAATTGTAAATCCAGAGAATTAATCTGATTTTTTTATCATTCCATCCACAAAACTTACGCGTTCATAAAGCTACGTCTCCACATGAAATATTTATTTTCATTTTCACTGAGAGGGTGCACCACAAAAATTAGATCTGGATGATCAGATGAATACAAGTAGTATGAAAAAATGACATCAATGACCTTTCTTTGATTGGCATTCGCATTCGCCAATTCTTCAGTACTTTTACTTTTGTCATTGTTTGCATCATCTCTATCATTTAAAAAAATTAGGGTTTCCTACCTTGTTCTAATATCAAGAAAAATAAAATAACTTTAAAAAATATAGTCAAAAAACTCTTACTTTTATTAACCTTGTTTAGAATGTTAGTAAAGTAAATAATATAAAAATAAGTATTCTAATTATAAACTTTCTTAAAGTATAAATATAAAAAAAGTTAGCAAAAAAATTATATAAAAATGATTCAATTAATAAAAAATTATCTAATAAATATAACTATTAAAAGTAAAATATAATAATATACATAAAAATTATCAATTCAACTAGGGGGAGTTGTCCACACATCTTTGTAAGTAGTATACATTCCAGCTTCTCACACTAATTATTATTATTAATTGTTGTGGGGGTGGGGGGGGGAGAGGGGTGCGGTGGGGAGGGGTTTGGGGTTGCCTGAAAGAAGAAATTGGAAACAGTGAAAGGAGAGAGTGGTAGTCACAGTCCTAGGGTGTTCTCTCAAGTTTCAGGCAAAAAATTCCACTGTATATTTTATCCAACTCAGAGGTAAAAATATCGTTCAGGCTGAAACGACAAATCAGTACAACACTTTGTCTGTCTCTCTCTCCATTTTTATCCTTTGTTTATTGGTACATCTTCTTTTCCGCACAGTCCAAAAGAAACTACTCCCACCGGCTACAAAACAAACCGTAGACTAAAAAACTAAAGCAAAGTAGCAGCGGTCCCTCGGGTTCTGCGCTGAAGACAATAAGCAAAGAAGAAGAGACACAGCACTCCACTAACCCCAGGAACAAACCATTAAAAATTAAAGCCTCTTCAACTCACATTCTCAGGCTCTCACCTCAGCCCCATGTCTTCTTCTTCGCTTCTTCCCTCACTGAAAACACTACTACATTTTTAACAAAAGCTTAAAAACTTTACCCATTTCCTTTGCTTGTAGTAGTTGTCAAATTACTACACTAGGTAAGTTTGCTTTACACTATACTTTTATTCTTTTTTCTCTGTCTTTGGGGTTCCCAAGAAAATGCTGCAAAGAAAAAGACAATCATTTTTCCATAGTATGTATCAGATGACGGGTTTGTTTGTGTTGCTGTGTTTTTCCTGTTCTTATGGTAATGATGTTACTTTTGAACTTCTTTTTCTCCTTTGAAACTGATGAAGGAAAAAGTTTCCTCTTTCTAAGCTGATGGTAACATAGCTCTGTGTTCAATTCAGGAGCATTGTAATGGCAGCCTGCCAGACTTTATTCTTTTTTTCTTAAAAAAAAAAAACCGTATCTTATAAAGGAAATCGAATCTCAAAAAGGTTTTCCTTTTGGTCTCTTTAGTCTTTTTGTTTCGAGAAATGAGCGATCTTTACGTTGTCTTATAAGCTGCAGGAGATTTACTTTGCATTATTTGGACCTGGATGTTTTTATCTTCAAAACTTGTTTCTCCATTTCTCCTTCTAAAAGAGTTTTCCCAGAAAATATTGTCCTGAGAAACAAACGGTGTAATACTTAATATTGGAGCTTTTGGCTTTCAACAGACAAGATAAACAAAGGTTTGAGCGGCAGATGAAATCATTTTTTCACTGTTCTTCTTAATTTTGAACCCCACTTATATTTTTACTTTTTTGAGTGTCCTCATTTCTCGGCAACAATGGAGGTAGAAAGTTCACCTGCTAGATTACAATAATGCCCCTTCGTAGTATTGAAATGCAGTTAGTAAAGAACACATGAAAATGGGTAGTTTTATGTAAATTTGTCTGTTTCTGCCCTTGTTGATGTAGGTCCCTTGTGACTATAATAATGTCCTATGACCATTATCAAAGGTAGAATTTGCGGTAGCATTGAATGTGGTAAAGATCAAAAGTTGCTGTTACTGTCTGGTTAATTTGTGGATTAGCTTCTGCTTTGACCTCTTCTTGGAGATATCTTTTACTGCTGCTTTGATTTGTATGGTTGGTATATATCTTTTGCCTTAATGTCTTACTATGTGATGATAAGGAGCACCTGTCTTTCATATGAGCTCATTAAATTTTTTCATGCACAATCACATTGGATGCTTCTTTCTCAGCTTTTGAGATTTTTCCCGATCTGATTCAGGCCTTGTGGGTCAGGGAAGCATTGAAGTGGTGGTGGATAAATAAACTAGAGTTGTTTTTAACTTTGTGACCTCAGGGACAAGGGTCTTTAAATTATGCAGACTCCCAAAGCAAGGTAACTTCCCATTGCCTTTATGACTGCTTATTCTTCCCTTACTAAGGGTTTCTTAGTTTGTTTCCTGGATGCATTTATGTAGTTATTCTTGAAAAATAAGTTTAATCGGTTGTTCTGTCATTTAAAGCAATATTTAGATATAATGCTGCCCAATTTTAGGCTATCAATCCTTACTTTTTGTTACCATATATGATCATCTGGGTTGTCTGGGTTTTATCTAATGCCTAAGGGGTACATCGAAGATCTTTGCTGAAGATTCTTTCGTTCCATATTTTTTAATTTTTAATTTTCTACATTTTAAAGGAGTTCTTTTATCTTTGGATTTTGGCGCTGGGTCTGTCTTCTTCGCGTTGCATTGATAAAAAATTTATAGGTGTTCCACTCTGTCCTACAGTTGAGGGCCATATTGTCTGGTAACCATTTTGAGCTTCAGTCTCTTTCTGCATGAAAGTAAAATTTTTGTTTGTCTCCTACCTAAAGGATAGAATAAGCCAAGGCCCATGATGGGACCACCAGATGCTGTAAGTGAAGTGCTTCATCCTTCCAAAGGAAAACTTATTTGTGGTTTATCATATGTTTGAGACCATTGGCTGATTTATTTGTTTGTTTGTTGTATTCTCAGTAATCAGCTTATCTCACTAGGAACAGGGTAGACTAGAATTTTCAAAGCTTTAATAGTTTCGTTCAGATTTAGGATATTGGTGGGCAAAAGATATATTATAAAGATGTGTTGGTACTAACGAGCAAGTCCAATACTTCTGCTTTATGCAATTTGGCTGTTTGTTGGTGTTTTCCAGCTTGACATGGCCCTTAGCTTGGAAGCTGCTATTCTATTGTCAGGGTCCAAGAATTTGGGATCAGTATGTCTGGTTGTCTATGTAAATTATTCATGATAAAACTGTGATGCTCCTGGAACTGAATCAGAAATCTTTTCAACCAAAGTTGCCTGCTTACCAACATTGAAGTTTGATCTGGTGGTTCCTCAACTTGGGCCAATGCCTTGTGACGTAGGGCCCACTGATTTTTCTCTTCTCTGTTTCTATTTCTTCTTTGGTTTCTGTCCAGCCCAGGGGATTTGTCTTTGCTAGGATAGTAGCTAAGGCATAGGCAAATTGGTGGCCAATTCTTCTCCGGAAAGGAGTTCCTGAGTTCAAGTTTTCTCTCACCCCCAATTTATTTTTTCTTCTTTTTTTTTGAAAAAAAGAAAAAAACAGAAACCTTTCAATTAGATACTTGTCGCATGCATATAAGCTTCTTATCCTAGTTTTTCACTTTAGAAGGAATGGCAACAGCTTTTCCTTAGATTATGAATTCCACAGTCTCTCAGCCTCATGGCTAAATTTTAACTGTTTGGTCATCCATAATCAATTGGTTGTAGTTCTTAAATCGTTCATAACGACTCCAAATACTATTAGATTGATTGAATATTGGGTGGTCTAACTAAGGGATTGGTCTATTTTTGTATTTTTTGACTTGACTCTAGGAGAGTGTATCTTGCTTTTATATTTAATGTGCTGCAACATTTTGCTGTTAAAGGGGGAAAAAAACAAAGTCTAACCTCAATTCAAGATGGGATAAGGAGTGATGTCCTCTAAAAGCTTCAGTTTGTCACAATGTTGGTTTGGTTGGTCCAGCCACCAGGTGGTTAGAAATTTAGGATGTTTTATTTTTTGGTAAGATGGAATCTGTATACAAGCATGTAGAGCTCTAATCTGAAATTTCAAGCGACTTTAACTTTCAGTTAACTATCCTCAACTGGAGGAATGTAAAATGTGTTCTTGAAGTCTTTGATTGTTATTGTGCTTTTTTCATCCATAATCAAATTATTGATTTACCAATGTTTAACAGAAATGGATCTTCAGATGTGCCGCAAAGGGTCTCTCCTCGAGCTGTTCGTCAACCCAGGCCAGCCACATTAGAGACTGAAGCTATATCTTCTTCAAATCCAGCTAATAGACCTTCAAAAGAGAAAAGCCCTAAAGTTATTGAGCGCCGTTCACCTAGAAGCCCTGCCTCTGAGGTATACAAATTAGAGAATATTAGACAAACTTAGATCTGAACCTTAGGGAAAGCTTTTAATAATAGCGTAAAAAGCGCAATTATTAAGGCCTTTTGAGTGTTAGAGGTTTCATAACAAACTCTATCAGGGTGCCTGTTCCTCCTTTTTGTAATAGCATGCCAATAGGCAACTTGTTGATCTCAAGAATGGTGCTTGACTTCTTTTCCCCTTTAAATTGTGATTCATTTTTCAATGAAAAAAACTTTGTTCATTGATGTCTTGCATTTTCTTCATTTTCTAAGTTTCTATTATGGAAATGGTAGGATTGGGTGAAGCAATTAATTTTGGTAGTTGAGAGAGAGATAGAAAAGAGATGTTATAATTCCTTATAGAGTGATTCTTTTCAATTTGCGTGTGGATGCAGACACACATTAGCCTCCCATAAACATTGCCATTTTTGAATTAGAAGTAGAATTTAGCACTTATAACAATGGTGCTTTTTGACTCCTATGAGAATAACTAATCTTATCCTCTGTTGTTGCTTCAGAAGAAGCGCCCAAGCAGAATATCTGAATTGGAGATACAGATTTCACAGTTTCAAGAAGAACTAAAGAAGGCAAAGGATCAACTAAGTTCATCTGAATCATGCAAGAAGCAAGCTCAGCAAGATGCCGAGGAGTCCAAGAAGGAACTGTTGGCCGTGTATGCAAAGCTTGAAGAGTCCCAAAAGCAGCTTCTTGAGCTTTCTGCTTCAGAGGAACCTCGTGTTGTTGAGCTCCAAAAGATCTCACAGGAACGGGATCAAGCATGGCAGTCAGAGCTTGAAGCTGTCCAGAGGCAGCAGTCTCTGGACTCAGCTGCTCTGGTCTCTGCTGTGAATGAGATTCAGCAACTTAAGGATCAGCTTGAAATGGTGGCTGAATCTGAGGCTGCACAGACCAAGCAAGCAGAATCAGCACATTTGGAGCTCCAGAGCCTGAAAGGAAACCTGGTAGAAACTCTTTCTCTTGTAGCCAACATGAAAACCCAGCTAAAGGATAGCCAAGAATCGGAAGCTAAGGCCCAAGCCTTGGCTAGCGAAACTCTGCTACAACTAGAAGCTGCAAAAAGGACTGTTGAGACACTTAGGTCGGAAAGCATGAAGGCTGTTGAAGCTTACAACTCCATTGCTTCAGACTTAGACCAGTCAAGGCAACGTGTTTATTCACTGGAAGGACTTGTTAAGAAACTTAAGTTAGATCTAACTGATGGTAGTGGCAACCTCTCTCTCGAGTCTGACAGTGATCATATTGTCATTGAGAATCAAGCTGGAGAAAGTGAGAAACCTGAGGATTCACACCAGCCTGAAGCAGAGATTTCTTCTTTAAAGTCTGAGGTGGGATGGTTAAGATCTGCTTTTGAAACTGCTGAGATTAAATTCCATGAAGAACAAATCCGAAGCACTGTACAGATAAAGAGTGCTCATGAACTTGTGCAGCAGATAAAATCTGAAGCAAGCTCGAGAGAGGCTGAGCTGTTAGCTGAGCTAGAGAAAGCAAACTCTGATATTGCTGACTTGAAGGCAAATCTGATGGATAAGGAAACTGAGTTGCAGGGTATTTCAGAGGAAAATGAAGAGCTTCACGTGAAGCTTGAGAAAAACCTGTCATGCCAGCGAGAATCGAAACTTGAAAATGAGCTAAAGGTTTTGAAGGAAGCTGTTGTTGATCTGAAGGCAAATATGATGGATAAGGAGACGGAACTTCAAAATATATCAGAGGAGAATGAGACGCTCAGGTTGGAAATCAGTAAAAGGGAAATGGACAAAGGTAAAACAAATGATAAGGTGGCTACTGAGCTAGAGTTGGCAAGGGCTGCAGAGCGAGAGGCTAGTATTAAGCTTGGGCTTGCAATGGAGGAGGCTGATAAGAATAACAGGAGAGCTGCCAGGGTGGCAGAACAGCTTGAGGCTGCACAGAATGCCAATTCTGAAATTGAGGCAGAGTTGAGAAGGTTAAAGGTGCAATCTGACCAGTGGCGCAAGGCTGCGGAAGCAGCTGCTGCAATGCTTTCAGCAGGTCATAATGGGAAGTTTATGGAGAGAACTGGTTCACTGGATAGCCATTATAATCCAGTTACGGGAAAGGTTAGCTCACCTTATGCTGAAGATATGGATGATGATTTGCTGAAGAAGAAAAATGGGAACATGCTAAAGAAGATTGGGGTCTTGTGGAAGAAGCCACAGAAATAGAACACCATGAGGCATGCTAAATATTTTTGCCAAAATTGCATAGACTTTATTATGCTTTGTATCATACCGTATTTATCTAACTGAGTTATCTCCCCTTACTTGGACAGATACTTGGGATACTGGGAGCAGCAGAGTCTTTTTGCTGTGAAGTTCACAATGAGCACTCTTTTGAAGCTTGGTAGTTAAATTATGATGGCAGAACACTGCTGATAGCAGATTTTCTTTCTTTCTTTCTTCTTTTCTTTTCTGTGGATATGTAAAATGCGGGTGTCATCACCTTGTGCTTACAGGATCAAACTTATTAACTCTTGACAATGCAAGTTGTGGTGGTTTTAGATATGGATTCCATAGTTATTTCTGTTAAGCTGCCTGCTTAATATGCCCATAACTCATTACCTGCTAAATGCTAACATAAATTATCAATTTTCTTACCTTGTGCTCTCCTGTCAGGAAACTTGCAACAATATTCAGTAAGTTGTAGTGCTACATATTGCTATGGAGCCCACATGTAAATCATATATTTTGGTCGCATGCAAATCTTGGGATTTGAGATGGTGTTTGTCTCTGGTTTATCTATTCGTTGCCCAGACCAACACCTCTTTTTGCAGGTTAGACCATGAGTTCTGGGATTGAACCCACTTGCTTCTTTTTCGAGTTCATTGGATGTATTTCTTCTTCTCTTTATTTTTTGGACATTGGTTAAATGTGAAAAAAAAAAAAAAACCAAGTTTCTTCCTACTGGTATCTAGTCGTGTTGCTACACAAAATGCGGTGGTGATTGCTGGTTTTGGAGATATTGATTGGTGGTAGATTTTATTAGATGTTCTTCTTTGGGACCTATTCAAGGAGAAGTAGAAGACTAGTTCTTGGGATACTAAGAAACACCAGTTCTTGGGATACTACAAATTAGTTACATGGATTTGAGTGTGCATGTCTGACACAAATTGTGTCTAAATCTCTATCTTGTCTTTATCTCAAATAGGGACCCCAGATTACAGGATGTCTTCCAAAATTTGTCAGAAATAGGATGTAAATACAATTCTTTTTATATTTTTTCTTTTCAGATTATTATTATTATTATTATTATTATTTTATATATCGCCATAGATTTTAATGATTGCTAAATGTTCATTTAATAATTAATTTATTATTTTTAATAAATATACTTAATGAGATACATATCAACCCTTCAAGCATAAAATTCTCTTTTTCAAAAATCAAAATCTTAATCAAGTTCATCTTTAACTTGTAGTATAATTTTTAAATAATTTTTGTTCAATCAAATAAATAATCAAGAATCCAGATTGAGGGTAAAATGTGTATAAAGAAATGTGGGGGCCCAAGATACAGGAAGTCCAGGACATACTCTCTTGTTATTTTGGGCCACAGTAAGACAAAGTCTGATGATCATTTGTCAAGCCCAATTCCAAGAATAATATAAACCTTGTTAGCCCAAATATTACTCGTGGCAAATAATACAGGACCTAACAAGTTTCTTTCTCCATGGACTCTCTCTCTCTCTCTCTCTCTTCCCAAAAGAGAAAGTATTATTGGAAACAATTACTTGATGCCAACATCTTATGCCTTAGGAATCATATGTGGGACTACTAATAGTTAAATATATTTATTACTGAGATCCATTAAAGATGTGTGTATAGGTAAGTATATGTTCATGTATAGTTTTATATAACCTTGGCAGTTGCCTTTCTTGGAGCTTACTAGTATTTGATAGAAACTGGGAGACCCAGGGTTTCATCAACAGCAATGGCGCAATCTCCCTTCAATTTTCCACCTTATTTTCTTCTTAGCTGGGGTTTGGAATCCCTTCAGCATGAAGAAACTGAGTCCAAATAATAATTATATGCACTGTTACAGCATTGGTGTGTGAATGTAACATGAGGGTTGTTGTTGTCATAAAAAGCTAAAGTAGGTCAAGTTCATGGGACAAGAAAACATTTGCCCATTACCCCTTTTTACCCCAGCCCTCTTGTAAACGGAAGAAGCATATTGTCAAACACTGCTGCTCAAAATGGATATTGAACAAACATTAGTTTATATTATAATCAAAGTGGATGACACCAGTGTTCCCTAGTTAAATTAATTATAATAAAATCGAAAATCTAAAGCAATTTCAAGGGAAGATACCTCAAAAGATAGGCTTTGTCCACACTCCCATATGGAAGACAAAAAAGATTACGAAAACTTGACTGAAAGAATCACATGGACAGTTCTCTCAAAGTTGGACGCATTACATATATACACTGCAGACGTACTTTCTCTCCATTGCAGAGATTTTGTCTTCTTTGGAAATTGAATGATTTGGTTTTATTTACCTTACCTTACATTAGAATTTTGAGATTCTAACTTCATTGCAGGTTTCAAACTCAAACAGCACTATGCATTAAGATAAGATAATAAAGGTCTGTGTTTCCCAATGAAGTTAACCCACTATATATATGATATAAGGCAGAAGAACAGTCCTTTGAAAGGAAGGTAGAAACAGGCGTACGGCAGGCAGGATCTATATATATATATATAATCTGGCAAATATTGAATTGAAAGTGTTTGAAAATGATGACTTTCTCAAATCCCAAATCCTAATGTCACGGCCCATATGATGATAGCTAAATAATATTCAAACTGAAGGAGGAGACAACCATGATCCCACTCTTACTAAGTCCCAAATGTCAATGCCTCATTCAATAAATTAGTACAATGTTTAAGCTAATCTCTGACAATTCTCTCACGCCCATATCTTAACTTAGATTTGGTGATCTGGTGAGGGAAGAAAACATATCCATCCCGAGATTAGTGCTTTCATGTTTCACTGAAATCTTGATGCTTAGGGGGAGAGGGGATAATCCGATCAACCCAAATTTATTATAGTATTATATAATGCAAATTTAATAATCTGCTGTGTTATATATTCCTAGAGAATCTACCTGAAAGTAAGAAGCAATCATGATAGAATATCTAGGAAACACCAACTGATTCAAAACCCAAAGTCATGCAACTACCTACCTTTAAATACTTCAGAGAGTTCAGACTGCAGAAACCATGAAACATCACTCTCAGTCATTCATTCTTTCTCCAAAACGGTAATTATATTATATATATTTTCCTCTGCAAGTGCCTTAATTGGTTAGCAAACAAATTTGAAATATCATTAGTTTATCCACCAATAATAGAATGAAAACGGGGAAAAAAAAAAGATAAAAACAAGTGGGAAATGCTGGTCATTCTCAAATCTCCTAACAAGAAAACTCAAAAAGAGATTAAAAACTGAAATATCAGTTTTGATATGAGAAGAAAACTCTGTGCCTTTGTTTGCTTCTTGCAGACATTGAACCAAGAAAAGAAAAAAAAAAAAAGAGAAAGGAAAACACTCCATTGTCTACATCAAAGGGCTATTAAGAAGTCCATGCCAAGTTGGATTGAGTCCATTCCAGCTTTCACGTCCTGAATCAAGATCGCCCATGTTGTTACCATCTCCATTAAGCTGCCAAGGCAAACCCCATAACACTCTATTCTCACTTTCTCTGCCATTACACAACTCTTGCTTCATTGTTGTAACCGTCACAGCTGTTGTTGCTGCGATATTACTCATTTCTTCACTGTATGGTAGCATCATTTCTCCACTGACAACCACACTTCCTCCCCCATTGTCCATCTCCCCCATGTTCTCATTACCAAACCCATAATAGAAATTCTGGAAATGGTTATGGGTTCCAAGAAAGCCACTTCTGAGTGCATCAAGAAAGACAGGATTGGCAGCTGAACTAGTGTTAGGGTTTCCGAGGATATCACACTGGGTGTTAGTTGGGTTTCCAAGAATAGAAAGGTCATGATCATCAAACCCTAACTGCCCACTAGATTGTTTCTGGAGCCTAGCAAAGGCCAGACTGAGGTCATTGGTGTCATAACTCAAAGGTGGGAGGCTGGTTAGTGGGTTTGTATTTGGTGTTAGTGGCTGATCTTGGCTCCTCTTTGATGATGATGACGAAGATGATGATCTTTTGTTCTTCCTGCACCCTCCACCCACTGGAACATTTCTCAGTGTGCCTCCTTTGGTCCAATACCTCCTGCATGACTTGCAAAAATACCTTGGCTGAGAAAGGCTGTAATTGTTGTAGTAACAGAATTTGGTGTTGGTGGAATCACATCTTGGGCACTTTAGAGCTTGTTCCGGTTGAGGCCTTGGCTTTCTCTCTTGCTGTCCTCTTGATGTGCAAACCAGCATGTTTTCCAATGAAGGGTTAGGCATCTCCTGAATTAATCGACCCAAAGAAACAGTTAGAAACATATTAGACCAAATTGCAAGAAAGAAATAATGTTCTTAGATACATATATTTAACTATGATTTCTTAATAACCTTCACTCATTAATTAATACATATATTCATTTGTGTGTATGCCGACACTTGAGATATACTATGCGCAGATTAAAGCATACATGATGGGAAAATGGTATCATTAGTGGGGCCATCACAAGAAAGTTTAGAGCATTCAATTCCAAATTTTTTTCTTTGAGCAAGAATTGATTGCCTGGAAATAAAAACATGAATAATGAGAAGAAATTCAGGGGCCAAGCTGTGGTATATTCTTTTCCTTTTTCTATACGTTCCTTACACCCAAACGAAGCATGTAGAAGAAAGAATCTTATCTTATTAATCAAGACATCAAAACAAAACTAACAAAAAAAAGAAAGAAATCAAAACTAAAGCTTGTCCTAATTTAAATCAAATCAGAATTCAAAAAGAATTTTGACACACACGCATATATAAACACAAAGCTCCACAATCAAAATTTTCTTTTTTTTTTGTTTTTTGCATCCCTTTGCTTCTCTCGACTAACTAGAAGAATTACTCCTAATTACATAAAACTGAAGATCACATCTTTTTGAATATTCAGACAACAAAAAAACCAAGAAAAAAGAAAAGAGAAAGGGAAAGACCAAAAAAAGGGTAAAGTTCACAAAGCATTTATTACATCATTAAACATAAGAAGTGGTTTTCTTTATCATATATATATATATATATATATATATATCTATACCTGGTGTTGTCCGCTTGAAGGATCCATCCATGCAACAAACGAAAGTGAACCCAACACTCCTAAAGAATTGAACTAGTATGGCCTTCAACAAGAAGAGAAGCAGTACAGAAAAAGAAGAGACTCAAAAGTTTAGTAATGAAAGATAAGAGAAGAGTAGTGAAAAGAGAAAGAAGAGAGATGGTTTGTTTGCTAACAAGTCATGCAAAGCAAAGTGAAGAGAAAATAAGGACACCCCTGTAAATATATAAAACAAAGCCCCCCACCCCTACCCCCAAGAGAGAGAAAGACAGTAAAGAAAAGAAATTGGGTTTTGTTTTTTTATTTTTTTTTATGAAGGGATACAGAGAGAGAGAGGGAGAGAGAGAGAGAGAGAGAGATAGTGTAATGATGAGTTTCCCGTACGAGATGATGGATGTGATTGGCTTGCACGCAGAGAAAGCTTTCATAAGTTTTTTCTTTAAAAAAATATAAAAAGAAAAGAAGAATTGGAGTCATCCCAAAAATCTTTTTTCTTCTTCTGCAACGGACTCTTATTATTAGTGCTACTATTATGAAAGAGAGAGAAAAAGGCAAAGAGAAAGAGAAAGAGAGAGAGAGCGCCAGAAAGAAAAACCTAGCCCCCCTGGGTGCCTTGTCTTTTGTGGGACCCTCTCTCGCGTGGATGCAACTATACGGTGGGGTCCATGGGCTTGGGGTCCCCACCTACCATCACCACCATTTCCACCACCATCAGCCACCAGCAGCTAGCAGCTAGCGGCAAGCACCACCCTCTCTCTCTCTCTCTCTCCCATGGCCTCAGCAGCATAAACTCTGAGAACTCCGATCACTCGTACACACAAAAACATGAAACACTAGCATAAACCTCGTGTTCCAAAAAGATCAGCAAAATATAAAAAGCAACCATGTCTTTTTCTTTTCTCTAATAAAAAAAAACCAAAGACCATTGCAAATTAACTTTATATACTTACATTAAGTCAGAATGTGACGATTAATACTTTACTATCCTATACATTACTCATCAAAGTTATCCAAGGTATGATTAATAACTTGTATCATATTCATATATGTTTATATATTTGAATTTATTAACTTTGTTATTTAATTATAAATATACAAACTTATTAATTAATTCATTGAACTCGTATCTTTATGAGATTATAATTCAAAATTTCCAATTACACCTTTGCAACAATATATTATATATTATTATAAAAGCAAGTTACACTAAAATAGTAATAACTGTTACACCTTAATAGTTTGATTTGCTAATTGTCATTAGATTTTGATAATGAGTATCCTAAAGTTTAAAGTCACTATATTAAGTAATATTTGGTAAAACTTGTACCCAAGTTGCTTTTGGGTTCCATTAAAGCATTAATTCATTCATGAGCTAAGTACCTATATACTCAAACTTGAATCCGTATCAAAATTAATTTCTTTAATTGATGTTTTTATTGAGGTTAATAAATGAGTTTGAATAAAATTGAATCGAGTTTTGTACACTTTTAATTTGTTAATTTACAGTCCTAGCTAAACTTTAAACCCTAAGCCACCTCCACATACATAGAATATCTAGATTATTCATTTAAAAAGAAAAACAGGCAATGAAAACGCACACCCATATGCAATAGGGCAAGTTGTTCTTAAGGATTGAAGAAATGGGTAGGTATAGATAGACATAGATACAGAAATCTACACAAGTTTAGGGTTTTTTTTTTTTTGGGTGTGTGTGGAAATGGACTGGTGGTGGGGTCCAGTAGTCGGAATTGGTTTTTATTGTGATTTCAATAGTTTATGTGTTTGTGTTAGTTGAAGGTTCTGATGATGTGGACTTATAATGATGGCTGGGGACAGGAGCAGGGAAACATTGGAGACCATTACAGGGGGATCTTCCATCTTCATTGCATGATGAATGGTATAATACATTGCAGAAACATTACAGCACCTGCTAGCTAGCCCACCAAAGAGTTTGCTTTTCCCCACCTTGCCTCACATGTGGTCCATTTTGGAACATTTTCTTTTGTGTATAGTCTCTCTCACCTTCAAATTTCTAGTAATCAGACCATTCTACACTCTTTAGACTAGATTTTGAGATATTTAGTTAATCTCCTCTACTTTTTCAATCTTATCTATGTATGAAATACTCAAATACTAGTTACTAAGGCAAAAAAACTTTATGTTTGAGATTTACATTCAATTTTAGGTGCTAAGAAGATATATATATATATATATATATATGAAAGAACAGTTTTAGGTGTAGTTAATTTGTGGCTTGTTTTTTACCTTCATTTGTTAATATAAGTCCCTGTTAAAAAATCCTATTATCACATTATTAATTAGAGATGAAAAGCTATGTGTACATATCGAATAATTTCATGTCTCATGTCCTAACCTATACATACGATTTTGAGTTACATAAAATTTTTATTTTATAAATCCTATTCCCCCATTTTAAAATTTAAATCCAAGATCTTCAATTTGGAAATTCAAAATTTTAATTACTGAAGTGTACTCTTTAAGAATATACATGTAGACACTGTTATTATTAAGATTAACGACACCTTTGGTATGGGAGAATAGCTAAGTCATTTCCTTCTTATTCCTTTTACATTTTTATTCTTTAGTTTGGTTGATTTTTGAGGTAAGGAATAATCATTCCAAGTAATGGCTATTTCCCAAAATCTTGATTTAGCCATTCTCCACCTCCCCATGTTAATGACTATTCCATGACTATGGAATAGAGTCAAAAATTTATTAGATAAAAATGTCCCTGTTTACTGAATATAATTATGATCTACAAATAAAAAATGAAAATAAAAAAAGTTAAAATAAAAATCATATTAATAATTTAATAATAAATTATTAATGTTTAAATTTTTAATAAAAGTAGAGAAAAAATAAAAAATGAAAGAAAAAATATCTAAATAATTTAAAAATAAATTATTAATATTTTTAAATTTTAATGAAACAAATTAAAAGATTAAAAAAGAAAAAATATTATTAAATTATAGTAATGAGTAATTTTGTCTAATTTACTAAATTATAATAAAAGGTAATTTTATCACTTTATCATTTACTCCTTAACTATTCTAAAACTATACTTACCAACTAAACATCAAAATGAATTATAATAACAATTTTTAATTTATTTCATTACATGAACCAAACCACATAATAATCATTTTATTCTATTTTCATAAAATAATTATTTTATTCTATTTCATTTTCCGAACCAAATGTATCATAAGATTCTAGATTTTTGAAATTTAAAACAGTTTGAACACTGAGTAACAGAACAAAATTTAAAAGAACAACCCCAAAATTTTCCTGTGGTGTAATTAAGTATATGCTATGATTTATAAGATGTTACTATATATCTCAAGGAGGACAAGCTATACTTATATGTATCAAAGCATGTTTGGTCAACAATCACCTTAATCAAACCTTTGTCATAATTAAATTGGGAAACGACAAGATAATACCATCAACAAACTAACTTAAGAGTTGTGGTCTTAAATGTAGGAGTTGGATTAAACAGATAACTCATCAACAAACTAACTCCATTAAGTTGGTCCACAACATCATTATTTTTAAGCCTACCTAGGGTCAATATAGCTTAATTATAGAATGGTCTGGTTCAAAAATTGCCACGTTTTTTGAGCTCAAATCACACAACTTATTTATTGCATTTGCTCGGAATCTTATCCTCTTTTGTCTGTTTGAGTGTAGTTCTTTTGGCTTTCATTTGGAGACTCCACACATTTGTGTTAATGTGATTTACCTCGGTAGCTTCACATTTATTAATTACATGCAATTATTTTTTTTTCTGCTCACAGTAGCTCAAACGAGCAATTCCTCACTCTATGGATTGAATTTTTAATTATAATTTATATATATATATATATATGTGAATTTGTTTGTCACATGGGAAATGGAATGGCTTTAATTAATCTAAGAATATGTAAAACGCCAATCCTATTTAACTGCCTGTAGTCGACTGGTAGTCATTTTTTAAAAGGAAAATAAGACACTGGAAAGAGATTGCACCAACAAAATGAATGATTAAAAGATGAATTGTGTATGCCAAAAAGAAGAGACGCTTACAATCCACATGCAATCCACTGGAGAATGATGATCAGTCAATCAAAGAAAGATCAAATGGTTAAGATATTCAAGATCTAGCCATAGCTATACCTTTTCTTTTTCCCTGTTAATTTTTCCATTTATGGGCCAAGATTCTTGGACTGGCGAGAAAATCAATGTTACCAACCAAAATTCTAACTTGTCATCATCTGTCAGAAGCTGGGAAATAATAAACAAACAATGATTGCTCCCCACTTCTGATATACTTTAATTGGATCCTATCAGAAAATTTTGCTTTGGCTATGCCCAATGTTAGAAACCAGAAAATTAGTAAACAAAATATGGAATATGATGATAATATTTTATCCCACAGTTATTTAATTACACATAAATAGTATGAGGATAATACATAAAAGAATATTTACATTCTATGAATTAGTAATAAGTTAAGTTTGGTAATTAGTGGGATAATTTGATGATCACAAAGTACATTGGGGCTTGGGGGGCAAAGATTGTGGTGGGGCAGGGGGGAGAGCTATGGTGGGACAAGTGGATACATCATAGGGATCACTGAGGTTAGTTGACTGGTCAAATTTATATCAGTCAAAGAACACACTGAATAATAAAAAATAATTATTTTTAAAAAAAGTGAAAGTAGAATAGAAAACTGTGCCTGATAGACATGGATGGTAGCATCTTCCGTGAAGAAAAGAATCCAGCATTCCCACTCCAAAGAATCTCTATGGCATACTATGAAAATTCTCGTCTAAACTGGTGTGCTGGTCTAGTTGATCCATAAGAATAGTACCATTGCTTAGAACAAGACTTTTTGGCAGTTTCCAACTTTCAAGCCTCTTGAATTCTACTCGGGACGGCTTCTTAACTTGCAGGCATATGGGATCTCCCTAACTTGTCCAATATTGGAATTTGGAAGGTTAGTGGTGTATGCCACCAAATGCATGGCTTCCATGGCAGCTCATCAATTCTTCACACAAGATGTAGTGAATTGATCCCATAAACATCATTTCCAGTTACAGATATTTCCAAGAGCATAGTCGTCCATCCTTTTCAGAACGGTTTTTTTTTTGGTACATTCGATAAAGTTTAATGAGAGGAAAATGAAACTCTGAATCCTATGACCTCTCCTTGTGGATAATAATCATTACCAATCCAGACCCAATATTACACAAGGTCAAGGTGTTCATATTTGTTCCAATCATAATACAAATTTTTTTGTTTGGATATTTGTTGCCTAGGACTAAGGGAATGAGTTTCCGTTGTTCTTGATACGAGGGAATTGTGTAGTATTGTTAATTGGGCGATATAAATGTCCTTAATGCTCTCTTGTGTAATGTTTTCTTATTGTGTTGGGTTTTAATTGTACTACATTTAATATATATATATAAATTATATATTTTTAAAAAATATATAATACATTTATGTTATATCTTTTTGAAGAATAGATCTTTCTTAACATAAAAGAAAAAAATAAAAAAAATATTTAATGAGTGTGCCATGTCATGATAAGTGACGGTCAAAGAACTTGAATCAATTAAAAAACTATTTTAAAGGTGATGGATTAAATTAATTAATAGCTCTTAAATGAATTCATAATTGAGTTGAGTCTGTCTCAAGTGTGAACGTGTCGAAATCAAACCCTAAAACTAAGACATAAGAAAATCAATCTTAGTGCCACTTCGTAGTAATGCTCGAATCGTTCCTTGGAAAAAAAACGACACGAGGACAGAGAGAGAAGGGGGCGGGGGGGGGGGGGGCAAAAGCAAAAAAAGAAAGACAAGACAGGGGGGATTGGTCGGTGGAAGTGGACCCCTAAAATGACCCGATGCCAGATTGTAAGACGAACACGTGGCAGAGAGAATGCGGCTAGGAGACGAATATTTCAGTTTTAGAGAAAGCAACCTCAATCCGAACCCCAAAACTCCAAGCCCAACGACATCATCATCATCGTCGTCCAAACCATGAACATACATTTTTTATTTTTTGAATGAATGGACAGCCAAAGAAACATATAAACCAAATCGCCAGCGTCTGACGACATCACTCCACCACCCCCATCATCCACTGTCTAGAAACTGCCACATACCCCTTTGGCCCTCTTCTTCTTCTTCTTCTTCTTCATGGACCCCACTTCTCACTTCTCCTCATCAAGCAAAGCATAATCTTTCTCCTCCTTCTTCTTGATCTTTTTTTGTTTGTTTGTGGGTATATATATAGTATAAATGGAAAGAAGAAAACAAAGAAAAACATATATCACGCCTGGTCAATTTTAATATTTATGTATAAAGATTTAATATGATTTCTATAGATTAATATATACATGTATATTACGTAAGTTTAACTTTAGTCTTGAATTTGTAACAATCATCACGAACTTTTGACGGGACATATATAAACTAGAATCGAAAATTATTTTCTTCTTAAAAAGAGATGGATGGGGAGTTGATTAGGGCACGTGAGAGAAGAGAGGAGTATGAGTAGTATCACGCGAGGCACGGGTAGGAGAAACAAGGACGTCAAGGTCATGCTCGGTAACGGATTTGATTTTGTCATCGTTTGTGGATAAGAACAGAGAGATCCAATAACGGAGTTGGTGTTGTTTGTAACTTGCAAACAAACATCCGTTATATCAAATTATTGGGTATGGCAATGGGAATTGCTAGTGTAACACTCCATATATAAAGAGCAACTCAACCCTAATTGGTAACGTATGCCACTACTTGTTGTGCTTCCAGGCTTGATAAATGCATGCACCCAACCCAAGTCGTGGAAACATGGTGGGAACTTGCAAATTAAAGCTTTGCAGCTAACACATGTGAAGAAATTTTTAACTCAATACTGGAATCCGAAACCTTCAAACAGTAAACTTATACGTGCCCATACAAGCTGATAGGTGTAGGGAAGACAGGATAATGTTAAAGAGTAATACTCCATTTGGTTTTGACAGGGAACAATTAATGTTTTGATTTTCATCAACCTGGGCATGCACATGCTTCACATTCTGGCACTTTGAAGATCCGAGGGCGATCCTTGTGAGTCCTAGTTAAAGATGGCTAAAGAGCTAAGGTTATAGAAGTATGGCGGTGTCAGCTATGCTTAGGTAATAGTGTGGGGGCATGTGTTAGGAAAAGCTACACACGAATTGAGCCATTGTCGGCAATTTTGAACTAAATTCATAGGGTGGGAATCAATCCCGCTATAACTTCATATTTACGACTCTTGCAATTCGTAAGAAGTAAGGAAAAGAAACTTTTAGGTGAAGATGACAAGAGAGGAGAAGGAAAAGAAAGTGTAAATACTTGTGTTTTGGACACCTGAATTTACTTATTTCTCTATATTTTACGAGTCTTAACAATTGTTTCACATTATTACATGTGGAATGAAGTATTATATTTTAAATTTTTAATTGTGTCTAGGGAACTAGACTTTGAGATTAGAGGTACAACTTAATTAGTGGGCTAAACCCTAGAACAAGTGTTAGAGCCTCTATGTTACTAGTACTTCATGTTTTGGGATGCTACAAATAGGTTTAGTCCACGAGTTAATTTCCTCTTGACCTTTTTTTTGAAATATGCGTATAACACCATCATGGGTTTTCACGATCACAAGAGATTATTTTATTTTTTATCCACTTTCAAAATACTATACGGCCTACTTCAATTTAAAGATGACAGTTTATTTTGAAATTGGATTCTATTTAATCTTGCATTTGAAAGGGTTTGAACGGTTGAAAATGGTATCATTGGAATGAAGTTTTTTAAAATTCTTTTTATGATGGATGGCAGTAAAAATGATTAACGGGAAATGGGGGAGGATCATGAGCTAATGGAGAGTCGGAAATGCAATCTAAGATCTCAAATTCTAGTTGGTAATATTCTGTGCTGAAATCACTATTGACAGGTGCAATTGGAACCATGAGTTGTGGAGCATAGCATGAGAATGACATGTGCAATATGTATAGGGTAATCAAATTTTTAGTAGTCGAGGAATTTTGAGAAGATTAATCATGAAACTGAAATAAAAAAATTGCATTGAAGCAACATGCCTTTGTGGTATAAAAGGTTTGTTAGAATAGACCCATAGAATAGCTTCAAAACTCTTGTAGGACTTGGGAATAGTTCGGTTTGTCTTGAGAGAGAATGAAAATGGAATTGTCTTTAAGCATTCATGCTCAACACAGCCATTTGAGTAAGTTTTTTCTGTTGATAATGAGTAAAAGTTGTATCTGAGAAAAACGTTCAACAAGACTTTGAAATGGGGAAACAGGGAATAGATATATAGATCACTTCAAGTTTATTTGAAGGTATACACATGCATCCACCTTTATTTACAAAAGTGATGGAATAACATAATACTGAATACCATTAATGCATCTAATAAAGCAGGGGCCAAATTTCAGTCCAGAAAAAGACAGCAAGGGGAGATTAAATTTTTTGAGGCTAGAAGACCCAAATGAAAGCTGAAGGGTTCCTCTACATTTGCATCAATGTATATTATATAGAGAAGGAAATTACATCAGTAGAAGGGGGGATGAAAGAAGGTTGGGGAGAGAGTATTTGAGACATTATCCCAAGTCAAAATCGAGAATGGGTTGGACCACAAACAATCTTGAATTTGGATTGGCCAGTGGCCAAGCACTCGATGAAGGCAGGCAGGGCAGGGGGCAGGTGGTTGGGCACCTCCAAGTCTATGATATGATAAAGGCTAGAGTTTGAAAAAAAACTCCTGATGTTACAATGCAACTAATTTACGACATTACATTGTATGTGGCATGAAATGAAATGGTGTCACTGTTGTTGGCAGTCCCTGGCATGCATTTTGCAGCTGTCAGTTGGGATTGGGGTGGGGGCTGGACCATCAGGTACTAACCCCACCGATCATCTCATAAATGTGGTTGCTTTTGTGGAGGTAGACCTGATTTTTCTGCCCAAATTCTGATGTAGTTGTCTGTCAGATTCCTGCCGCCTAGTCTACCCTCCAATGCATATACAGCATTTTCAAGTTATCTAAGAACACAAAACATAGAGGGTGAAATCATATGGATTCGACCCATCATCCATCCACCTTAGTTGGCAATTTAATAACCAAATGATTTCAACATTACAGTGTTTCACGTGTCGAATTTAATCCTGTGATGCGATGAGTACGAGATGTTCTTCATTCGCCAGAGTAATCCTCTGCTTCTTTATTTATTTATTATAATATGTCTCCGTACCCTTTGATTCAAAAAGAATCGCAATTACGGTTTTAAATTCTAAACTAGAACCCATTGGGTTTTAGTATGGAAAATTTTTATCATTCACTAGAGTAAGAGACTGTTGCCAGCCGGAAGAAAGTTAATTACCATTTCTCTAACCTCAAAGTAGTTCTCAAATGAAAGGGACCTGAATGAGAACAAAAACAAGGAAGTAGACAAAAACCCAGTCCCCATTTCTCAAGAAATTTAGAAGCAACGAATAGGAGACTCACTCCATTTGTTAAAAACTACTATAAATTAATTACAAAATGTCATAGGCCAGACTGCCCATAGTGATTTTTTGTCAGCATTCCTCCATTGCAGTGCAATGGCTTGGCTATTAATTGCAGCGTCTTTTCTATATACCAAAAAAATGCAACCATTGTATAGTGAGTAACCATATCTGTGCAATGTAAAATTTTGATCCATTTAACATTGATACTTCATACTGAGTCCTGCATCAGCATTATCAAAGTGTAAGAAACAAAAGCTCACCAAATGCTTGAATCAAAGGTAATAGAAGCATATTTACACCATTTAACCATGCATATTACTTGGCAAAGTTTTCTAACAGAATCATGAAAAATTCAAAGGCTTTTGAACTTAAGACAGAAATCTAAAACAAGAAAACGGAAGGCAAAAAAAAAAAAAAAAAGAGGAAAGGAAACAACTAGCAACAACTACCATGTCCGTCAAGTAATTGAGAGAACTAGGAAGATACAGGCACCAGGGGAGGAGGTGAATTTGCAACTCATTAGTAGGGTAAACAATTTGGTTGGTTCTTACTCCTTGTTTCCAGTGGGATCAGGACCGTTCATAGAGTACAGAAATAATCTTCCCTATAGGGAAGTATTCTGAAACTATAATTGATATCTTTAGTCTTGCCACTATCTCCATAATCACATTTAACTTGACATTTCCCTTGAGTTGCTCTCCACAATATGCATAGATATAAAATGAACTTACTAAGAAGAGTTTGAACAAAGACAATGTTTCTCCTCAACTTAGCCTTAATAAAAATGCAAGCTGGAACCAAGAACAGAAAGAAAACTCCTCCACCACTCTCCACATGCATCAAGCCCAAGAAATAAACAACAATATGCCCTAACATCCATCTGGAATATAAATGTACTAAGGCTCACATCTGCTTCATACCATAGTGAGTCTAATTTTAGCAAAAGAGCAAACGTCTGCAGCTAAGATGTAATTACAGACTACATTGTTAATAAGGTAGTAGTCACCTGTGTAATAGACAATCAAACTGAGTTGACCAAAGCTAAATTTGGAATTGTGTTTCCCAAAAGCGTGTTTAGGTTCCAATCACAATAAAAATGCTTATTTTGCCCCAAAACTTAAAAAAAAAACACAACTCAAACACAAATAAGGTGGCTAGATACTTTTGAGGTCAAAACTTGTGTTTGTCATTTATGGATCCAAACTACATTCTTGAATGTAGCAAAATTATCTTTGAATATTGTGTTCAAATTCAAGCTAGAGGCCTATGTTTATTAAACAAATGTGAGGGAAAACATCTTCTATTTCAAGCTAGCTTTAGGGTCATCCAATGATAACAACAACAAAGAGGTAGCCTCTAGCAGCCATCAGAAAAAAGAATAAAAGTGTCTCAGATCTGAAGCTTCACATGTTAGAGACCCAGCAGCACTATCTTCCACAAGACAATATTGATTGAGGGACAAAAACCCGGAAATCATCATTTGTCCTAGGCACATTCATTTATGTTAAAGCATGACATATCAAGCATCCACCACTGACTGAATGAACATGAATCAACAATAGCCTGATCAATAAATATGCAATGGCAGCATTTCTTGTAATTCAGATGATCCAGATCATCCTACAAGGTTGCCATGCATAATCCAAGCCAATTACAGAAAGATAACAATTTGAAATTCCAGATTGCTGCTTAATTGCAACAATAATACTACTGTATTCCCTCTGCCTCCCGCCCTCCGGCCTCCAGCCAAATTCTAAAACGTACCCTTTCCCAATGCTGCCTACCAATTTAAAAAGAATGGATTCTTATCATTATTATTGGTAGACTATGATTAATGGCTTACAGTGATTATGTCCCTGGTTAATCAGTAACAAAATTTTCATTAAACAATTAGAGCAGACTGGCATAACCCAAATAATCTTCTTCCCAAGAGATTCAAAATTGTCTTAGATTTATTAAATCCTCAACGACATCAGGTCCCAGCAACCTCACTTTAGACAGTATTTGAGTAAAGTTCTATGCAAAATTTTATGAAATGGTAATGACCTAGCAACATTCTGCCACTGCATCATCTTATAGAGGTAGAACCCTGCCATCAATTAACCCAAAAGGTCTGTTCAAAGTAGAATTCTTACCATGGTCAACAACTCGTTCATGTCATGGTAGTGTCCACTGCATAACTTCCTAGAACTCGCAAGAATGTTGCAAACTCCTGCCAACAAAACATATTGTTAGATATCTAACATCTAATTCCCTTGGAAGGTCATGGAAGAGGCAGAGCAATCCACCTTTAGATGTCTTAGGGCATTCTGTGCTCTTGGATCAGCCATTGAAGCTTCGAAGTCCACATAGAAAAGGTAATCAAAATATCTATTCAAAGACATTGGTGCTATCAGGATGAAATATGTTTGAGTGACCCAAATGATTGGTAGTAAGAAGTAAATAAAAGTGTAATTAATTTATTATTTTTACTAAAAACATTTTTAACCGATCTTTCACTTCATTTTTGAAGACAAATGCAATTGATATTTCACTAAAATTACTTTAAGCCATTGTTGCTATCATCGGATGCTCGCAAGGGCTGGTTCCTTAGGGGACGACTTTCAATCTGATCAAAGGAAACAATATATGAAGAATGTTAATACAACTGAGAAAAAAACCTTGCAAGACATAGCTTTTCAAAGTGACTTGAAAATCCACAGGAAACCAATACCTTTGTAAGGTTGATCTGTCGAAGAGCAAAAACAGCAAGTGCCTTGAAAAGAACACCAGGACCCTCCTCTAATGAGAAAACTATACTTGTCTGCGTAATAATTCTCAAACATCAGAACAACTTCAAGAGCAACAATGACTAACAAATGCAGCATAACAATGAAACAAATATGACCAAATACTTTGACCTACAAATAGTTTTCTGTGGTTGAATTGAAGGGCTAACCTTGAATGGCCTCTCAATGCCAGGAATAATAGGTTCCCTTGCCAGCATTAGAAATCGAGTAATATTATCACAATCATCCTGTCAGAAAGGGGAGGCATACCAAAATTCAAATTCTGACAAATATCCAATACCAAACCATTAATCAGGAGACAAAAATCAACTTAAACCTGAATATCTTGAGCAAGAATGTTCAGTCCATATATTGTTGCAGCTGAAGAACTTGCAACAGCTCCTGTATCATTTAGTTTGTGGAAAGCCACATGCTACATATTAACAGCACAGTAAATCAGCCAATATACTACATACCACATTCTACATATTACTCATGCAATAGCAGCAATTAACTCCAAATGCAATCATTTAATCCAAATTCCATATCTTTGCTATATCCACACAATAGAATAAAATGTTATTTGATCACGTTAGGATCACCAAGGAAGCCACCTGAATTAGCACTGGATAAAGTGGCTCCTGCCTACCTCCCATATGTATTGCTATAGCAGTTGAAAGCAAACAAAAAAAAAAAAAAACAGAGAGGAAAAATAAGATCCATCTAGCATGCTCAGACAATGAAAGCACATCAAGTAATTTAAGTTGCACATGCAGTGACAAAGCGTACAAAATCTGTCATATCAAATCAAATCTATGCTCCAAATCAAGACTCACCTTTGCCGCAAGGGCAGTATCATCCACTGCTTCTCTACCCAATCCTAACTTAGTTAAAGTGTTCTCACACTGAGATAGAGCCTGAAACACCATCGAATTCAGGAAAAAGGTATTTCGTCAAAAACAACAAGAGGAACTTAGTCAACAAGAAAGTTAAATGTTACATCATACCTGAGGATGACTAAGAACCCTTTTCAAGTCCTCAACTTTAACACCATGATTGGCTAGTAAGCAATGACGAACTGCAAGCTTAACTTCCCCAACAATATGCAAGCTATGACGAAGCAAGAGGTCATAGTTTCGATGAATACTACCACCTAAGGAATTCTCAATTGGTAATACCGCTCTATCCACTAGCCACTTTTCAACAGCCTAATTAAAAATAAAATAAAATAAAATAAAATCAGGATCCTAAAGAAGACTAACCATATCTGCTCACGCATTCAAAATCAACCTCATTTTCCTATATAAACACTATGTCTTAATCAAAACGACTGAAAAAGAATTGCAGTAATTACTTGAAATGCAGCATCAAATTGATCACAAGGAACAGCTTCACAATTGGGATAGGCCTTCTCAGCAGCTGCTTCGCTGTAGGCGCCACGAACTCCCTTGTAATTCAGCACAAATCAATCAAACAATCAGTTTCATTGAATTATAGTAAAATTTTAAAATGTAACCATTGACCAGATCCCCGAAACTAAAAATATTAATAAATATATATATATATAATTTGTTACAGATAAATATGAATAAAATACCTGATATGCAACGCGAAGGCGATTGCCATTGGAGACCGAATTAGAAAACTGGGTTGAAGAAAGTGGCCCTGAAGAAAATGACAATATAGGCCACGTAAAACTGCAGTATTTACAAATATAATACACCCTAAAGTTGAGAAAGAAGGGAGGAGGGGTAAGCCAGGGATATTCATACTGGGATGCAAAGGGGAGTCTTTAGAGACGTCGTCGTATGGGGCATCGTCGAAAAGCTTCTCCAACTCAACGGCCTGCGCGTTCTTATGGCTTCCGTTGTTATTCTCGCTGTCGTGGAGGGAAGCGGAAAGAGGGGTGAAACGGCGGCGTTGTGGAGGAAATTGGGGGATGTGGACGGGTAGCGTTGTTTTTTTATCGGAGAACGTGAATTTTCCAGAGAGTGGGGCCTTTGGCGATCGAACAACGGAATTGGCGGTAGCCATTATGAGTCAGCTTCTGATCCTCACAAGAATGGCTGGGGCGAGATTTTGAAGAGTAAATATATAAAATGCAGGTTTCTTCCTTATTTCCTTTTCGTAGAGAAAATAAGCTTGTTAGGGGTTTGGCAACTAGTTAGCTTTACCCGAGATTTACTTTCCCGTAAAAAGGGATATTCTACTCAAGATGGAGCGACTGGTCACTTGGAACTAATCGATTTATTGAATGGACTAAACATAACAAGAGATATTTGAGTTAACGTAAAAGACCTTTTTTCAAACAAGTGTTATTTTCTTTGCACTGATATATATATGCCAAATAATGATTGCATCAAGTTTCTTTGTCTTCTTTAAATCAGAATCTGGACTATTATCAACCAACCCAATGTCAAAGTTAAGTCTTTATTCTTAATTTCTAGATAATGACAGACAAATAAAGAAGTTAAGCCTTTATTCTTAATTTCTAGATAATGATAGATAAATAAAGATAAAATAATACAAAACATCCATTGTCAGTTACAATCTCGCCATCCATCTAAACACCACAAAAAACTCTAGAACATTATATTATTGTTAGAGACACTTGTTTGTGTCTTTCTAGTACTATTAGAATTCTTGATCGAGGCAGAGGCCGCGGAAGAAAACGACATAAGAGTGTGATTGAATCACACATATAACGAAATTAATGAATAAAATTAAAATCGAAATTTCTTATGTTGTATTCCATGGATCTCTTTAGTGTTTTAATGCAATTAAAATAAATTGAATATTCTGAAAATAATATTACCTAACAACACATGTTGGCAATAGTATTCAATTATAATGTAAGTGACCTTAAGATTACTAATTGAATACAATGACCATGAGCAGTATCTATCAACACATCATTGTTACCCAATTGTTAAAAGAGTCAAAAGGTTTTTTGACAACCTTTCAATGTGCAGTCTATTAGTGTAATTCAATCCCTCATCACGTATATCCTAAAAGAAATAAGAGCATGGTACAGAGTCTACTTTTATATCATTTTATGCTAGTTCTTTTAGGCTTCACCACCAGTTCTATTTAAAGCATGGGAAACTTCTTTCCTAAGCTCCAAGTTGCCTTAGCCAAAGACTTCATATGGCTAGTATGAACAAAGAACAATCATTATTTGGGATATATATCATTATTATAACCAAGTGTGGGGCATAAGGTGCACCGGTTCTATTTGTCCCAAATAAGAATCATCACCCTCTATTAGAACCAAGTGTGGGGCATAAGGTGCACTTAACAGTGTTACTCCTCATAGCATTACCATGTCTAGCTAGCCTTTCCCTGAGTTCCTTTCTTCTGTTTTTCTTACGCTTGTTAGGCAAACAATGGTGCAATGGAGGATCCCTTAGATCTACCTTCTTTTTGAATTCAACCATGGTGATGTCAAGTATCAGATGAATGTAGTCATTGAGTGCTAGCATGAACTTCTCCTCAAAATAGTACTTGTCACAATACTACCCTAAATCACCCTTATTGTGACTTATGCAAGCTGCTGCATGCTTATAAAGAATAGCTAAAATGCAACCAAACATAAGATTAGTAAACCCTTAAATATGCAACCAATCATTATATACATCAAATATGTTGAGACTCCTTTACTTGAAATATTTCAAACACCACATGGACAAGTTACCCTACTCACGCCCAAGTTGATGGCATGTGTCCTACCACCTTAAAACATTCCAAACTTATTCGAGGCAGGCACAACTTTACAAAACCTACCACTATACTAGGCAAAAAATAACTTTTTCTTAATTTTAAGTGTCACATACCCCTCCCATGTGCTTGCCTTTTTAGACCGATCATAAAGCCTCTTTGTTATCTTGACTCTAATTTCTTCAAACAAAGATAGAATAAGTTTAGTCCTCACAAGTGTAATCCAATGGTTAAAGTTCTTAACCATATTGTTGGTCACATGTTCACTTTTCACAATGAGGACAATGGTATGCCTTGTGAAAGGAGAATGCCAGCCATGCATCTCAACGAAACAAAAAAAAAAGCAACGCAGCGAAAACAAAATAAAACATAGAAAACCACCCTCACCCACCCAAGGTTAGTTTCAATGGCCTTTTTGAATGTGATTAAGCAATCTTGCAACAAGCATATGATCATAAATCATTACCTTAGAGATAAAGAAAGATAAATCTTTTACCCAAATACCCAAACAACCTTTTGATTGACTTCACATTGAGATCGGTTGTAGCAAACCAAAGCTGTTTAATAGGTTCTTGTGCAGCTTGTAATGAAAGTCCACACCACTGATCTTCGAAAATCCTTCACAAGGATTAGGATTACTCTACCCTTTATAAAGTGCTAGCTAGGTTGGTTAATATTAGATAGTTTGTAATATTAGAAGTCTTATTCAGATGTGACTGTTTAAGATTAAATATAACTCTTAAACTAAGAGAAGTGTTTTCAACAAACACGAATATTGAAAATTATTCAGTAGACACATCTGTTGAAACACAACAGACATACCACTAAACACATTTGTTGAAAAAACACAAACATAACTTTTCAATGTCGATAAAAGAAACATATTTTCAAGACAGAGTTCATTTTTCAAAAACATTCTACAATAGTCTAGTTGTATCCTAAAGAGTCCTTATCTATAAATCCCTATAGTAGGCAACAACTTTTTAAAAGCAGTGTATTACAGCACGTCTCAAACCTTTTTCTTCTTTTTTTACACTATTTTTCTAACAATTGTTATCAATGGAGTTTAATCCAAATTCAAGATTTCAATTCATGAATCAAGAATTCATCAAACATGACTAGTTTGATAGAATCAATGTCACTTGCTGAAGGGATAAAATGGTGTTTTTACTTATAACGTTGAAGAGTTATTATGTTTTAGATTTGAATCTTACTACACTTCCAAAACCAACTGATGAAGATATTGATGCATAAAAGATAAAAAAGGAAAAACATGAAAAAGAACAATTGATATGCTATGGACATATCCTAAACGCTTTGACAGATCGTCTATATGACTTTTTCTTTAATCTTAAGTTCTTTTTAGAGCCTTGGAGACTACTTATAAAAACAAAAAATAAAGTACTAACAAAGTTTGGTCCTTTAAATATTTTGAGTTTAAGATAAGTGACATTCTGCCTATAATGGATCAAGTACATGAATTATAAGTTTTAGTTTCAAAACTAAAAGACCTTGAAGTTAAGGTTCCTGATGCACTACAAATAGGTACAATTCTTTCTAAACTGCTTCAATCTTGGAATAATTATAAAAGGAAAGTTCTATATTCTGTTGATTCTATATCAGTAGAACAATTCTAATGTGAATCTTGTGAGTCAAAATTTCAATAATTTTGAAAAGAATTAGAGCTCTAACAATTTTATGAAATGCTAGTCATTTGCACTGAAAGTTTTAAGAATGGACTTTACGAAAAAAGAAAAGAAAAATATAAATTATTTTCACTATGAAAAGAAAGGCCATATGATGAATAAGTGCAGATCAAGGAAGGCAGGAAAGAATTATGGTTCTAAAAATCCTAAAAAAATAAACGTAATAGAAGAGGTTGTCAAGAAATTAGTTGCATGGTTTTTAAAATGAATATTGGAATGATAATAGAATTGAATATGATTGATGGTTCCAATAAAAGTAAAGATTGGAGGTTGGATTCCAATGCTACAATTCATATATGCAATGAATGAAACTTATTCAAGGCTTACATGGAAGTTAATAAAGTAGAGGATATTTTAATGGGAAATCATGTTATAGCCAAAGTTGAAGGAAAAGGAATTATCAAAATGAAATTCACTTTTGGACAGAAGTTGACATTACTAAATGTATTCCATGTTCTTGAAATTTGGAAGCATTCAGCTTCTACTAGTTTGCTTGCAAAGAAATGATTTAAAATTGTAATAGAATTTGACAATGTAATAGTATCCAAAAGTGACCTATTTGTAGGAAAAGGATGCTTTTGTGTTGGCATGTACAAGTTTAGCTTTAATGAAATAAATATGATTTCTAGTTGTGCTGTTATGTTTAATTCTTTATTATCGAATGCTAAACTAGGACATTTAAATTTTGGTTCCATTAGATTTATGTTTAAAAATGGTTATATTGCATGCAAATATGAGTATTTAGAAAAATGAGAAACATGCATATGAGCAAAAATGACAAAGAAATCTTTTTGTAGTGTAGAAAGAAACTCACAATTAGTAGATCTTGTGTATTCTGATATATGTGAATTAAATGAAAAATTAACTAGAAGAGGACAAAGATATTTTATAACTTTCATAAATGATTATTCTAAGTTCACTTATGTATTTAATTAAAACAAAATATGAAGCTTTTCATAAATTTAAAGAATATCAATTTGTTGTGGAAAATTAAAAAGTTATAAGAAGTGATGGAGTAGGAGAATATTTTCTTACAGAATTTGATCATTTCTATAAAGAACATGGTTCAATACATCAAAAAAGTGCTCCTTATTCACACAACAAAATGGTTTGCATATCTATCTCATGATTTATGGGGTGGCACTATTGGGATGAGCCTTGCAGCCAATTGAGATTGGTTAAAGCTTAATTTCAATCATGCAATAATATCATTCATATTGAATGATTAGAGGTTTTTTTTCATCAATAAGACGTTAATTATAATAGGTTATGTGTCTAATTAGATGAAGTTCATGAGATTAATATGTCTTGCAATGGAACTATAACGGCTTGCAGTTATGAGATCCTTATGTATCAAAGTATAATCTTTAAATGTTTCAGGTCGATGTATCATTGAGTTTTGACATCAATGATATCTAGAAACTAATATATTCTATGTTTCTTATTTGAGAAGTAAGCAACGGATCTCATAAGTTTAAGTATAGAGATACTTGGAACTAAAATGAAGGTGCTTGCCTAGAAAAATAAGTTCATTGAGCGTGACCCACGATAAGAATTGCATTTCATATTTTACTCAAATGTCTATGCAATACTTCTCATTTGTCAGTTGTGCAAATACTACTTAGACTTGAGACACTAAGTTGTCTTATGTGTGGAGTGCTGCGTTTTGATTTCATCTCTAAGGGTGCCTAACCAAAGATGCAAAAACAAGATGTTTTTAAGTATAACATGAAGCATGTGAAGACAAATGAGTCGTCAAGAAAACAATCATCACCTTAAGTGATTTAGGGGACATATCTTAATAATTTTTTGTTGATACTAGCTTATTGAAATCCTTGGCTAAGGTAACTTGGAGATTATGAAAAGGAGTTTCATAAGTCTCTATAAAACTAATGATTTAACTTCAAGAACGAATATAGAGATCAATAAGAGTAGATATTGTACCATGCTCTTATCATTTCTGAGATATATGATGAGGGAATGAATTACACTAATAGACTGTACACTGAAAAGTTAACTCTCCTAATAATTGGGTGACCATGATGTGTTGCTAGATGCCAATCTTGGTCTATGGAATTAAATTAATTAATTAATGAAACATATAATTCAATTCCATTACTAACTTGTTAGAAACTTAATGGGTCACACACAATAAGTTGTACTATGAATTAAATTAAGAGTGTGATGATATAAGTTGGACTTAAATCATACACTAGGTTTTTAACTTTTAAGGACTTAATTAAAATAGTTTAATTAAGTATAATGTTAATATTATAATTAGTTATAATATTAAAGACTTAATTGCAAACAAATAAAGTAAATTTAATTTAATTTTAATTTACAACGACTTAATTAAATATTTGGCCAATATTATTAGAGGTCATAATATTGAGGCCTTATTTGTAATTTAAGAAATTAATTAACCTAGATATAAATATCATTTTTTAGCTACTCCTCATAATACAAGTGAAATACAAAAGTTAGTTTTTTGAGTCGTCAAAAAACTAACAAGAAAGCTTAGTGACACGTTTTTTTCATTGACTTGAAAAATAGTTTTCCAACTTTGTAATTAGGCAAGAAAGAGTGTGATTATGTGGAGAGAACAAGTTATAGTCCACTTTGCTAGCATAAAGGCATAGTTGAGAAAGCTCTCTTTTTGTGAAGGTTTAAGTACAACTGTGCATGCAATCGTTGGAGGTCAAACGCTTAGGTGGCTTGGATTCTTCCTCCCTTTGTGGTGTACACAAGCTTGAGTAGAAATAAGAGTAGTGTTGTATCCTCTCTCAATCAAGAGGATTTGCCATCGTGATTACGACATCACTTGGGTAGGTAATATTTTTTATTACTCCTTATGTTGTTTGTATTAAAATCACCAAAGTAATCCATGAGTGGTGGCATGGCATGGTATCTTTAAAATTTTTCGTTGTGTATAAGTTTCATGCCATTCCAGTAAACACTTTATTAACAACATGCTATATAATGAATAAAGATCCTTTCAAGAGTAATAATGTTTCACCTTATGAATTTTGGAATGAAAAAAAAAAACAAACTTTGAATATCTAAAATCTTCAAAATTGGGGAATTAGGGTTTGGTTCGAGAATTAGAGATTTAAGGAATGGTTGTTGTCTTTTGTTGATGTGGTGAAGGCCCAAACCTGAACCCAAACACTATCCCTAAATTCCTAATGTCATAACCAAACCTTAATTCTCCAATTTAAAGATTTAAGTTTATGGGCCTAGGTTAGAACCGAACCTTTAACTTGAACCTTAATCCAAACCCGTTCCCTACCGCATCAACAAAAGACAACAACCTTAAACCACCAAACCTAAACCCTAACCTTGGACACAACAGCAAAGGGATTTAAAGTTCTAAGTTTGGGTTACAACCTAGCTTTCAACCCAAACCTTAATCCAAACCCATTATCGAACTTTCACCACATCAGCGAAAGAAAACAACCCTAAACCATAAAACCTTAACCTTAACTTTGGATACAATAGCAAAACACCACAATGTTTACCATTGGTTGACAATCAATGAACCTTAATCCCTCACTCTCTTGGTTTTAGTCGTGGTTTAAAGGGTTTGAAACATGGATCTAGTTTAGGGTTATTTTGTTATAGGATGAAGCTTTAATAAGCAAAAGGTTAAAAAAAACCATAATTGATCAATAAAAAAGAGTGATTTAAGAAAAGAAAACAAAAGAAGATAAAGAGGGTAGCTCTAATAGTGATTAGGGTTCACTAACACACGATTAAGCTTTATTTATGCATAGACAGTTTAGACATTTCACGTTTGTCGTTAACGTCGTTTACACATTTAGGGCAGACTATCAATTTTAAATACTAATATATCCACGTGGAATTATAAACAAAACTTAAAGGGTCAGGGTATTTTACCATATTTTTTTCATATAAAAAGTTATGGCCATTTGAAAGTCACATCGATGAAAAGGTTATGTCACATAGTATGACATATTTTGACAACTGGATTGTAAATGATATTTAATATGAATAGTTTTATCTCTTGGTAAAGTGATATGTTAAAAAAAAACCTCTAAATCTAAAAGTTATGAGACAATTGATGTTTTCATTTTGTAGCATAAAGGTTAAGTTTTATATAATGAATAGTTATCTTTTCATAAAGTAATTATTAAAATAATACCTTTATCAAAGGATTGTGTCTTACAATAAGTAAAGGAGTCTTTAAGATATAAAGGTGTCTTGATAAAAGGGTTGTGTCCTGAAAGAAAAGACACTTACAAATCTATGAAAAGAACTTGTTGCCAACCATTTTTACACATCAAAAATAAATAAGACAAGATCAGAAAATTAAAAGAAGTGTTATATTCTGAAAATAAATATTAAAACTTGAGTTCTTATCATTTACCAAAGGAGTCCAAATTGTTTGTAATTTACTTGTAGAAAATAGGTTTTAAGGCTAAACAACTTTGCAAACCCTCGATGTGTGTCCAATGGTCTACTCTCGTAAAAGTGCTAGATGAAGTTAAACGCTAACTTCATTTAAAGACCATTCACATAATTTCCCTTTGCATACTGAGTGGTGGGAGTAAAATAAATCTTAAAGATAATGTCTATTAAAGGGCAAATTTTGAAGTCAATTTTGCTGGTTTCTTTGAATTTCATCCATTATGGCATGTTAGCAATGACATGTTAGTGTCACATGGTATAAAATGACAAGTGACATTTTGACTAAGTTACCATTATTCCTATGAGCTTATTGGATTCAAAATAAAGCATAAGGATTTATTTGACTCAAAACAAAAGTACAAAAGCTTGATTGAAAGTAACAAACAAAAAAGCTTATTTGAATTTTTCTAAATAATGTATAATTTTTTTTAGATATTATGCCTAAATATATTAATCATTAATGTATTGATCATTAATTCCAATATACAGGAAATTTTTTTTGAAAAGTAAATACATTTGAACATGATTAATGTAGTAATAATTGATGTATTAATTAATCCTAGTGACAACATGCATGAAATTAACATTTACCAGCATTAATATTAATTCCACAAAAGTTACAATCAAAAGTCAAAACCATGAAATTAATGCAAAGGCAAAAGCAAGAAATAATTTAAATTAGAGTAATTATAGTCAATAAATGAAGAAATTACCAAATGGGAAATTTATGGAGAAGCTAGGTTTTAGCCAACGAAGGGAAGGGAATGCCAAAACAAGTGCAAGAAATGAAGGCAAGTTAGTTGGCAACAATAGTCGTCGGTTTGTTGACAACAAAATTAAAGGTAGCAAGTGTGCAAGGCAATGGGGAGAAAACAGACTTAGGGCTGAAGAGTGAATAAAATAAACTAAGAAGAAGAAGAAGACAGAAAAGCACTAAAGTTGGAGAGAATGATTGGCGGCAAAATAGTGATGCTAATAAGGGCTTAAGGGTTATAGGTAGGAGTTAGTGCTTAATGGGTTAGGAGCTTAGGGTTGAAAGTGAGAAAAAAAAACATCTAGAAGAAAGGAGGAGATGTCAAGTAGCTTAAGGTAAAACACTAAAACTCTTGAAATTAGAAGCATAAAAAATAACTATAATATATATAATTAGATATTTAATTGAGTTGGTAGAAAAATTTTCCATCGGCAACCAACTGAATAAACTAAAGAAACCAAAGTCCCAAAATAGGATACCCGAATACTCAAATACCTTATTAACTTGACTTATTTGACTCGAATTGAATTTGTGGGTCTTGCTCACCCCAACTCATATTTTTCTGTTTTTAAGAGAAAATGATATACTTATATAAATTTGTAATCAAGCAATCCCAAATACAATTAAAATAATTCTTTTAAGAAAATAGTAGTGGTAAAAAGTATTTCATGAAATAAAGTAAAACGCAACACATCTTAATCTTAATCAAACAGTTTAATTACATTACATAATTTTTTTATGTGTGCACATGAGTATTTTTTGTTTATTTCTTTTTTAATAATAACAATAATAATGTATAAAATAAATATTTTTAAAATATAAAAGTTGAAGTATAAATAATTACAAATTTGTAATATTAATATATACATAATTCAATGCCATCAAAATTAAGAAAAATGTTTTTAATAAAAATCATTTAATGCAATTATAATTTTTATTTGCAAATATGATAAATCTTGTTGATATTTATTTGAAAATATTTAAAATAAAAATTTAGAAATATAATAAATAAATATATCTTTTTCATTGTTCAAAAAGTTTGTCAACACTCATGCTTTATGTTATAGATAATAAATTTTAGATTATAGATAACTTGATAATTTTATTAATTTTTTATGAAATTTGAATTAAAAATAAATTATCATGTCTCCAATAAAAAACTATCATGTCAAGTAAAATTGATATTTTGTTTTAAAGTCTATTTTTTTATACAAAAAGAAAAGTATAAGGTTTTAAAGATGTATAAACAAATTTTTGGGTACATAAAGGTGTGTTAAAAATTGATATTAGTTAAACAAATTTTTGTAAAAGATAATAGTGGAAAAAATAATTTAAATAGATCAGATTCGTGATACACATTAATGATACGGATTTATCATTTTTTCTTTAAGAGATTTTTAATAACTAAAGTCAAATTAAAATTAGCATTTGGTTCGTATGTTTTCATTTGAATCACCTATACAACAATTTTTTTATCTATAGCGAAGATAACCTTACTACATCCCTCATTTCATGCCATCAGCAATCCTCAATAAATACCCCAAAATTTTGCTTAATATGTAGAAAAGTTTTCAAGTTCGACCAAGAAACAGCATTAGCAATTCCTAAAGTGATCATGAAAGACACCTTCAACAGTGGATTGATGGCGTTAGGTTCGATGAGCTCTATTAATGTTGAATAGCAACCAATCTTAAGGCAACAAAGACCATCTGATCAACAACTTTACGCGGGGATTTATTGAGCCTAGCATTTGTGGGAAAAGCACAACCAAGAATGAATAGTATCTTCAAGATACTTTTTAATTAAGATGATCTTTTTGGAAGTAACTATGTTGTGGTGGTTAAATATCATTTCATTGCTCCACTTCTAAAAAGGACTACACAATGATACCAATAACACACTCGGTGGGTATTGCAAGACGAGAAAATCTTGTTAGTACAAATGGAGTTTAGTTAGGATTCAAAGGAACCGACAAAATTAATTGCAAGGCGTGCCTTCATAGATGTTATCTTTAAGAAATATTTTGCCCCCATCACCTGATATGCAAATGAAAAATTATGCGAATAGTCTTAGGGATACAATAAAACTAATATCTAATTTCATCTTACACTTATAAGAGTAAATCACTAGATGCACCTGAAGGTCACAAAGTTGTTTAATCTTAGAGTTTACTTTCTACAGTAAGTAGTTGTAAGGAATTTAAACACTTTCAATAAACAATGGGAACTCCAAATGTTTATGTCTTTTTCTAAATTTTTTATTCAAAACATAACACTTCTTCTACTCTTATTTTTCTGCTCATGTTTTGTTTGATCGATGTGTTGAAATAGTTAGCAACAAGTCCTTTATATAAACTTGAAAATATCTTTATACCTTAAACACATCTTTGTATGTTACAAGATATAATTTTTGGATAAAAGTATTATTCCAATAATTACGTTAAGAAAGGATAACTATTCATACCATAATATATAACCTTTGAGCAACAATATGAAAAGATAATTTTTCATATCATAACCTTTTAATAATGGTGTTTTTCAACTATCCCATAAGTTTCAGATTTAGAGGTGTTTTTTCAATATATCACTTTATCAGAGACATAACTTTTGATATGAAAAACCATTAGCAATTCAATATTCACACTATGTGATATAATCTTTCAATTGATATCTCTTTCCAATAATTACAATTTTTCATATGAAAAAAGACATAACTTTTCAATTATTACTTTTCATTTTGCAAATACACCACAAACCTCCTTTGAGATTCTAAGTAAACCGCACTTAAGTAAATATATTTTATTATAGAAATTCATTCATAAATATAAAAATTGTATAATATCTAAAAAATTCTCTAACTATTCAAAACAATTCAAATAATCTCTTATATTTTTATTGCATTAAATTAAACCTTTATACTTTTATTTTGAGCCAAACAAACACTTATTTTTTTTATTTAAGTCAAATAAACTCATATGATTAATTATTGACTTAGTTAAAATACTATTTGTCATTCTATATTATATTGACATAACATATTAACATGTTATAATAACTGTTGGTGTGACATAATGACATGGTCATATTACATTTCTCATCTTCTACATCAATGTCTTGTGAGAATAAAATAATACAATAAATTTTAATTAATAACAATTAATCAACCATTAGTTATAAGAGTTTGTATGACTCAAAATAAAATATAAACGCTTGATTGAACGTAATAAAAAAATAAAAACTTATTTAAATTTTCTTGAATAGTTAGAAGTTTTTTCGAACATTACAACTATAAAAATTTTACTTGTGAGTGTACAAAGTAGTAATCTTTATTTTTTGGATAAATATACTTACTCTTTAACTTTTGACCATAATTACATACAAGTCAATTGGTATTCAAATTAAACAGTTATCCTAAACGTATAAACAACGTTAATGCTTAAATGTAAAATGTTTAAAATACTCTTTTTTTGTCTTCACTCTTTTCCTTTCTCTCAAGTTGGCTTGCAACGCTCCCTTATACCAACAGGCCACCCCATGGTTGGATTTGGCTATGGAATGCCAAATTCAGTTAGATCTCCTTAGGGGAGAGTGAGATCTGACGGTGCAACCCAAATTTCATGCCCCCTTGAAGAGTGTCAATCTAGTGCTCCCTTCAATCTAGCTAGATTTGGCGCTCTCCAACCAAATTCGATCTCAAGGTGGATGATCAAGAGAGATTTTTTTTTTAATAAGAGAAAAAAATTTAAAAAATAAAAAATTATAATTAATATAACGATAATTTTTAAAATTAATGAATAGCAAAGTTATCATAAAAATATTACCATGTCATCAAACTAACGAAAATATTGATAATAAATTAACAGCAAGACTTATGTATCCAATAAAAGATATTTTTTGAAACAAATTATCCATTTTGAATATTAATAGACTCGCATATAATTATGATTAAAAATTTTAAAAATCAATATATTTTACTCTTATTTTTTATATATCGTGAAAGATAATAATTTGTAAAGGTGTTGGATTATACATAATCATCACTTAAAAAATGTCATAGCTTGGATAGTCCAAACCTGAATGATTCCATTCGTAACAATTTAAATTTGAAAATAACTTGATTTTATTCATTCTATTGCCATTTCTATTCAATAAAAACCTCTTTTTTGAGTTTTATCTTCTTGTTCACTTTCTCATCTTAAGATTTATAAAATTTAATTAAAATTAATCATTTTAAATTAAAATCTCAAATTCTAACTACTAATCCTGAATTGTAATGAGACGATAATAATTACCTTTGCTAAACTACATAATAAATGGGTCATTTGATCAAAGAATATAATTCGTCATTATCTTTCTTGTTTTAGTAGACAATAGTAAGGCATAATTACCTTATTTAGCGTATTATATTGGATTTTGGAAGTTTCTACTTCCAAAATTATATTTAGAAAATCATAAGCATGATGTTTACAAAACTCATTAAAAAATTCAAATAAATTTCTTTTTTATTACATTATATTAAATTTTTATATTTTTATTTTGAATTAAATAAACTTTTAATTAATTTATTAATCAAAATATTACTCATCATTTTATTCTCATGAAATATTGACATAAAAAGTGATATATTATAACATGTCAGCATATCATATCAACATTACATAATATAAAATAATAAGTAACATTTTAATAAATAAATATTAGTTAACCATTAATTATAAAATATAAGAACTTGGTTGAATATAATAAAATAATAAATACTTAAATTTTTTTAAAATATCATCCCAAAGTTGTGTTTTGTATGGTTATCTTGGACAAATGGTTTATCCCTTACCTTCTTATATTCTCTTGAGGGTGCACTGCTACATGAATGTCATCTTCAATAATTCAACAATCGAGAACAAATGAATCAAATAGGCCACGCATATGACTGCCATCAGTTGCTGCTTAATTAGCAGATCAAACAGGGTATGCATATGGCTGCCATCATTTACTGCTTAATTTGCAGTCAGTCACTGCTTAATCCGCTGTCCAGAAAACACACCAGGTCTCCGATATTGAAAGGGAACCTGAAATTCAAATAAGATCTGTGGAATGAACTTCATCTTCATGCATGGTGATACCATTTTTTGGTTTTAGCTTATGAATTAGATATCTTATTTCTTCGCCATTAGATCCTTAATCAGCCCCAGTATCTCCTTTCTCATCTCACTGACCACTGATGGAGTAACCTGCTCCTTTACAGCAGAAAACCACAAATCAGTAGCATCTTTGTTTTCACTGCTTTCATGCCAGCAGCATATAGTTCTTGCAGTCACTGTAACATATAAGCCACAATCATAGCCATTAACTTGCTGTGGTGTGCCAATGCATTCCAGATACTTGGCATTCCATGCTGAACTGGATTCACCGACAAAACCAACGACAGATTTAAACAGCCTCATGGCATGCCTCTTATTCATCTGCCCATTGCTATCATGATGAACAAAGACATTAGCACTTCTGTAGTATGCAAGTAAGCTCCAGTGGCTTCCACCTTCAGCTATGCTCACATCATCGTTATTATTGACAGGAAATATCACCAATTTCTTATCTGGCAGTTTAAGGGGTTCCAAAAATTCTTTGAGACCACCAACATCAGGGCAGTTAGCTATCCAGAAAGCAATTGATGGTGAAAGCAATAGGATGTCCTGTGAAGGATGACTTGAAGATGGGAGACTGAAATAAAACTCAATGATTCTATCATTCAAATAATATGGACCACTGAGGATTTCCAAGTCAGATTGCCTGAGCACAACATCATTGTAACTCAGAATCTTTTCATCTGCAGCAGATTTTCCCATGCTCTAGATATCAATCTGTATTCCGGAAAAATAAACAAGCATGATGATTTAATTTACTTAAAAAGGAAAGAAGGAAGAAGAAGAAGAAGATTCTACAAACATAATAAGAAACCAAAAATTATATCTTAAATTTTTTATCTAGAAAGTAGGGAACATCAGCAGCAATGAATACAAGGAAAAGATTTATTAGCTATTCAAGTGCTAAAATTGGTTCAACTCTAAGTCCTGATCAGTAATATGTAACTAAGTAATCTTCAAAAAGACACATCAACCCTAAACATCCAGCAACTTGCAATAAATCTTAACTTTTTCTTTATACTTTTCTTGCATTATAGTAGCTTTAGAGTTGTCCACGCACAAAAAAAGGGGGGGAAGGGAATAGGAAAAGAAAAGACCCTCCATCCCTTAAGTTCATCAATTTGTCCCTAAATTATATTTTTAGCAGAAAGCACCTTCTTCCTCAAAGGCTTTGCAATAAAGTTACTAAAATTGAAAGAGGACTAATGCAAGATTTTCTGACTGAACGTGCACACACAAGAATATATGAAGAACAAAACCAACCCTAGCAAAAACAGTAGTTCAGTTCCACATTACTTGTTTTATCTAGAGCAAAATAAGCATGGCCTATGCTAAACCAATGCTACATTCTACTGATGACATATTGTAATACAAGTTAGACAACCAAGTAAAGTAATCCAGATATTAACATTCAAAGGCAGACCCAGTTAAGGTCAGCTCTATATGAACTGCAACAATTTATTCAGGCCAAAGGCAGCTCTCAGAATAAGAAGCCTTTCCCTTGTTAACCAGTACTCGTATACCTTTTGGAATAGACCCACCTTTCTGTACTCTAACCCTTATGTAAAATTCAAACACAAATCCACACAAACAACAAACCCAATCAATCCACTTGGGGAAGACTAAAGAGACAAAGAGGAAAAACCCAATATGAAGTAATCCTTATTCGTCACTAAGAAACAGAAAACAAATCACACACAAGTTGTTTTCTGGTTTTATTGATAGTTAAAGGGTAAGAATCCCTTGTAATTAATCTCGTATCCCCTCTGTTTAAACTCAAGATATCTAATCATAGGTAATTTCCGTCACTAATTCATTCACCTCGGATTAAACCTTCTGGTCCGTCTAAAGAGTAGATAAAGCATCATTATTAGTAATCATTCGAAGTAGAAGAGGAAAGAAAACCTTAAGAACAAAAAAAAAGCCAAAACAAATTGAAAACTTCAAAATGAACTTAACCCTCTTACCCAAAACGACGCCTGGGGATAAAGCGTACGCGTTATTCGCTTCCTGGATTATCACCGTCGACAGAACTATGAACTACAAGCACAGATGGTTTCTAGAAACGGACCAAGAAAGAAAATAAACCTTAAGAGTTAGAGGCCGATCTAATGCCCAAAACCATAAACAAACTAAATGGCCTTTTGAGGTTTTATTGGGGCTTCGCTAACCTTGGTATGGGTTTGGGTTGAGCTTTGGGAGTAGCCCAATTGCTTCACTTATTAGTTTACGGTTCCTGTTTTGTTTTGGGTCCAGGGTGTTGGCCGCCACTACTTATATCTTTATTATGTTTGAGTAGGATGTATGTATATATCTCGTACTTTAGAAGACCATATAAATATAGATTCTTAAATACAATGCACTTCCATTTATACTATTTGTTCCTGATGATGATTTTCATCTGTTTGATGAGGGAGAAGGGAAATAACAGAAGTATTCAAAGGAAGTTTCCGCTGTGTGTTGAATCGCCTTAAAATGGCAAGAGAACAACACAAGCACTAAATTTTTAAACAACCATACTGTCAACATCAGCATGATAGCTGGAAAATAGAGGAACACCATCGATGGAAGCAATTTCTGGTGGATATCAATTTATTTCAAAACCATTCGATTCAATAGCAGCAATATTATTAGGCTTTAAGGGATGCCCCTGCTTTCACAAGGTCTTCTAGTGTCTTCAAAATCTGAGGCTCGGTCAAACCTTCCAAGCGAATGCCCCTCTCCACGCCCATATCTGCAAAGAAACCAGATTGCATCAGGTGGATCTGATGCCACAAAACTTATCTACGTCACTATGTGCAGACAGCTTAGAACAACAGCATGGGGAAGAAAATAAGCTGGGTGGCACCCATGACACTCGCTTAGCTAGCTAGGGTCTTGCACAGACACTTAGGATAAATAACTACAAAGCAGGACAGATTTCACACCAAGATTTTGCAATCATTAAAGTAGTAAACAATTAAACCTTATTACTGCTACTATATGCTAAGAATAAATAAAAAATCTATCCAATCTCGTTTAGGCCTAGATGCTTAAATAAATAATCTTTAAATATGTGTGCAAAGAAAAGGCTATAAGAAAATGGATAACAATGAACTAAAAGGTATTTGTCGACTAGTATTAGTTTCGTTATCATCGGAACAGAGAACAATATTTCAGATAATCTCACTGCACAAAGGCAATAATGGTACCAAGTAGAAGATCATAAAATGCAAGCAGCATAAACTAAATAGATACAAAAGCAAGCAACAAACATCATTGCCTAACATAAATATGTTCTACAAACACTTCCCCTTGCCCAGTGGCTGAGCTACAGAATGAAGTCAAAACCCCCTCATTCTGGAACACCACAAAAGTTAATGGTGAGAATAATAAAATATAGCAAGTAATTTCAGTCTGATTCTTGTGTCCATGACCAAATGAACTTACTAAGCAAGCTTGCAACATCATGCAACATTTGAGGATAATCTTAAGGGGGAAGAAAAAAGAGAAGAAAGAGAATTGAATTCACCAGTCTACCACAAATTCACATCATAGAAATCTTGAAGTACCTTCTAAATCAAGCAGTCTAACCAAACATGCAAAGCAATAACTATGTAAAAATTCTAGATTTGACAAACCATACATATTTGAAGTACTCCATAGCATATTTTCTCTCTTTAATGAGTGATGACCCTCATTCATAGATTACCAATAGCTTGTTTGGGTAAGGAAGGCTCTTCCAACAAAAGAAGTCCTGCACCTGAGCATTTGGCTCATTGGTTGGTGCATGATCCTCTTGACTAAAGAGCAAGGTTCGAACCCCCCATCCCCCAATTATAAAAAAAAAAAAAAAGAAGTCTTTTTGGTCCATCAATTTTGGTCACTAAATCATCTTTTAAATTGCATTTGCTTGTTCAAGTTTAGCAAATTGTCTATTCTGATCATCTGATGAAAAGGGGCCTTGATTGTGGGCCATTAGGACATATTTAATGAATAATTGTCTATCTGCATTGTCCATCCTGCATTGTGAGGTCTCACACGTTGATGGGGAGCTTCATGATATTTGATTAGGTTCCAGTGTGGGGCGTTTACATCTGGGCGATGGCAGTTTGTTGAATGCAGTGTACTGTTCATAGAAACCGAATAAGCACATGCAAACAACCCTAGATAACCGCCCTTCCTTCTCTTATTCATGTTTAAACATTATCCCTTATATAAAATCTTTCACAAACCTTAATTCTACATGCTTCCTAATGCATTTCCCCCTAAAATCACTCAGCCAAAATTGACCCAAAACACACATCTCGCAGCTGTCAGCAAAATTGTTAACCTCAGGCCTAGTTTTCAGCCACTATTTTGTAATCCTTACCAACCTAAACGCAAACCCCACTTTCAACCATAACTAGTTTTCCTAAACCAACTAAGGCAGGTTATCTCAAATTTGCAGTACATTACCCATTGAACATTAAATTTTGGAGCATATCATTTTGAACGATGATAGAAACCAATATTGATTATAAACAGAAATCAGTCCCAACCAAACAATTTATTGTGTTTTAACAACAATTGACAAGAGCACAACATTTCTGTATTCCAAGGGCCATTACATTAGTAATCATTTCAATTAAAGTTTTCTCTTGTTTCTTAGTTCCTGCATATCCAGTATTCCCTGAAGCTCATTTTTCCCATTGTCATTAGAACTGAAACCACCTTTGATACGAGTAAAGTAGCATATAATAGCATCTTATGCTAGTAATGCTTCGAATACCTTGACCAACATCACACTGCAAACAGATGATGGCATGAAAAGACAGCAGGTAAATGCAGCTAGGGAAATGATTTAAGAAGAGTTACGTTATTTTGAACTATACTTAAAGTGAAAAACACTAGTTATCTACCAACAGTCCTCTTAAATTCCTAAATCAAAATTGGAAAAGCAAAACTTCAAAAAGAAAAACTTCAAAGATAGAAAAGGAAATCAAGAGAAACGGAGAGCAGAAGATATACCATATCTAGCCCACATCTGGGGCTCGATCCCACTGCATTCACGGATAAGGATTGGGAATTTGGGGTTTAACGTCTTGAGATCCTTGTAATTTTTCTCCACGAATGACCTATTACCACCAAAAAGAAATTTATTATATTAAGTTTTTTTTTGTTAAAAAAGAAAGAAAGAAATGTTAAGTTTAGATTGAGGAAAATGGGAAAAGAAACCTAGCGCAGGCACTCGCATCGGATTTTTGGCAAAACAGAATTCGTAGTTCTTTGAGGTTTCGCGATAATTGGCCTCTCCACGCCATTCTTTCTTTTCTGTACTATCTGATAACAAATTCAACACTTGGGTTCGAAGTACCTTGAAAAGGTGGTGGAGCGTTTGAGAGGAGAGATAGGGGAGACTCGGGAAGAAGAAGAAGAAGTGCCCAAGATAACAGAGAGCGTGTGGGGATAAATATGTAATTTCAACCTAATCTAAGCAAGAAAGGCACATGAGAGCACTGTAAATTTTTAACAAAACTAAATAAAGAATACTAACTTCCATTTTTTTTTTTATAAAAGTTAGCTATCATTATGTAAATATATCATATCTAAATGTTACAAAAATTAAGCACTTGTTATTATTATTTATGTTATTTTTATTTTGATATAAAAATCAATATTTGTGTGAGTTTTAAAAATTAAATTTTCTTCAAATGCTATTAAGTTTATTCATTTATGTTCATTAGACAGAATTGAATTGGATTTAAAACTTGTATATAATTATGGCACTTCTTATGTAATTTATGCCTCATATTATATTTATTTACAATTTATATAATTTTATATATTAGAAATTTTTTAGTTTAAACCTTACATTAAGTTTTATTATTAAAGAGAATTATTAAGTTTTTTTTTATCATTATTGTTAACATTTATGTTAAGATTTTATGAAAATTGATTTGAACTTTACATTGATTTCCTACTTGTTTATGTAAACCTATTATCAACTTATATGTACTTATTTTTATCTTTCATTATGTTTATAATTATCATAATTTATTTTAAATTAATTATGATATTTTTTACTCATGTTGTAGTGAAGGTGACGTGATTTTATTTATATTCTTACATGTTTATTGTAATATTTGAAAAAGTTTAATGTTTATAATTATAACTATTTATCTTAAGTTAATTACAACACTTTTATTTTATTCTCACATATTTATATTAATATTTTTAAAATATTATTCTTAAACGTTAGCATTTTATTTAAATGCATAAAATTATATTTTTTTGGTAAGAATTCTTTATTGCTAGTTTGAAGGATACATTTTTTAAAAAATTTTGAAAAAATTAAATATTAAAATTTTCTATTTTACATTAAATTAGATAACATTTTAACTTTTATTATTATATATTTACGTTAAGTTTTTAAAAAAGTTAATTTCAATTTTATGATTCATGTATATATGTCAAATGTTACGGTTTTTTATTTTTATTCCCAAACATTTACATTAAACTTTAAAAACTATTATTTTTTTAACATTAAGATTTTATTTAATTGCATTAAATTATAATTTTTGTGCAAGAATTATTGGTTACTAGTTTGAGAAATATATACAAATTATTTTATTTTTTTACAATAAACTAAATATTAGATTTTTCTATTTTATAATAAATTATATGATTTTTTCCATTATTATTTTTGAAAAACTAATTTTTTTACGGTGTGTGTTACTTATTTACATCAAACTACAATTAGGTTATACTTCTTCTTACATTTCACTACATTTAAAATCATTATAATTTTACTTGAAATTGATTACAACACTTTTCAACCATGCATTTCACATAAGATGTTACATATGCTTATCCTTGTTCTCATATGTTTATATTAAATTTTTAAGAGAAATGTTATTTTTTAAAAAATAATATTTTATATAATTACATGAAATTATTTATTTATTTTATAATAATTCTTTGTAGTTAGTTTGAGAGATACAAAGTACTTAAAAAGGTTTTTTAAAAAAAAAATCTAAATATTTAATTTTTGGTTTTACGATAAATGATAAGATTTTTTCTTTTATTCTTACACATATACCTTAGAATCTTAGGAAAGTTAATTTCAATATTATGGTGCATCTTACTTATTTACATTTAACTATAATTATGTTATACTTACTCTTACTTCCATTACATTTAAAATCATTATAACCTAAGATAGATTGGTTAAAATTTGGTGATGCTAATTCCAATTTTTTCCATTTTTGTGTTGCTTGTAAAAGAAATAAGCATAAGATATTGAGATTGCGATATTTGGAAAGGAATTGGTGTGATGACCAATTGTTACTTCAAGATCATGTAGTTTCATTTTTTAAACAATTGTATTTAAAAGAGAACGGTGATGTGTCGTGTTATCCTATCAAGGATATGTTTTCTAATCTTTCTATAAATGATTAATTGAATTTAATAAGATCAATTGAGTAGCAGAAAGTTCATATTGCTTTGTTAGAAATGAAAACAATGAAGGCTCTTAGACTAGATAGCTTGCACGTGGCATATTTTCAATCTCAATGGGCTGTAGTAGGTTAGAGTTTGATTATATGTATAATGTGTTTGAGGGGTTGAAATTGGTAAAGATATGTGTAGTTCTCTTATTGTTTTGATTTCGAAAATAATTGCTTCAAAATTCAATTTTTAGTTTCAACTGATCAATTTATTATCTGTTGTTTTCAAGGTGTTACTGAAAGTTATCACCAACAAATTGAAACCTATGATGAGTTAGATAGTGTCAAGTACACAAACCAGTTTCATTTCGGGTAGGCAAATCATTGATATTATTATTGTTGCTCAGGAAGTGAGGCACTCATTCCAAAAGAAGCTAGGCAAGACAAGTTGGATGATGCTTAAAATCAATCTAGGAAAAGCATGTGATAGATTGAGTTGGGATTTCCTATATGATACTTTTAGACACCAAAATTCCATATAAGATTGTGGACTTATTGGTACGTAGTTAGGGAGGTAGCAGTACTAAATTGTTATGGAATGGTTCATTCACCTGCTTTTACACCTTCATGAGGAACACATCAAGGTGACATTGTCTCCATATTTATTTGTACTCTATTGCTTATGGGATTAATGTAGTTGTTGCATAGGGTTTATGGAAGTCAATTAAACTAAGCCCCATATGTCCATCTTTAACTTATTTTTTTTTTGCAAATGACTTGCTGTTATTTATCGAAGCCTCTGTTGATCAAATAAAGATTAGCAGACTTTTGTGCATGTTTTAGACAAAAAATGAGTGTAGATAAATCACTTTTTATTGTTTTAAAAATGTGAGCATTGCTTGTGTAAGCAGTATGTAGAATTGTTTGGGCTTCCATTACTTGAATGATTTAGGTAAATACCTTGGGGTTCCATCATGCAGTGGCTGAAAAAGATATAGCACTTTTTCATATCTGATTGATAGAGTGAAGAACAAACTTACTACGTGGAAGGCATCAACACTTTCATTTATAGGACGTTTGACTCTAATTACATTGGTGCTTATGGTTATTCCCACTGATGTTATGCAAGCCACTTCTATTCCTTTAACTACATATGTGGTCTATTCTCCCTCTATTTCTAGCTGTTAGTTATAACTTCGTTTGGTTTAATAGTGCAACAAGTAATAGTAATTATTCAGTAATACCTATTATTTAAAATGGGTAAAAACTCCTCTTTAACTAAACCAGATCTTTCCCTCGGTATTATCTATTCCATGTCTCACGGAATAGCTGTTAACTTGTTATGACTAAATTACCCTTATTAGATTTAAAAAATTACAATCTTATCCATATAAAATATTTTTCTCTCTTTTCTGCCTTAGTTTCTTTCAATCAGTCGCATGGTTCTCTTTCACGATTTAGGGTTCCACCAGTAGCATGACTTCTCTCATCCACCTTTCCAGTTACATTACTTTTTTCCATACTCCAAGTACTTACTTATTGTGCTCTTGTTTTCCGTTGAAGGTGGAAATGACCCAATGTTGAATTATTTTGAAAATGATGTGATTTGCTTTTATTTGACTTGTGTGTTTCTCGATATTTTGTTTTTGGGTTGAGTTTGTTCTCCTTTATTTCTTTGATTCATTGTCAATATTATAAATTATGCTTAGTAGCTGTGATTTGGGAAAAGTAATGCCATCCTTCCCGTCATCATCTTCAACTACTATGATTTCTTCTATAACTTTACAATCAATTATACTCATTATTTCAAGTTGCTCCATGCTATTAGTAGTAGAAGATGTTATCAAATTTATAAGTCCGTGACACTTTGACATTTCCTAATGTTTGAAAAGATTTTGAAAAGATACTGAAGAATGCACTAAACTCTTTAGTTTGTTACATCCCAATATTTTTTGGGTTTTCAAGTTTTAGAACATTGATCTGGGTTAGAACTTTCCCTTCCAAAGATGTGTCAACTTAAGAAGTTTAGATAGGTTTAATTCGTGAAGTTGATTTAGTGTCCATGCATGCTTTTCCTCACCATCTAATTCTTCCCTTTGGAATATTTCACTAAGGAAGCATCACTCACAATAAGCTTGGGAATAGAGGAAAAAGACCATAAGAAGAAAGATGAAAGAATAGTTGATTGCTTAGGTAAGCATATGAGCTTCAAGACTTTTAGTTTGGGGAAATACTGAACAGTTGGAAGTTGTCCAAGCCAAATCTTTTTCATAAAAGATTTTTGTTCCAACCATAGTTCTTCCAAGGAAGGAAATATCACCTAGAAATTGGAGAATTAATGTGCCAAAACAAAACCAAGGGATAAGTAGACTCGTATAACTAACAATTGATAAATTGTAATTAGTCAAAATGTCACTTGTTATTTTATATCTATTTGGAGTTGATATAACATAGATGTGGTGGGTGAAAAATGTCACATGATTATATAATCATGCCATTTTATCGTCCATCATGTTATATCAGCGTCACGTGACATAAAATGATAAGTAATATTTTGACTAACAATTAGACAATCATTAGTTATAAGAATTTATTTGACTTAAAATAAAAGGATAAGAATTTGATTGATTGTGATAAAAAAATAAAAATTTATTTGAATTTTTTTAAATAATTCAGAAATTTTTTTAAGTATTATACATTTAGGTGGCATTTGTAATTTTATAAGGAATGTGATTATTGAGAAGATAACTTTACAACGTTTGATATAATATGAAAAAGTAAGTATTACAGGGAATGTGATTGTTTGGAAAATTAGATTGAGAATACAATATAAATTTACAAAATTAGTCATATATATGAAATATAAAATTAAATAAATTAACATTCTTTTTTTAAAAATTTTTAACTTTTCAATTTATTCCTTAAAATAATAAATCATGTGAAATTACTAAATATTTATTTTAATAAATTAATTAAGTTTTAAAGAATTAAATTAATTAATTTAAATTATTTTATAAATAAATTAGTTAATTTAATCAATGTATAAACATTTAATTATTTTTTAGTTTATTCAAAGAATAAAATTAATTTTTAAACATAGAATTTAATTAATTTATAAATATTTACTCTTATTTTTTGCCCTTTGTACTATGGGCTTGAGTATTAGTTTTGAAAAAATTTTATAAACCAATACACCATGGATGAGCCATCCACAATCATGGTTGTTCACCCTTCTTTTGTAACCAAGGAAACTTGCTTTTTTAATATAAAATCTAACATCGTAATTTTCCAAAAGAAAAAGAACCCCATTTTTTCTTCTTCTTTTTTTTTTTTTTTGGTTTTCCCTCACCTTCTTCCGTGCATCCATCTTTTCTTGCAAACATTGACCTGAAAGAAGGTAAAAGAAGAAAAAAAAGAAAGAAGAAGAATAAGTTTGAGATAATTTACAAAAAAATTAAAGCTTTTTTATAATTTTTCCCTAATTGAGGAAAAATAACATCCCCTCTAAGTTAAGGGAATGACATTCTTTTAGCTGATTGTAATGACATTCTCTTGGTAAATGTATTCTCTTTCGTTTTGATAAACTAAACGTTGAAAAATCATTACAACCTATTAAATTGTAAAGAATGTTAATCACTTTTCTTAAATCAAATACCCTTTTAAAATATAATTAGCAAATCACAAATTTAAGATACAAAACAATTAAAATAAGCCATGATGTTATTTAAATAGGAAAAAAATTAATAAAATTAAATCTAAACATTTTGGAACAACTTTTTGTTTTGAAAAGCAAGCTTACTTTATTAATTTGAAAAAGTGAACCAGGCAATACATTACTAATCCGTAATTGTATAAAACAAAAATGTCGTCACAAAACCAATTGTGAAAAATTAATTACTAATAATATATTTTAGATTTGTTTGATGTGTCAATTTTGACGAAATCATCTCTCAAATCATTCATCATTCTAGGAATGTGTTTAATTTACCATTTTAGATTATATTAATATTACAATAATAATTTATTATATTATTATTAAAATAATTTTTATGATATAAAAGCTTATATTAAATTTGAAATCACGATCAAATTGGATCAGAGTTAATGAACTCTAGTTCGAAACTAGAGTGAAGATAGTTGATAGAATAAGGATGCTTGTAAAAGGAAATAAGATAGTAATTTTGGTTAATTTACCGTGAATTTAATTATATTTGGTTAGGGAGTAATCAATTTGATTAAATTTAAAGTAAAAACATTATCGATTCCATTTAATTGGAGTTAAAAAATTGAGTCAATCTATATTTTAAAATTTGAAAACTAAAGCCAAACACTATAATCAATTTATTGAAAATTTTAAAACCTTTTGAATTAGTAATGATTTTTTTCAATGATGTCTATTTGAAACTTAAGCAAAAGAACTAATTTTAAAAACTATAAAAAATTAAAGATATATATGCATCAATGGTAACTTTGATTATGTTCCATTGGAATTTATTGAAATGAATATTTTTAATAAAGACACTTAAGAGACTAATCGCATTAAATAATTTATTCATTATTAAATGAAAAAAAATTAATTAAAAGCTAAAATTTGATTTAATTTTTCAATTTTTGGATTTTTTTAACCGTGAAAGAATACGGAAGAACGTTGAATTTTTTGACTCAAATCCTGTGCGAACCATTAGAAAATTCAATTGCTTTAAGTTTAAGGATCCAAAACCCACGCAATATTGGGCCCTGCGAACTTCTTAGTTCACGCTGACCTTAAATATGCTTCCATTAATTAAATAAATAATTTTTTTTAAAAAAGGGAAAAAAAACCGCTCCTTTTGATTTTGGTATTGGAAAGAAAAAAGTTTTTTTTTTAATTTTTTTAATTCCACTTGAACAAGAAAGCGAATTTCCCGATTCTGAAAATTTTAATTTTTGCAATGGCAGTTGCGATGGGGAAACTGAAACCAAACGCACTCAGTCTCTCGTAGACCGAACAAAAAACGAAGACAAGATAAAACTACAAACTGTCTTAGATCTAGATAGTCAGATCCAAACCTCATATATTTCTGTTTGATTCTTGAGAAAGAGAGGGGGAAAAATGGAAAGAATGGAGAAGTTCATAGATAACTTGCCTCCGATGGATCTGATGCGATCGGAGAAAATGACGCTTGTTCAACTAATTATTCCCGTCGAGTCCGCTCACCGAGCCATCTCTTATCTCGGTGAACTCGGTCTGCTTCAGTTTCGTGATGTATGTCTTTCTGTACTCAGATCTGATTTTTCCTTTTGTTCTCTTTGCTTGAATTTGAAGCATTTGTTAAATAATTCTTTTTGTTTGTTTTGCATTAATTGCAAGTGGAATTTCACGTTTTGAGTACTCGAATTTTATGATCAGTTGAAGTAAGATAGCTTGTTATTCGATTTTTAGTTGCTATTGTTTTCCTGCATTTGGAACATTTGTTGGAATTGATTAAGTTTTGTTTCGGTGGTTGAATTTGATGAGGATGTGAGATCTTTGCTGAATTAATTTTGTGTATCAGTTTTTTTTTTGTTAGAATTGAGATGTGTTGGAGTTGCTGGATCTAGTTACGATACGAAACACTTTAGACTCTGAGCAAGGAAGTTATACGTTTTCTAATACTGGTTTTCTTCTTTAGTAAGCAGGTTTTGATTATGATAATTGTGTGGTTTGCTTGAAGAGTTTTTGGAATCTGAGTGTGATTAGGAGTTGGCTTGAACTTATTGAAGGAAGTTGAATTTTATGCTTTTCGTAGGTAATACTGTAATAACCTTAGACTTAGGTTTCCCTATAAAGCAAAGTTACATTTAATACTTTCAATGAGCTTGCTGATTTTGGAAATAGAAAACATAATATGTGTTCGTACAAGTCTTAAGTTGACAGGTGCTAGAAGCTGAATTATGTAGAGAAGCAATTTCATGCCAAAATATTGAGGGATTGTGATTAGATAATGAATCTCAGCTTTCTAATGGGTTTACTATACTAAGTTAATTTGAACCACTGTATTAGCTGCAATTTTGTGTTGGGATTTAAAATGATCTTCTTTTAACATTTTAATTCAAGTTATTCTGATTTCATCATGCATGCTGGGTAAACCTGACATGGTTTCATTTTTTTGGCTTTATGCGTTATATTATTGATAATGACTGTTAAAAGATACTGTTTATACTATCATTTAAAATGGAGGTTTTTTAAGAGTTGGACCATGATCCACCTAACTATAAGCACTATTAACTGAATTGGTTATAATCAAGGTGAATAAATGGAAGTGTTTTCATGATTTTGTATGAATTTGGCATGGGATGTAAAAATATGTTACTTCGCTAGAAGAAATGCTTCTGTTATGAATCAGTGGTCAAGACCGAAAAGGTTCTCTTGAAATTATGAATAGTGGTTCTGAAATTATAATCTGCTGGTTTCATGGATATAAGGATGAGCGTAGGAGTAGGGATTCAGGTGATAAATGGTAAAGGGTTGAGACTTGCTGCAAAGTGGCTATAGGGTGGGACCAAATTGCCCTCTGAAAGTTTCTGCTCTATTGAGGCCATAATTTGGAAATAATCCAATTTTCAGGAGTTTGCATAGTATTGCATAAGATCTTATGCAATCTATCCAGTCTTAAGTAGAAAAAGATAGTTTCTCATGGAACTAGTTGCTCTGATATCAAGGGGTTTCTCTTGGGAATAAAAAAAGGTCCAAATGTCTAATGATCTTGAATGTTCTAAAGTCCTGAGTGGGTTTTGGCTTTGTATTCTTAGCATGTATATTCTGGTAGATGATGGCTAAGTTGTTATCTTTTTAGCTTTACAACGTGTTAAGTCTGTTTTTTGTTCATCTCCTTATTCTGGTAAAAGAGGCCTATGGTATTGTATTTGTAGAGATATCTGCTCATTGGTAAATAAATTTAGTACTTTGCCTAGAAATCATCAATTGAATATGCTAATGGTTATATTTCATTTTGTCTCCCCTGTGGCAGCTAAATGCTGAGAAAAGTCCTTTTCAACGAACATTTGTTAATCAGGTATCTACTCAAGCCTTGATTTAATTTTGTTCTATAAGTTGTGGCCTATTGCAATTGTTAATATGTAGCTTAATAATCAGAATGTCAAGTATTAATCAATGTCTGTGCAAGGTTAGTTGATATAAGAGAATCTGCCAATTTTTTATATATTCTTTCCTTGTATAAGTGATTGTATGTACAGCTTAGTCTGTCAGTGAATCAACTGAATATAATAGCCTTTTTGGATGTTCCTTTTGTGGTTGTTATATCAGTGAATAGTCAGGATGAATAAACTGATGGTTGCTGATAATTTACATATTAAGCATCAATTTTACTTTCTAAATACTTTTCCTTGTAATCATGAGAAGAGAAAACCCTCAAGGCAACAATTTTGTTATATCCTGCGGCTGAGCCATACCAATAGGGGTGAGCCCTTCTCTTCCGTTGAGTTAACCTCCCAATCCTTAGTAAAGGCTGGATCTGACCCTGCCTCCCAATCCTTAGTAAAGGCTGGATTTGACCCTGGTTCTTTGTGTAGCAACCAAATGACTTTGCTGGCTACAAAAGCTGGCACCATTTTCAAAGGTGACATTATGAGAAGTGATGGAGTATTTTTTTTTTCCTATGGTGCGATTGAGTCCTTCCCTTTTCTTGAACTAACCTCCCAATCCTTAGTAAAGGCTGGATTTGACCCTGGTTCTTGGTGTAGCAGCCAAATGACTTTACTGGCTAGAAAAGCTGGCACCATTTTCAAAGGTGACATTATGAGAAGTGATGGAGTATATTTTTTTCTATGGTGCGATCTGACCCACCTGAATCTTATCTACTCCGCATTTGTGGATTGTTAATTTTGTTATGCTTGGAGTAACACCTGTTTATCAGAGCACCCATTGCTTCTGAAATGGCAGAAGTTGGAATGTGATTGGCATGGGCTTATGTTCAATTTTTGCCAAGACTGAAGGAAATTGCTAATTATGCCTCATTGATGTCTAAACGTCATTTCTGATTTCTCTCTATTTGACATTAACTACAACTGCTGATTATCAATGTTGTAGATGCTTTAATTTCTGAGAAGTCTTAACAGGTAAAGCGTTGTGGAGAAATGTCAAGAAAGCTACGCTTTTTCAAAGATCAAATTAGTAAAGCGGGTCTACTATCTTCATTACACCCTGTCGTGGAGCCAGATGTAGAATTGGAGGAATTAGAGGTTCATTTGCTCTCCTCCCACCAAAATAATCATTTCATTCCCCCTTTGACTTGCCTTGCATTTTTGTTTTTCCAGCAGTCACATAAAGCGATAGTTTATTTAACATAAGGATTAGTGGTCTTTTCCAGAATGAAGTGTGCATCATTTTTTGGGTTGTTCAATTTCAGATACAACTTGCCGAGCATGAGCATGAGCTAATTGAAATGAACTCAAACAGTGAAAAACTTCGACAAACACACAATGAACTTCTGGAGTTCAAGATTGTTTTGCAAAAGGTGAATTTCTTGACTCATGTCTTTCAGTTATAGACTTACCTTTATGTTCTAGGGACCATTTATTGCATTTGTTTCTGGATTTCTTTCCCATCTAAGGCAGTCAGTTGAGGGTTTACTTTTCTTGTCTTTTTTTCCCCCTTAAATGCCCTTTAATCTTAATTGTTCCACCATTTGGTTGATTTTACCGTAGCTGTTGTCCTTTAATCGATGGTTTAGAAATTAGTACCTGTATATTTGCATCAAGTTGGTTATCAAGCCATTGTTCTTAAACAATTAAGCTCTTTGATGATTCTGGTGTGCTTTGCTCATTAAAACATGATATGAAACTACTAGGCAAACCAGAAGGGAAGAATTAAAATTAAGAATAATAAGATAACAAGGGAAATAACAATATGAAGTGAATAAATTTCTCTCAGTATTAATATGTAACCTTATCAAATCCATGTAACCATATTGAATGCTACATTTTTGGAAAGATTTGGGTTGAAAAACCATTTTACCCAAATGTTACTGTTAAATGTTGAATGCCTTCTCATACATACTGCTCAAATTCCAGGCAGGTGGTTTTCTTGTGTCAAGTAATAACCATGCAGTTGACGAGGAAAGGGAATTAAGTGAGAATGTATACTCAAATGATGGTTATGTTGAGACAGCATCATTACTTGAACAGGTATTTGTTGATCCTGCAATTGAACTGCCTTTTCCTTTTATGTCTTTTTTGCAAACCTGTTTCTTTGGTTCCATCTACCATATGGTTATTCACTGTGCAGGAAATGAGGCCTGCAGACCAGTCTGGGTTGAGATTTATCAGTGGCATCATTTGTAAATCCAAGGCTCTTAGATTTGAGAGGATGTTGTTTCGTGCTACCAGAGGCAATATGCTTTTTAATCATGCACCAGCTGGTGAAGAAATCATGGATCCTGTATCTGCTGAAATGGTTTGTTTTCCTACTCATCACCATCAATTCTTTTGCTAAATCTTGCTTCAGTTATTTTTTCATTTGGAAATTGTTGCTGTCATTTGGTAACATGCCATCTCTGCCTGTGGCCCGTCTACATCCAAAGATGTTTATGGTATTGCTTTTATATAAGTAGATTGTTACAAATCTTTCTGTCGATCTTTTCAGGTTGAGAAAACGGTATTTGTAGTTTTTTTCTCCGGGGAACAGGCAAGAACAAAGATTTTGAAAATTTGTGAAGCATTTGGAGCTAATTGCTATCCTGTTCCTGATGACATTAGTAAACAGAGGCAAATAACCAGAGAAGTAAGTGCAGGGTCATGGAAGTTAAACTATTTTATATTTCCTTGCATCTTGAAAATTGAAAGCACAAGTATGTCAACTGCCATTTATGTGGCGGGTGTCCATTATACTGATTGAATCATGTTTTGTACACATTTGTTAATGGTCATTTGATCTTCACAACCGGGCTAATATGACATGCTCTTGATTCTTCGAAGACATGACCTAATAGTTATGGTTTTTTGAATTTTGGTCTGGAGAGCAAATACAAACTTTAATTTGATTCAGCTCTCTTTTTATCTTCCTCACTTGTGTGTCAATATGTCTTGCACACTTGTTATTAGTTGGAGCTGCGGTCGAAATCTCTATTCTACTAGCTAAAAGTTTTTGTTTTTGGTCACAGGTTTTGTCACGTCTTTCTGAATTGGAAACCACGTTGGATGCCGGTATTCGCCATCGGAATAAAGCTTTGACTTCGGTTGGATACCATCTAACACATTGGATGAGCATGGTAAGATGCACCTAATGCATGTACCCTGTCTTGTATATTTGTTGCCTTTGCTGGGGCAGTGAACATCATGACGTGCAAAAATATCTAATCTAGCATATCAACATCCCATAAATATGGTTTGTGTGATGCTATGATATTATCATCTAAGACCCTTTTGATTTCCTTTTTCTTGTAAACCAGGTACGAAGGGAGAAAGCTGTATATGATACATTGAATACGTTGAATTTTGATGTTACAAAGAAATGTCTCGTTGGGGAGGGATGGTGTCCTATATTTGCAAAAGCTCAGGTATTTTATTATGCATCATCACTCTAAATTCTGGTAACTAACATTCCTCAGTTTTTTCTCTGCACTCTTGATCTTCAGTTAGAACTTTGTAGCCTTATAATTGAGGACCAGGTTTCTTTGCCTCCCAGATTCAAGAGGCATTGCAACGCGCAACATTTGATAGCAATTCCCAAGTGGGTATAATTTTTCATGTGATGGATGCTGTGGAATCACCTCCTACGTATTTCAGAACAAACCGTTTCACAAATGCATATCAGGAGATTGTTGATGCATATGGGTGAGTTCTAGCATGAAGCTATGCTGCTTTAACTTATGGCTGGCATGCTTATCATTGATAGTTTTGAGGAAAATGTATAAACTACTCATTTTATAGGATGGCTTTCCTGTATCAAGAATCTTGTTCTATTTATCTATATCATAGTGCACACTTTGAAGTATATGGGTGGTTTATGTTTTAGACGGTAAAAATAAGATGCAAGTGGGGAATGACACCCTCTGTTTCTTGGCCAACATGATTTGTTTTCTAACAGTTAAGCTAGTTGTTAGAAGATGTGTGTATTTGAAAGGTACTCCATGGCGAGATGACACTATGATTTGTCAAAGTTGAAGTTTCTCCTCCATATCCTACAAGACTGTTTATGTGTTCTTGAACAAGTAAACTAATCATTGTGACTTTAGGATAAGCTTTTTATATTATTAGTGGTGAAATTTTTTTGTTACCTATATAACTTACTAGAATATTGACATGAGATGCCTTTTTTGCAGTGTTGCTAGATATCAGGAGGCAAATCCTGCCGTTTACACTGTTATCACTTTTCCGTTTCTTTTTGCGGTGATGTTTGGTGATTGGGGTCATGGAATATGCTTGTTATTGGGAGCATTGGTCCTCATAGCTCGAGAAAGCAGGCTAAGCACTCAGGCATGTCTGCAAACATTTTGTCTACAGTTGAAACTAACATGCTAATGTTATATGTGCATAACACAGAAACTTTTATCATTATAATAGGAATACCGGACTGGGTATTGTTCTTAAGGGGTTGGATTTCTTATTGGGACTGTTCAGCAAGGCTTTAACACTGAATGTCTACATACAATTTTATGAATACCTTCTAAATGGATTTTCCACATTTCTGATGTTTTCCTATCTTCTATTTTGGTGTAAATAATTTTGCAACATATCATCTCCTCTCATTAATGATTAAACTACCCTAGCCAAGGATCCTGTTACGTGTGGGTTCTTTTTGTTTTTTTTGATCTGCATTACTTGTGGGTTCTTAGGAGAACATAAGACAATGGGATTGCTTTTTACCTTTCAGTGAAAAAGAAAAGTGTTTGATTCAAAGTGAGAAATGACTTGGAATGGGATTGATGCGGCTGACACTAATAAGTTGATGTGGACTTTATAGTATGATAATTGTTTTTTTTTTCTTCTCTTGCCATGCGTAGATCGCTTGAGAAATTTTGTATATACTATGTGTGATTTCTTGATATGGAAACACTGTATTCTCTATGATTTTGCTGCCAAATGGGTATAGTGGTTGTGTCTTGTAGCCCTGGGTAAATTTTGTGTTTAGCATGTTATTATTGTAATCTCATTTGCACATTTGATGCCTACAGAAACTTGGAAGCTTTATGGAGATGCTATTTGGGGGGCGCTATGTACTCCTTTTAATGTCACTTTTTTCCATTTATTGTGGGTTAATTTACAATGAATTCTTCTCTGTTCCCTTTCACATATTTGGTGGTTCTGCTTACAAATGCCGAGATGCTACCTGCAGGTTTGAATTGCTACTTTTAGATCTTTAAATAGAAGTAGAATCTCATTACCCAGTGTTTACTAGAAAGATGAAAAATGTGTTCTATTTTCATCTGATGTCTTCCTCTGTCCTACAATTTTCTCAGAGGTGCCTCCTTTATAATTTTTGTAACAACTATTGTCGATGTAAATTTTTTCTTGGTTTTGATTTATCAATTGCTTTATATTTCTTTCTGTTCTGTAAGTATTTGGGTACATAGTATTTGCAGCCATCTTTGCACTACAGTTGAAAGAGAATTTGACTTTTACTTATATGTTTCTGCACCATTGAATCAAATCTATGTAGATCTTAATAGACCAAATTAGGTTTTATTCATTTTTTCTTTAAGGCATTGATCAACCTTAAATTAGTCTTTCTAAGTTCGTGCATCTATCTTATTTGTAACTTCAACATATTAACAGAGGGAGACTAGCCTAGTTTCCACCTGCTAGCTTAAAGCATTGGTTTTGAGTTAAGGTTAGGGGTTCAAATTTGCAATAGTTGTGCAGACTAAAAATATCTCATATTCTGAAAAAAGAACATTCTGTTTCTTCAACTAATTTTACTCTACTGTTATTATGTATGTTTGTTTTGGTCAGAGATTCACACTCAGCTGGTTTAATCAAATTTCGCGATCCGTACCCATTTGGTGTGGATCCTAGCTGGCGTGGAAGTCGTTCAGAGTTGCCTTTTCTGAACTCTCTTAAGATGAAGATGTCAATTTTGCTGGGTGTAGCCCAGATGAACCTAGGAATCATATTAAGTTATTTCAGTGCACGTTTCTTTCGCAACTCTCTGGATATTAGGTTTGTTTTCCTCTGACTTTATACCCTGTTTCAGTGTTTTCCACTTGCTTTGTTTAAGTGATGAAGCTAGAACCTATTTTCATCTTGATGTTAGGTATCAGTTTGTGCCACAGATGATATTTCTTAACTCCCTTTTTGGGTATCTTTCACTTCTCATCATAATTAAGTGGTGCACCGGTTCTCAAGCGGACCTTTATCATGTGATGATCTATATGTTTTTGAGTCCTACTGATGATCTTGGTGATAATGAGTTGTTCTGGGGCCAGAGACCACTTCAGGTGCGATTTTCTCTCTTCTGGCTACTGTTGCAGACTGTTATATACCTTGTTCTTTCGTGTCAAGTCTTCATTGTGATCGATTGTTGCTCGTGCAGATCGTACTGCTGCTTTTGGCGTTAGTTGCAGTTCCATGGATGCTCTTTCCTAAACCTTTTATTTTGAAGAAGCTTCATTCTGAGGTACTATGATGTTGGCTTTTCTTGCTTCATGCTTTCTTAAAGCTATTTTTCTAATCTTTTAGCTTCTATGACTAACATTTACTGTTTATGGTACTTATCATTTGAAAACAGTAAATTTAGAAGAATTCATTGTGCTATAAAAGATAAATCCTTTAAATGAGCCAACTAGATTGTCTAACTGAATGCCTGGCATATCCCATTTTGCCTTTGTCATGTGAATCTTGCTGACTTTTCTTCTGGTCCTGAAAAATGTTTTCTTATTTCTCACACCTTAGATAATGGTTTAAACATGAATGAGTGCTAAGAATTGTGTCTATGCAGGGCAATCAAACCACCTGTGGTGTAAACATTCTCATCTATATGGGGCATGTGCATTCTACATGTTAATAATGTGTTTGTTAGTTTAATTATAAATTACATCTGGTGTGAAAGAAGTGATGGATGTGCTCCTCAAATCACCATTTTTGGAACCAAGCATTTGGATGACCACAACCCTTTCCGGCATGTTCAAGCCTCTGGTCCAACATTAATATAGTTATAAATTAGAACAGAAAACTTTAGTTTATGGACAAAAAATGATATGAACAACTCTGACTTCAACTTACTCTTTGATGATTGATACTTATGAGGCTATAATGTGGACAACAGAGTACCTTATTTTAAAAAATTGGGAGTGTAAGATGGATCCAATTAATTGTTGAGTAGTGTTATAGATATTCTGTTAGAAAACTGGTTGTCTGGTCCTTCCTTTTTACTCTGAGATTATAACAGGCTTCTGATTTGGTGCTGCATGATGATAGCTGAGACTTTTCGTGCTCCTTTTTTGCATTTTTGAATTGTTTTTTGGATGCTTTTTGTGCTTAATTATTGCACTACTAAACCTTTTATTGTTTTCAATTTTTGCTCTGAAGATGAAATATGAGAGCGTAGTAACCAGCAATCCATATTCTTGCTTGATGTCAAAATGATCTCTCTTCTATGGGAAGTATGGTGCTATTTCCATACTTTGAAGAGCTAAGCATTTAATCACTCAAGATACTTGTTTGAAAGCTCTTATTTTGCTATTATCTAAAATGCTGAACACTTTGGGTTCCCTTGGAATATATTGTAGGCCCTTTCCCATTGTTGTCTAGTATGCTAGTATGCCTTTTTTTTTTTTCAATCATTAGATAGAAGAGTTCATAAGCAATCCATATTCTTGCTTGATGTTAAAATGATCTCTCTTCTATGGGAAATATGGTGCTATTCCCATACTTAGAAGAGCTAAGCATTTAATCACTCAGGATACTTGTTTGAATGCTATTATTTTCCTATTATCTAAAGTGCTGAACACTTTGGGTACCCTTGGAATATATTGTAGGCCCTTTCCCATTGTTGTCTAGTATACTAGTAGGCTTTTTTTTTTTTTCAATTACTAGAATATATTTAGAAGAGTTCATATGAATATATTGTTATTTATTTGATCTTATTTCCTTCCAATATGTTTTAGAGATTTCAAGGTCGCACCTATGGCATGCTTGGTACCTCTGAGTTTGATCTTGATGTGGAACCCGATTCTGCACGGCAACATCATGAGGAGTTCAACTTTAGTGAGGTTTTTGTGCACCAAATGATACACTCCATTGAGTTTGTTCTAGGTGCTGTCTCAAACACAGCATCATATCTTCGACTTTGGGCTTTAAGGTAGAGCTATGGTTTTCTCGGTTTGAAAGTTTTCACACTGTCTCTTAAGTAAATGTTAGTTAATGTCTGCTTCTGATACATTTCAGCTTGGCACACTCTGAATTATCGACCGTTTTCTATGAGAAAGTCCTACTACTTGCTTGGGGGTGAGTTTTATTAATGTGCTACATGGTCCATGCTAGTCTTGTGTATATTCCAACTTCTTCCTGTCTGTTCATGTTCTCTTCCTGGCTTATGGTTTATATTTAAGTGTTGGATGCACGACATGGAACTAAACCACTGTACGAGGCCATAAAATAAAATAAAAAGAAATACTGTAGTAGTATTTTTTGTGTGATGTAACAAATTTCAAGCTATTGCTAGACCAATTGCTACTTAGTCAAGCTGCTAAAACATATTACAACACATATAGGCATTGAGTCCGAGCTGAACCACTTCATTGGGTAACTTCAAAATAACTTCTCTAGTTGGAGATTGGCTTAGTATGTTAATGTTATATGGACAATATTAATTTATTGGCATTTAAACCAGAATACATTGTGCATAATTTTCAGTTAAGAATCCTAGATGCAGGACTTTGGCTAAGAAATTTGTTTGATCCTAGAAGCAAGGTTAATCCTGCCAATATGCTATCATGTGCCATGTTTTCATGTGTCAAATGCTTATAAGCGGTCACTGTTCTCTTATATAACGTTTATGTGCTTCTCTATTGTTAAATGGTAATGACTCCTTGAGGAATGATTATTACAGGTATGACAACATTGTCATTCGATTAGTTGGGCTAGCGGTTTTTGCCTTTGCAACGGCTTTCATACTACTCATGATGGAGACACTTAGTGCTTTCCTTCATGCCTTGCGTCTTCACTGGGTGGAATTTCAAAATAAATTCTACCATGGTGACGGCTACAAGTTCAAACCTTTCTCATTTGCCTTGATAACAGAGGACGATGATTAGTTAAACGATAATCCGGCTATTTGTTCCTAGATTAAGTTTGCAAGAGAGGAGTTGAGAACTATTTTGATGATGAAGTCTACACAAAGATGGATATACTTGGCAGATGTCACAACTTGGCTGGGGGGAGTTTGCTCTTCTTATCCCAGCTTTTGTTCTACACAAATTTGACATAGGAATGTGAAACCTTGGCAACACATTTTTTCTAATGTATTGATATAACAAGAGCACATTAAGAGGTAAGTGCTTTCTTTTAATTTTGTTTCCTCAAAATAGGAGAAAAGGGTTGGTTAGGAGGGAGGAGGGAGGAGGGGGTGTTAGAGCTAGTTGTAAAGAGGAGCTCTGGATTCAGTATACCATTTAGCTTTGCCTGGATTTTAAATTTTTGTCTTCAATTGGGGAGAAGGTGGGGTAGAATTGCAAGGGTTGGATTTTATAAAATCTTACACACACACACAAAATAGTGTGGATTTTGCAGGTACATAGCCTTTTGTCATATTCTTAATGTAATGATTTTTCATATTCTTGTAGAATTCAATTTTTTTTTTGGCCTGGATATGGTTATATACAGAGAATTCTTTTTTTTTTTTTGAACGGGATAATATGGAGAGAATTCCAAGAATAAATTTATTTGCCTGTTACTATTTCTGTGGATATCTTACTATCTTCGTTTTAAATATTTTAAGTGTTCACTATTTGTCGTGGAGAATCAGCAGATTTTTATACATTGAAAGTCGAAATCCTGGGTGCAGGAATTCAATTTTTTCTTTTTAATTGTTTGAGTGAGGAGATTTGAAGGTGCTTTAAATATAAATATAAATATTTATTATTTAATTAAATACTCATTTTTTTGAGATATTTATAAGATTTGAATTTCGCCTTTCTTAAAACGCGCTTAAATAATTCAAAATGAAATAAAAGAAACTTCCAATTAAGGTCATTGAAATCCCAATAATCATAAAATCTCCATTCAGAGTTACTGAATTTTTCTGACACTATTCTAACTTCTTCCTCAACAACATGTGTGTGTGTGTGTATATATATATATATATACACGCACACATATATATCCACCAGAGGGCGACGAAGTCCCTCTCTCACCACATCGCTGCATAGGCCAAGCGAGCTGCAAATCTGCTTAAAATGGAGACTAGTTCCCAGAGAATCAAACATGGTTTTACTGAGGTCATAAACCGAGAAATGGGTATCTCTCCCCCCAAAAGCTTTTCCCGCCACTCTCAACTGCTGAGGTTCCAAACTTCATGGTTCTTTTCTTTTATAATGTTAAAATCTTTTGTGTTTTCTTGTTTCCAATTCCTTGCCATTAGTTTTACTACCTTAACCAGGAGCTGGATCCTATTCCTAGCTCATTTTCGGCATGTTGGTACTTTCTATAAGGCCAATGGAAATACTTTTTTTTTTTTTGTTATGAAAATGTTGCTAGCTTGATCAAAGTATCAAATAAATTAAGAAGGAATCATCTTTTATAAGTACATAACATGAAAAGCACGAACTGGGCACTGGGTAGTAATGGTATAAAAGATAGTTAACTAAACCGACAGTTGTTTTCGTACTGCATGAACTGAAATTTGCTCCAAACAAGCCATAACTAGGTCACTAGTTTTCTATTCTGCCTGAGATATATTTAAAGTCTCAATTGCCTGCATTTTGATACAGCTTATGGTAGAAAAAATCAACCTTTATGGGGAGCTAAATGGCCATGAGGAATGTGTGAACACTGTAGAATTCAACTCCATTGGTCACCTCCTGGTATCAGGTTCGGATGACAAACATGTTATGTTATGGAACTGGGCAACTAAAAGCAAAACGCTTTCGTATGCTTCTGGATACTTGGACAACATACTTCAGGCCCGAATTATGCACTTCACAGATGATAAGTAGATGGTCACCTCTTCTACTGATGGCCAGGTGAAAGTCCTGTGCATAAATTTATCCCTGCTTTGATTCTTGATGCTAATAGGTTATTGTTCTCATTCACAATAAATTTTCAAACATAACTAAAGAATCTCCCAATGAGATCGACCTCATTATAATCTATGGTTCACTTTCACTTACATAGTTATGTTTCTGGCCCAAATTGGTAGAGAAATTAATTTATAGATCTGTCCAAGTCAAATTTTTATCTTCCTTCTCCTTTTCAGGTAAGGCTTGGCGAGATTTTGGAGAATGGTCAAGTTAGATCAAGAAAGTTGGGAGAACACCAAGGTCGCGTGCACAATCTTGCTGTGGATCCAGGAAGTCCTCACATATTCTATACCTGTGGTGAAGATGGCTTAGTTCAACATGTTTGTTAAATTCATAAAACCTGCACCTTATTATAAGATTTAGCTACAATCTTTGTCATTTGGTTTGTTGTTACTCTTGCTATTATATTTTGCACTTTGATCTGTGAAGTAGCTCCGCAACAAAGCTATTCCATTGCTTCTCATTCGAAGAAACTAACAGGCAGGCACAGCCTTTAAAAATAAGTCTAAATTCCATTGTAATTGATCCAAGGAATCCAAATTACTTTGCTCTGGGAGGTTCTGATGAATATGCCCGCATCTATGATATCAGAAGGTGTCAGCTGGATGCATCGAATATTTCAGACTCACCAGTGAACGTGTTTTGCCCCCGTCACCTGGTTGACTCTATAGATGTTCATGTCACAGGATTAACTTATTCTACCACAAGTGAACTACTTATCTCTGACAGTGATGAGCTGATTTATTTATTCCAAAAGAACATGGGGCTGGGGGGCCTCTCCCCCTTATCTCTCAATGCTGAAGCTCGGCAGGAGCCACAGATTTATGTGGGTCACGAAAATTGGCAGACAGTCAAAGGAGTGAGGGTTTTTGGGCCCAATGATGAATATGTGATGAGTGCTTCTGATTGTGGCCATATATTTATTTGGAAGAAGAGGGATGCTAAACTGGTTCGTTTAATGGTAGGCGTTCGACATGTAGAAAATCATCTCGAGCCCCATCCCTATAGGCCTTTTTTAGCCACTTGTTGACTTGATAAGAATGTGGAACTCTGGGCTCCCATGGCAAGTGATGCTCCTGCACTGCCTAACAACCTGGTAAAGGTATCATCTTATACTTGATGGTTAATGAGATGATTAAGATATTATGGATGCATGTCCCCTCATACTTACATTCTCTATGAACAGATTATGGAGTTTAACAGGCAGCGTAGAGCAGACCATCCACGGGTTAGTTCTGATGTTTTAATGCATGTTTCCCACGTGCAGAGGTGGCAAACGTTTTTTGAAAGGAGGTACAGTAGAGCTGATCTTAACAGTGACGAAGATGGAGGGGAAGATTATAATTCACTGCTCGTAAATGGCAGTGCCTTTTCTGAAGACGATTCTTCAGAGAACTAAGGAAAGGGCAAGATCAGCTAAGGTCTTGTAACTTACAAGTAAGCAAATGTATAAGTTGTTTCAGTTTTCTTTCCTCTAGGGACATGCCAAATATAATCTGTCATAGCATTCTTTGCAGGACCAACGTGATATGGAATCGGATATCGATCTTTCAAGTTCTGATCATATCATCATTCGGGTGATCCTTTGTTTTTTTTGTGGTTTTTTTTTTTTAATAATGTTCATACAAGAGCTAACTCTGATGAAATCTTCGCTTCTAGAATGGAGTGGGCTCTGGAAACTGTTAGTGTAAAATAACGCTTTAAACAGAGGATATGAAAGAATAAGAGAAGAGAGAAAAGATGATCGGATCTGATCATATGTTTCATTAAGATAAAACAAGGCTTATACACCTTGTGTACATGTGGAACACTTGTAAACATGTTTAACGAGTGTAAGTGCAGATTACATGCAAACTAACACGTAAGGGACATTATAAAATAACATTAAACTTGTAACTATAGTACAATGCAGCAAACTAACATTAACTAAGAAAATAAACTTAGTTGAGAGAAAAGCTCTTGCTGCATGCATGCAAGTATTACTTATTAACGCTCCATAATACTTGCATCTTGAACATTCATTTGGCTTCTCAAGTACTCAAATCTTAGCCTTTTCAAAGTCTTAGTCATTATATCAGCTAGTTGTAGTTCAGAACAACAATACTGAGCATTAACTTCACCTAACCTCTCAGCATCTCTAATGGCATGAAATTTCATGTGGATGTGCTTGGTCTTTCCATGGAAAACTGGGTTCTTGGTGATAACAATAGCTGATTTGTTATCTACCATCAATGGAGTAGGATGATTCTGTGGAAACTGCAAATCAGTGAGCATTTTTCTCAACCAAATTGCTTGATTGGAAGTTACAGTAGCAGATATGTGCTTTGCCTCAGCAAGAGATTGAGCAACAATGGACTGTTTGTGAGAGTTCCATGAGGAAACTCATTACCAAGAGTAAAGATATAGCTTGAAGTACTCTTGGAATCATCTACAATTTTTTTTAGTTGGCTATCCATTCGTGGAGGATGGGAATGGAATCATCTATATTTCCTGCTCAATCACTGTCAAAGTAGGTAATGAGAAAAAAAGTTAGATTTCTGGTATAACAGATTCCAAAGTTTAAAGTGCCCTTCAAGTACTTAAGCACACATTTCCCAGCTGCAAGATGAAGATTAGTAGGTTCTTTCATAAACCTGGACAGTAAACTCACAGAAAACATAATATTAAGTTGTGTTGAGTATATGTACAGGAGGCTTCCAATCAAACTTCTAAATTGAGAAGGATCCTTTAGCTTGCTTCCACTATTCATTGAAAACTTTTCATTTACTGCAAGTGGGGTAGCTGCAAATTTGCAATTAAGCATGTGGAACTTTTCCAGAACTTCATTGATGTATTTCGGTTGAGACAGAAATAAGCCTACAGCAAATTGTTTAATTTCCAGACCAAGAAAGAAACTCATTAATCCCAAGTCAGACATTTCAAACTTACTTTGCATTTGCTTTTTGAATAATTGCAAAGTAGTAGTATCATCTCTTCCAGTAATCATTAAGTCATCCACGTAAAGCAAAACAAACAATGGAGATTGACGTTTAGACTTGAGTATATACAATGTGGCTTCATTACTATTTTTTGTAAACCTTTTAGGAACCAGATATGCATCAATCTTGCTATACCAGGATCGTGGGGCTTGCTTCAAGCCATATAAAGCCTTATTAAGCTTGTATACTTTGTCTGGTTCATCCTTTACTTTAAATCCTTCAAGCTGATCTACGTAGATTTTCTTTTCTAGAATTGTATTAACAAAGGCAGATTTTACATCAAAATGGTAGACATTTCATCCCAGGGCAGCTGACAAAGCTAACAACAGTTGAATTGTATCCTACCTTGTAACTTGAGTTAAGAGAGCCATCATGATTCAGCTTCTTTTTGTAAATCCATTTAACTCCAATTATGTTTCTATTTGAAGGTCAATCAACTAGTGACCATGTACCACTCCTATAATCATATAAAGCTCCATTCATAGCAATTATCCATTTTGGATGCCTTACTGCATTAGCATAAAAAGTAGGCTCTTTAATACCCAACTCCTATGATATACATCACTAAGTGATTGAGTACCTCTGACAGGTTCATCATCAATATTCTGATCACCATCAAAATCAATTCTTGGAAGAGAATGGCTTGTCCTTGGATTTTGAGACTTTGAAGTGTCTTGCACATCCCCATTCCAACTTGTAGCTTCATTAAAGGACAAGTTTCTACTGACTATCACTTTTCTAGTTTCAGGAAAGTAAGCTTTGTAAGCTTAGGGCTGAGTGCTATAGCCAATAAAGATGGTTTTCTAAGCTTTATGTTGTAATTTATCTCTCAAAGCTTTTGGAATGTGTACATAACAGACACAACCAAACACTCTTAAGTGCATTATTGAAGGTCTTTAATCAAACCAGACCTCATACGGTGATTTGCCACCCAATGCTTGAGTTGGAAGTATATTCTGCAAGTATACTGCAGTATTACAGGCTTTAGCCCAAAGTTTAGTGGGAAGATTCTTTTCAAATAGAAGAGTTCTGGCCATATCAAGAATATTTCTTTTTTTCCTCTCACTTACATCATTCTGTTGAAGAGAGTAGGGTTCTAAAAATTGATGAGTAATGCTTGCAACTAGAAGAAACTCAGTGAACTCATTTGAAACATATTCTTTTCTGTTATCTGTTTTGAGAACCTTAATTTTGAAACTTGTTTCCAATTCCACCTTAGCTTTGAATCTCTGAAACAACTCAAAGACTTCAAATTTAGCTTTCATAAAAGATATCTAGCACCAACGAGTTCTGCCATCAACAAAAATCAGATAATCTGCTGCCATTCAAAGATTCTACTTTCATTGGTCCTACTACATCTGAATGGATCAAATCAAGTTTGTTTTTAGCTCTATTGCTACCTGTAGATGGAAAAGGCTTTCTTGAAAGCTTACCATATTGACGGGCATTGCACATAGATCCCTCACCAATCAACTTAGGTAAGTTCCTTAAAGAATTAGAAGCATTAACCTGTTTGAGACCTTTATAATTGAGATGGCCAAGGCGTTTGTGCCACAAATTTGTCAGATTTGAATATGATTCACTAGCCTGCAACCATAGTTGATCAACAGACATAGTGAAACACCTTTTTTTCATAGGTATTTTCATTAAATAAGAACCAAAGGCATTAAATATAACACAGGCATTATCTTTAAGTAGTACTGCATAATGATTTTCAAGTAATTGTCCAGCACTAAATAAATTATAAGTAATTGAAGGTATTAAGAGAACTTCAAATATGTATCTGGGACCTGCGAAAATATGAACTTGAACTGTACCTTTGCCAATAATAAGAAGATAAACTCCGTTTTCTATTTTGACCTTTGCCTGATAGTTCTTGTCTAAGTTGACAAAAATAGCTTTAGTTGGAGTAACATTGTTAGAACTCCAACTATCCAGTAACCATTCATAATTGTCAACATCATTCACTAAATATTTGGAGCCATGAATAAAGTCTTTTCGAGTTTATTAGTAGTCTTAATTGTATGAAGAGCTTTATTTGTAACAGAGGATTTCTTCTCACATACCTTCTCTACATGCGCCAACTCATTACAAGCTTGATATTTAACATCTAATCTGAACCAACACTGTTCTTTAGGGTGATTTCTCTTTTTGCAGTAAGTACACATTTTGAGCTCACTTTTCTTGGTTAAAGATTGACTAACATGTGAAGACTTTTTCTGTTTATTACTAGTGATCTTCTTGTTATGAGAATCTGCATTGGTTTTCCTTTTGCTTGTAGCAAAGAATGTATTCTCCACATTAGACTCCAATCGAGCTGACCTTCTTTGATTATTGGCAAGGAGTGCAATTACTAACTCAGATACTATGAGGTCTGATAGATCCTTAGTTTGCTCTATTAAAGTGATAGTAGCTTCAAACTTCTCAAGTAGGTTGATGAGATTTTTTGAACAAAACGAGACTTAGTCAAGTCATCTCCAATAGTCTCATTTGATTTACCAAGTGACTGACTTGATCAATAGAGTCTTCAATAGATTGTGACTCTTTTATCTTGATAAGTTCAAACTCTTTTCAAAGATTTTGAACTTGCGTCCACTTGGTTTTAGTTGTCCCCACATAATATTCCTTAAGCTTAGTCAATGGTTTCTTTGCAGTTTGCAATTCACGATCCTATTGAATGTTTTCTCAGACACAACAGCTTGAATAAAAGATAAAGCCCTGTATCGCTTTGTAACTTTTTTAGAGTAGTGTTTGATCTTATTTATTGTTGCATTATCCTTCAATGCAGCAAGTTCTTCTTTAGTTTCAATGGTTGTCTGGAGGTCATAATATTTGAGAAAAGCCTTCGTCTTGATAGCCTCAAATTGATAATTTTTTATATCAAATATAGGTGAAGACACATGAAAAGCATAAAGTGAAGACATGTTGGAAATGTTGGGAGATGAAACGACAAAGAAAAAAGAAAGATATTTGGTTTTTTAGGTCCAACAAGATGCTCTGATACCATGTTAGTGTAAAATAAGGCTTAAAACAAAATATATGAAAGAATAAGAGAAGAGAGAAAAGATGATGTGATCTGATCTAATGTTTCATTAAAATAAAACAAGGCTTATATACCTTGTATACATGCGGAACACCTGGAAACATGTTTAATAAGTGTAAATGCAAATTACATGCAAACTAATGCACAAGGGACAACATGAAAACAACATTACAACATTAAAACTATAACTATATTACAATGAAGCAAACTAACATTAACTAAGAAAATAAACTTACTTGGAGAGAAAGCTTTTGCTGCATGCATGCAAGTATTACTTTTTAACATAAACTAGTTTTGCATGGGCGATAGAATTGAAATAAGATAGAACCAACTGCTCATAGTTATTCCCAATATTATTACTTTCACTTGGTGTGCTCAATTTATAAGCATTTCATCATCTTATGAGTTAATGTAAGACTTTAAAAGAATATGAGTAATTATTAAATTAATGATATCGTTGTATAAAAATTATCTTTCTATAGCAATTTCTATTCATGCCTACTGTTTTAGTACATAGCTTCTTTTTATGTTAACATATTAACTGCATTTTAGATAATTCTAGTATTACGTATGAATATTATATTTCATCAAATTAAATTTAAGTTGAGCCCAAAGTTAAAATATAAAACTCGATTCAATATGAATCAAATTTGACATTCGAGTTTATAATCAAGTTCTAGTTTGAGTATGTTACCGTATTTACTTGATTTGATTCAATTATACCTTAGTGCAAAAAATCAAAGAGTTTCATAAAAAGGAAAAGTGGTTGATTTGGATGGAGTTACTCTCCTTAAAACCCCAATGTTATTCGTTGAAAAAAGAAGAAAACGTTGCCGTACAAGTGATATAAGCCCAGGTCCAAGATGCCTTCTAGGCCGCTGATGTGCGTGCTCTCTATGGGTATTTACGTAATTTAGCAAAAAGCCCAGTCACGTGATCATCATTGATTCTCTTTGTTCTTTTCCCCTTCCCGCTTGGCCAATTTACTTTCAAACTAAAGTCCGAAAACGGTCGTCTCAGCTTCTGAGAATCATTTTCCTTTTTCTCCCAACAGACTTTGCCTTTGAGACTTTCAGTTGAACTTTAACCGTCAAATCTTCGTAGACCCCATCCAATCATTACCTTCCACATTTCCACCCCCGACGGAAAAGTTTGAGGAAGAAATTAGACAAATGGAGAGCGATCTCTTGGAAATCTCTGGAGAAGACGACGATTCGTTGCTTTCACAGCACGCTCAAGCCCAAACTGACGACGTTTCGGCCTTCAACACTTCCTATTTCTCTTGCTCCCCTCTCCATTTCCCTAGATCTAATCCCCTAGGTTAATTCCTTTTCCTTTTTTTTGCTGTAAGGTTTTATTGCTCTTTGTTTATAGATTGAAAATGGCTCTAATTTTTGTTTTTTGCAGGTGAGAAAGTCAAAAACCCTAGTTTTTCATCGAACATTGACAAAGAAAATATTAACAATAATGCGAGTAAATCAGAACTTCCAAAGCTAAGCTTGGATCCACAGCAAATGAAGAGGAAGAGAAAAGGTAGAGGTTATAATTTGAGGAAAAGCTTAGCTTGGGACCGCGCTTTCTTTACTGAAGAAGGTAATGATTTACCTTTTTTGGATTTTTGCTGGTTTCGTTACTTAAAACAAATGAGATTGAATATATATATATTTATTTATTTATTTATGAATTTTTCTTTTGTGTTAGGTGTTTTGAATTCGACGGAATTATCTTTGATTAGTGGGGATTTCGGTAATTTGAGCGGGGAGAAATTGTCGGTTATTGAAGAAGAGAGGATAGAATCGTTATGCGGTGATTCACCTGATTTGCAGGCACTAGAGAATAATTTATTTAAAGAGTTGCCTTTAAATAATAGTAATAAGAATGAGCAGAAGAAGATTGGTAGCAGCTTATTGCAGAAGAGTTCGGGTTCAGCCCCCCGTTCTGCGGTTAGTTAGTTCTCCATAAATTTACATATATAAGTACGTTTAGTTTCCTTCTTTCTGAAATGAAAGTAATTTGTGAATTCTGTTTAATATGAATTTGCTCAGGTGAAACAGAATGTTCTTTCAGTTCATGATGTTAATAGAAGTGGTTCTAAGCGTAGCGGTTGTCCAAGGCCTGTTATATCATCTGCATATCCTTCTTCTTAGTTATAGTTTTGTTGAATTGTTAAGTAGTGGCATATTTTTGTGAAGGGTTATTTTGTTTACTTGTATCTTTATGTATATGGCTTCATACAAGAGTTTACCTTGACTTTTTCAAACTCTTAAAAGACCTGCAAATGTGAGCACAACAAAGGCAGCAGCTAAGGAGCCAATAATTTCTAAAATACCTGTTCGAAAGCCAGATTCCCTAGTACTTTCTACAACTGCCAAGAGTGCCTCAAACATCAATAAAGCAAAGGGGAATCAGAGTGCTCAAGCAGGTAACTGGCACATATAAGGTTTTTTGGAAGTCCTGCTTGGTTTCTATTTGTATGTTTCATTAAATTCTTGATGGGTTAAATTAAACTACATTTGATAAATTTGTATTGGTTAAAGTTTAGCATTAGCTCTTGACATGAATATCTTTGTTTGTTTTTCATTTTTCATTATGCTTTTATAGTTTGATAAATACGTATTTTTTTTAATTTAAATTTCACATTAGTGTAAGATGCATTTTGATATATTTGTATCTGGTTGGTTTCTTTTCTCTTACCGCAGTCAATGCCCACAGAAACATTGGATTGTCGGGTTCCAAGAGAAGTACTAGAAGCACTCAAAATGATGCAAAGTCTAGTCTTTCTAGTAGATCTCAAAACACAAAGTCCTATGCTCAACAGGCTAAGAGAAATGTGGTGAGACTAAAGCTTTTGGAAGTCATAGGAATTAAAAGATGATAGACAATTTTGTGCTCCATTAGTGTTTCCTTTGACACTAAGAAAAACTTTCTTTTTATCTTCTGTTTTTTCTTTTCTATGTTCAGGGAAGCTCAGCATTGGCAAGTCATTTATCAACCTATTTACACCATCCATCAGTTACTAAGGCAGATAATGGCTTAAAGGGCAACCAAGATCCTGTTGTGGCTGCGGCTCATGGATGTACTAATCATGAAGCTGGTTCCAGCAAAATTGCTTCTCTTCCTCAAAGTGGTTGCCGTATTGGTGGAAACACTCAATATGCACAGCCACGAATAGCAAAACCATCTGGTTTACGGATGCCTTCACCATCATTGGGATTTTTTTCTCAGGTATGTTAACTGTACATAAATTCCAGTAAAGTCTTATGTATTTAGGAATGCTTAAAAGCATCACGGGGGTTCTTCTCTCTCTCTTGTTGATTCACGATCTTGTTTTGCAGTCAAAGACTAATTCTTCACAGAATCCACAGAGTAGTTCTCAGCTATTCAACAACCCAAAGTCTAAAATTCCAAATCTGTTGAAGCTTGGTGTCTTCAATTCTATTTGTGAGAGCCCCACTCCATCTATGAAAGTACCTGTAGTGAATAATGGTGTAGCAGCAACAAAAACCGGAAGTATGTCAAGTACAGAATCCTCTGTTCCATCAAGTGTTAATTCTTTATGTGAAAATATCAGACCCAACTTACAAATGCCAAGGGTGGAAGTGAAGGTTCTCTGCAATTCTGACAACCATGAATTGATGAATAATCAGCAACAATTGCACACTATTGACAATGATCTTAATCAGCAAATTCAAAATGTAGGATTGCAGTGTACTGATAACAAGTTACTCTTGCAAAGTCAATCCTCCGAACAAGTGAACTTAGATTATAAGAGGAGTGAAGATCTGGTTATCCCCCAAAGTCCAGATCAGCATGCGGATGAATCTAAAGATCCCCATTTTATCTCTCATTGTAGCCTGCAAATAAAAGGAGCCTTGAAGACTGATGTTGGCAACCAACTTTCAGGAAAGAAACAGCATAATTCATTAATAGAGGATTTTGATCTCTTTCCACAGTTGCATTCTAGTGATATGAATAGTAATAATATACATGGTTCTTCAAAAGTAAAAGATGATCAAATAAGCAGCACGCCTGATAGTCATGGCCAACCAAGTGAACAAGTTGAGCAGGCAAAACCTTGCACCTTTCATGATGATCAGATAATTAATGAGATTGAGAGGCCGCATATTAATGATAGTGCTATGCTCAAGGAGGGTGAAGATTCAGAAGAATTTCTTAGTTACAATAGTGTGCAGAGTAATGGTATTTGCCAAAAAGTCAGAGATTGCAGTGCCAGTGAATTAGAAATGTCCAATGGTCTATCTCACTATAGAGACGGAATCCAAGGAAACGATGGTTCTGGTGAGTCTGCTGATTTTAATCTGAAATCAAATGTGGGAGATGCACAAATGCATTCTTTCAAATGTGACCTATCTCTTGAAAACAGCAGTAGTCTCCTGAATGATTCAGAGGCGGATAATCAGCAGTTACTTGTAGAGGATGTAAATGAAAAACTAGTTGAACCGCCACCTCTTCCAGATCCAGGCATTGTAGTAGAAAGAGTCTTCCAGGATAAGTATGGATCACATTCAACTGATTGCTTATCACGCGGGGAAATCTTTTCTTCTGAAAAGGTTTTAGCTGAAAGCAATCTTCAAAGTGTTAAAGATGTAGCATCAGAACCAGCTGATGCCTTTCAAAGTGAACCAGGAAATCCAGGTGCTCCTTGTTTGATACCGCCTGCATTGCAAAAGGGTGGTCATGAGATGACTGATGTGGTTGAGTGCCTATATGTGGAGCATGTGGTCTCGGTTTCTACTGATACACAGTGCAACTGTGACATTAATCTCCTTTGTGAACCCACATCTGAGGGATTAGAAGGGATCGGTGAAGATCAAGTAACCGGATCAATAACTGCTTGTGATATTGGTGTCAGTAATGACCGCCAAAGCAGTGCAGATCTTAGTGGTAGTGAAATTGATAATTACCAGTCAATAGCACACTTTAGCCCAGTAGTGCAATTTAAAGGTTATTCTGAGATAGATGATATCACTGACCTTAAAAGTGTTGAAAGCAAGCGATATGATTCGTCTGCAAAATATAATTCTGCCATTAGTGAGCCTGAAGAAAAAATCACTTCTTGTCATATTGATGCATCATCTATGCTCACTAACTCATTGCTTGATAAACAAAATGACCATGAAAAGTCTATGGCCCAAGCTGAGCTGATACAGTCCTCCTTTGAAGCTTGTAAAGCATCCCAACAGAATCAGATTCCAGATGCATATCACAGGCTTAAGTCTGTGGAGGGAAAATTTGCTGAAGAGTCCCATAATTTGGACAGTAATAAGCTTGCAGATGTCAGTCCCGAAGATAAAGGTTCTGTTGGATTAGTAGTGGAAGGTCCTTTTGGTCTGTCTCAGGTAGAATGCATAGATGAAACAAATGAATTATGTGCTGCTGGAGCTAACGAGACGACTACAAGATCTTTTGAGGAACATGCACATTCGCAGTCCTTTGATAGTATTCCACTTGAGAGCTGCAAAAGTAACCTTTTCACTTCAGCAGAAATTAACAATTATGCAATGGTTGTTGAGGATTTAAATGACCCTCCTGATCTTCAAAATGTTGTCATTGTTGAACAAATTTTGTCAGACAAAATTGGATTGTCTGTGAATGAGGAAGTATCAAGTTCTGTTAAGATTAAGGTGTCAGATGACAATCATGATTGTTATAATGATATGATCTTCAGGCCTGACAGTGAACAAAGTGGCCAAGCAACCTCTTTGAATTTTGATTTGTCTTCATTGAGTGAAGATCAAAATTCTGGGGCAGTAAATACCTGCAATTCACAGGCATTTTGCTCTTTGAATGAGGAATCAACATCCTCAATCAATGCAAATCAGACCTCTTCAAGTGGAATTGTCTTACAGGAAGAAGTGAATAGATTGGAGAAAAGTGTGCCACAGGAATTAAACAGTGCTATGATCCCCATGGAAGCTGAGGGTGGACCAACTTCTAAGTAAGCACCATTCTTTATTTGCACTGTATTCGTCTATGGTTTCAGCTAACTCCTATGCTTTTTGAGAACTTTTAAATGTCATAAGAGTTTCGGAAAAGTGCTCAAGTCTGACTTGTTTTATGGCAGTGAGAAAACTGGGGATGACAAAAAACAAGATGCTCCCATAGTGAAGCCTCCTCTGAATGCTGTTCCATCTTCTGATGAATGGTTAGCTGCATTTGAAGCTGCTGGAGAGGAATTAAACACTGCTGTGATCCCTGTGGAAGCTAAGGGTAGAACGACTTCTAAGTAAGCATCTTACTTAGTTCAACCTCAAAACACATTTTGCACTGTATTTGTCTATGGTTTCATCTAACTCCTATGCTTTTTGAGCATTTTTAAATGTCATAAGAGTTTCAGAAAAATGCTCAAGTCTGACTTGTTTTATTGCAGTGAGAAAACTGGGAATGAAAAAAAACAAGATGCTCCTGTAGTGAAGCCTCCTACAAATGCTGTTCCATTTTCAGATGAATGGTTAGCTGCATTTGAAGCTGCTGGAGAGGTATTTTATTTATTTATTTTTTCCTTTTACCCCATGACGCTGAAGACTCATGTTGATGAGCGTGATATTCAAGGTTTAGAATTGCATTAAGTAGGAAACCAATAGAGAGTAGCATTAAGCTGTTTAGTTGAATACCTATACGTAAATTGTAAGTTGAGTATAAGCTTGAAAGAAAATCTGTTTATGTTTTACCACTTATAGTTTCATTGAAAACTCATTGCAAAATTACTTTTTAAAAATATGTGTTTAGCCATATTTAAAAATGCGTTTTCTTCACTCAGGAAATTTTAACAATGAAAAGTGGTGCTGTACAACATTCACCCAAGGACAAGTCTCTGCCTGAACCTGGTCCATGGTCCCCGGTATGGTTCTACTTCCTGTACAAGATTTGAATTTCTATATAATGTTATGTTTTTTCTGGTTGTGAAAGCTGAACCAACTGATCAAATATAAAGGCATTTCTTTCAAATATCAAGTTCCCAAAATGTAATGAAAGTATCAGACTAATCTCATTGGTCAAAAGGCTACGTTTCTGTTGATTGTTGATACCTCCTTTTTAATTTTTCTGATTTTTCTGTTTCTTGCAGAAGAATTTCATTTTTGCTGCCCCTAATATTTCCTATTTTTGACATTCTGTTGCTCCTCTACTCCATTTTGTTCCAACCGGGCACCCTGGGGTAACTCCTAGAATTATACTATAAACATGCACCAAGAGTTTAATCTTGACATGGACCAACTAGGATTATTGATGCAGTAAAGATGTTATGAAATCATTTAAATTGATGCTTTTCGCATTGTTTAGTGATATCAGTCATTGTTGAAAGTCATGGCTTGGGACCTAAAATTTCTTCACCTGTTATGTGCAACTAATGCTGAAAGATGATGTGATTTTCAGGTGAGAAGGAAGAACAATCAAGGGATTGGACCATTTGATTGCACAAAATTTACAAACACAAACATCCCACCTGGTCTTGAGTAGAGGAGGCTGAGGCTCACCTAATCATCTGTTTTTTACAGCTAACAAAAGTGACAATTCTACTATCACGCAACACCTAACCAAGGTTTGAGCAAATATATAAATATAAATGCCACAATTCTGGCATATTTCAAGCTTCTTTTGTATATCAGTTTGATCAGTTTTCAACTAGACTTAGCTGGAAATTTGTACCGCCGGCCAATCAAACTTTCCTATGATCTCCAGGTGAGGGATTGACAACTTCACCTTTCTTTTCTTTGGCCTGGCCCTTTGCCTTTTTTATTTTTGGATAAACGTATTACTAATTAATTTGGATTCTCTAAAAGCAGTTTGTTTCTAATAATAATTGCATTGGAGTTTTTTTTTTTTGAAAAAAAAAAAATTGGGTTGAATATTTCGTTTTTCAAGTGAAAAAGAAATTATTTGGTACAAAGATTAAAGTTTCGTCGTGATTTGGTGTATGTTTAAGTCTGATTAATGAACCGTTTGTAAAAAAGAAAATAAAACCTTGGCTTGCATTCTTGATAATTTTCTTCAACTTTTCGGTAGCTTACTGTTTACCACAAATAAAATTAGAAAATGAACGTCCTCTTCATATAGGAAAGTGCACCGCTTTTCTACATATAATAACAGGTTTTCTTGATTTCTTTCTTTCTATTCAAATTTTTTTGTCTCTTCAGTTGATTCTTACCACGCAAGTCTTTCAGTCTTCCTTTCTTGATTTCACTGTTATCTCTTTTCCCAGCATCCAAGACTGTCTGTGCCATGACCCCGGCTTCAGAGCTTACCCTTAAACAACTTCAAGACTTTCACAATATCGACCGCCAGGCATATACTAGACTGGTAATAGGCCTAGGCTTCGACCTTTTCCCATCCATGAAAATCGTTGCCTTTTGGAATTTTCTTGAAAGAAGAGGCTTCAAGCATTTCGTCAAGAACCTCCAACAATTACCTGATCCATTGCTTTTTTCTTTAGCCAAAGAGGCCATAATGTTCTTACACTGCTTATACCTTTCTACTCAAGAAATCTTTCCAAGGGTCCATAGAGATTTCCCTGTTACGCGTAAACTCGTTGGTCAACATATCTCGTTGGCTTATCTTTTTAAGAACAGGGAATGCCCCAAAAGAATGATTGAGGATTTCGTCGAAGATGTGTGCCGACTAGCATTTTGTGATATTGTTCTAACGCGTTTGGCTTGCAAGAAATCTTCAAAATCTAACAGTGCATTGCAATGCCAAACTCCTCATGGGGGAAAAATGCAACAGAAGGTGGCTACTGCGACAAAGGACAAGGCTAGAGTTGGTTCAGAAGATCGAACATTGTTCATGACCTTCTCCAGGGGACATCCTGTTATAAACCAAGATCTTCATGGTTTCATTGTCAGGAAATTTGGCGAATGTGTGGAGGCAATCTATATGGATAAAAGCCCGCTCCCTCTGTTTGCTTGTGTTGTTCTTAAGTCACTCTCGGACATGTCAATGATTCTTGGGGGCAAGAAGTTGGTGAAATTCTTCATTAATGGGAAACAGGTTAGGGCTAGAAGATTTGTCTCAAGAAGTGTGAAGCAGTCTCGATGCACAGCAGCAAGAGCAACAGGTATTCCTGAAAGGCGACTTAGCAGTTTTTGCTAGACGGAAGATCATACTGTATTGTACTAATTTACTGCTAATTACTAATAGGTGTTTGCTGGTAGAAGAAACTGTTTAGACAATTGCTAATCTAGGACAAGGTTTCTAAAATGAGAAAAAAAGAAAAAACAAGAACATTCTTTTGTAGCTTGTTTGGTTTCTGATAGAAGAGCCGACATACCAAAATCCACTGTTCAATATACAAAAGGGCCAATTGTGCAAAGTTGCTTTAGTAAGGTTACACTTAAAGGAGTACTATGATTTTGATTTTGTTGTGTGTTTCTTTCTTGGTATAACACCATGTCCCTGGAAACCCCCAGCTCTCTGTTTCTCTGCACTGTAATGGCTTATGGCTTGATGGCAATAATATAAGACAATCCCGAAGCTGATAATGTTAACCAAGACAGACATTGTACTCAACAGAGTTGCACTTCAATTGTCTAGCCCAATATACAATTTTAGACACCCTTACCGCAAGTTGTCTTCAATACATGTTATCTAGCCTCCAGTTATTCCTGTGTCCAAATTACTATAAAAACAGCTAAAGCTAGACTAGCTTGAATCTATCTTCTACTCAACAGGAGGACATCCAATAATCGGTTTCACAGTAGTCAAGGAAACAGGAAAATCGTGATATGAATCAATGCAGTTTTGACTTGGGAAATGTAATAGCAGCAGAAATATCCACAAAGCCGACATAGGCATTGTGGATGTTCTATATATTTGCATAAGATTACCATTACACATTTCTAATTGCATTTAGTATTCCATTTTCTTCCACATCATCATTGCTTTTAAATTGTCATTCCCATTCCCCTCCATTACTGTTTGATGGCCTGGAAAAAATTGAAATGCTTCTCCAAGTCCAACAAAAATCTAGGGAGAGCCCGACATAGACTTACACATGACCATGTTCCAAGCTCTCATCAGTTGCTTCAACTGCAGCATCATTTCTCAGCCTCACAACTCTCATCGTTACTTTTATTCCCTTCTTCCGGACTCTGATACCTATAACACTTGGCACAGATGAGAAAATAAAATAAGTTAAACATTTGCATGACGGCAAACATCAAATAGACATTTCCCAGCCTTCCCTTATTTATATCGTCTGGTAACCATGTAGTGACCGTGCGAACTAGATCAATTACGGCAGTGCTTAAATAATAGGCAATTCCCACCACTACTGAAATCATTGCAGCCGCTGTGCTCCTCAGTGGCTTTGGAAATTCTTGATAGTACAGTGTGACTTGTCCTGGATAATGGAATGCTTCTCCAACTCCAACCAACACTAGCTGTGGCACCAACCACAGGACCAACATAGGAACAATGGACCCTGGATGGTCTGAAACATGGTGGATTTGAGCAAATTTTAACCTTTTTGATTCGACCAGGGCAGCAACAGCCATCCCTGTCATGTTAAACACGTGGCCAAGTCCTATTCGTTGAAGGGGCATCAGTGATCTGTGAGTTATCTTCTGCCACATGGGAAAAAGGAACCGGTCGATGAAAGTGAGATTGATGGCAGTTGAGGTTAGTATGAATACTATCATGGATCCTGCTGGGACTTTTAAATTTGGTCCAAGATGGCGGTCCAGGGTTAGAGCTTGGAGGATTGTCAAGGTACTTACAATTGGTAATGTGGTGCACAATATAATACCACTTGACAACAGTGGGAAAATTCTTAACAGGGTTTTCAGATCCTCAACTTGTTGAACTGAGCACAACCTCCATGATTTTGCGATTGATCCATCCACCTTGGTGTCTCCTTCAGTTTCCAATGCCGCATGGTTTAGAAACCTGCATTGCTTAATTGGTGCAATGTCATCAAATAATGAAATAAAGTCACTTCCTAGACTTAGGTGAATTGGTATATTAAATGATAATTTAAAGACAGATTTGAGAATTTTGGAATAGGTTTAGAATTAATTTAACATTCCCATCAGTGTATACCTTCTACAATAGAAGAATCTATAGCTTGGAATTGGCATTGAAATCAAGATTTGCTTAAGATATTTTAAATGAATAATTAGCATCTTGGATCAATCTTTAACTTTTAACAGGGAAATGTTCAAAGTGAATATATATATATATATATATAAAAGGAAAAATCATACCCGAAGCTTTTAGTAGGCATTGAATATCTCTTGTCCATTGGTCCATCTTTGTGATGGTAGTAATCTTCAGCTCTGGATGAAAGAGGAACCTTTCTCTTGAGAAAGGTTGCAACGATGACACGAGCCAAGCTTGTGAAAGGGCTCCCCTGAGGCTTCACATGTCTATAATAACGTCTTCCTAACAAGAAAATGGCTAATCCAACAACGTTGACTGCAACACATAGGCAGTATCCTAGTGCCCAACTTACATTTTCCTCAATATAAACAATTACTGTGGCACCTAATACCAGTGAGGTATACAAAGTGACAGCAAACCAATTGAAGAAAACCCTTTGATCCTTGGGATTCTCAAATTGATTAGCTCCCATGGCTGCAATGGTAAAGCGAGTGCCTGCCACCCCTATAGACGCTAGTGCTATGCCTGAATAAAGGACAGAAAATTGAACTTTTGACGGGGTTGGGCACATGCCTGATCCATTTTGACATGGTTGAGGCCTCAAGGGTTCAAGCATAGCTGTTAAGGCAATGAGGAGAATCCCCTGCAATTGATATTAAGAAAGCTGCTTCAACAAAGGATAACTCCTTTTCACAGTTGAAATCAATTTAACAACCATAGCATGTTCTAGTTTGTATTGTTTCTTTTCACTTTAACATTGCATAAAGAGGAGTAAGTAGAAGATGTGAATATGTTCATCCAGAAAAAGATGTGATCAATACTGCAGCACTTTAATGTTTTGGAAAAAGGAATTAAGAATTAGTTAAAAGAGCAAGGGGAAATGACTTGACTATGAACAGATTACTGTACAAAGTTCTATTCCCATCTTCATTATTAGAAAATAAATATTCCTACAGGCTACAGCAACAATTTTGAACTATCTTTAGCTATTAATTGCAAATCACCCTACAGTGAGCCTATTCCAACAGAAATGGTATAGTCCTGTAGGTTTGTTGTAAAAAGTTCCAGTCGCTATGTGGCTTATGATTGACACCTATTTAATAGACCAGGTGAACTGGCTAACTATGGAAAGGATTCAGAGATGCCAAGGCAAGAAACATGACATCCATAAATATCAAAGTTGATAAGCTCCATCTTGTCAACAGAAAAGAATAAAGAAAAAACAAACTCTTAACATATTGTCAGATTAACAAATTTAGTCAAAAGATGAGTTAAAAACATTTTCATCCAACTTTCCAAGAGAACCAGTAGTATACATTACTATATTAGTATCTAACATTCGAAGCCGGCTTGTGTTCTGTTTTCATGTTTTAACTGTAAGTATTTTACCACTTACATAACAGAAGCCAAAAGGCAACATAATTCTCTTTTCTTCATTTCTACCAGTGCTCAATACCATGATATGCATTTGAAATTGTGTAATGACTAATATATAGCATCAGTATGATTAGCCACATAGCAAAAAGGCATTGTCATGCTTGTTTATTGTTCAATTAGTTCAACTGTTCTGGTGTCAAGGAAGGCTATTACCAGGACAGAGACCAGAGAAGACGTCCAGATGACAGAATAGCATCCTAAAATGGAATCAGCAAGGATTGCTGCAATCACTGGAAGTAGACTAGTGGAAGCAGCCGCCATGTTAAAAGTTTGAGTAGCATCAATGCTTCTTACATGGAATATTTCTATCATATACACAATTAAGTTGTTTGCCCATCCTGATACAGCTATGCTCGATCCCATCAGGGTCCCTGGTGTTAGTGAAAAAACAAAAAAAAACAAAAAACAAAAGCAAAAATGATGCATTAACTAGTCAGTCCAAGATTGCATGACACACTGAGAGAGAGAGAGACAAACCAGCAATTAAGGGGAAAGTAGTCCAGCCGCCTTGTTTGGGAGCAGGATCAGGCAATATTTGTGCTTCTTCATTGCCAGAGAGTTCACCTCCCATGTCGCTGCTGAACAATACTTGCTGCAAACTTTTTAGCTATGTTAGTGTTCTACCCATGAAAGTCTTTATATAGAATGCAAGAATGTTGTTACATATTCTCCACCAGTTGAGTTACCAGCTTCTCTCCTTGTCAGAGAAAAGATAAAGTCCTTCATGGACTCCTATGGTTACGCATCAAGCGAAGATATGCGGGCATAAAAATCCAAGGATCCTGGTGACTCACAACCTCAATAGTGAGCAGTAGAAGTTGCAATTGGAAAGGTGGCCTTCTTTATGGTTGACGATAGAGTTTTGTTGGATTTCACTTATCAGAATATATGTGACAACCATCATACAATTAGCTCACCATTTTCTAACCAATGCCAAAGGGATTCCACTGCAAGTTATAGAATCAGATGCCTCTCAAAGCAAATTAGTTTATTCTCCATTTCTCCAGGTACCTTTTATTATTTTCACAAATTAAAAACGTTTCGGTGATGTCAATTCAAGATGCAGTCAGAAATCTGCTACGAAAAGATAAAATAAATCCTTTTGACATCTTATCAGCTTAAATGTCGATTCAACTTTTAGTTTTTCAAGAGAAGGAACACTAAGCAGACACTCTTCACTAGGAAGTTGCAACCCACGGTTGTGCACATTAGTTGATGTGAGGACTGAAGATAGCAAGCAGAAAGATCTTATGCTAAATTGCTCTCTCTTTCAAATCTTGTTGGATTTCACTTAAGTGGAGTTTGATATTTTATATTGTAATATAATTATAAGTAATGTAATTACTAGTAATATGATTACAAGGAAAATAATATTACAATATTTGATATACAAGTAAAATAATAATTAAAATACAAAAAAGATAATATTACAGCGTTTGATTTACAAGTACTCTATTGAAAATGTAATATTAATTTTTAAAATTACCCTTATTTATTACAATTCAAGTTTAATATACATGTATTTTTTATTATTAATTTTTATATAATATCATCTTTTAAATATATTTTTAATATCATATATTTTATTTTTATTTTTTTTTATAATCTTATATATTTTATTTTTATTTCTTTAATATAATTTTTTATATTATATATTTTGTTTTAATTTTTTTTACCTATATCATATAAATTTTAATTTCTTATATTTAATCTTATTTTAATTTTTAATTCTTATATTAAACATTTTATTCAAATATTGTTTATTTTAATTATAACATTACAAAATATTTTTAACAAGGTAATAAATTTAAAGAGTAAAAATATCTTTAAGAATATTACAAAGTGCAATGTAATATAATTGCATTGGTTTTGAACTATCTCTAGGCTGTAATATGATTGCATTACAATCTTATATTACAGTAGTTTGTTGTAAAACAAATACTATTGTGTAATTTAATTAAACACATTGTAGGGAATGTGTTCTCACTTCCCTCATACCAAACACTGCCTTGTGTTCAACCTAAAAGATAGTTAAACATTGATGCGTAACCCGTAACTAAAGAGAATATTATAAGTATAAAAAGCAGTAAGATTTTACATTGAAGTTTCTTTGCTGTCAAACATATATTTTGTTGGTGCAAATGTTCATATGAAATCTAATGAATCGGTAAAATTGATTTCAAGATGAGTTTTTTAGTAGACGTTATTTTTAAAATTTATTTTGCACCCATTATATAAGGATATAATGAAACAAACGTTTAATTTTATTTTTACATTTTACAGGAATAGACCGTTAAATATATCCAAAGGCTGACAAAGTTGTTTAGCTTTAGAATCTACTTTTTGCAACAAATAGCTTATACATAATTTAAATTTATTTTATAGATGATGGAAACTTAAGTATTTATATTTAATTTCAAAACATAACACTTTTATTGTTTTTTATTTTTTTATTTTTGTTTTATTTGTTTTTGTATGTCAAAATGGTTGGCATTTTTACATAGGCTTGTAAATATCTCTATAAAGCTACAATATTTTCATCAAGATACCTCTTTCTTTAAAGACGATTTTTTTAACTCTAAAAAATAAGGTGTTTTCCAAAAATAATTTATGTTTACTTTTAATTGTTTTCATCCAAAAGAAAAAATTTTTAAACAAAATTATTTTTAATGAAACCTCTTCATATTCAAGCACACGTATTGAAAAAAAAAATGTTATTGCACATTACGTTGAAAAAAAAAAATTGTCATATGTCATTTTTTTTATGATCACAGGAAATACAGCATATAAAATAACTCCAAAAACTAATTATCTAAATTTGGAGCTTTTGAATAATATCTTTTTGTCCAAATTCATTTCATCTCTGCAGTAACTTGATGTTGAATAACTTTTCAATATATCTTCATTCTCATGTCAATTTCCTTTCTGATTTTAAATTTTGTCTCAATCATGAAGGTATTTAACTCTAAGAGTTTATGTTTTAGTAAAATATAAAGATAGATACCAAGTTACAAGTCATGTTTAAAAGATGTTGTTATTATATGCCATGTTCCAAAAAAGTTATCACACGACATGCTGAAAAAAAAAGTTGTTACACGCCATGCTTTATAGTGTTTAACTCTAAGAGTTTATATTCTAGTGAAATATAAAAGAATAAGTTACATGTCATGTTTAAAAAATGTTATTACATGTTATATTCAAAAAATTTTACTATACGTTATTTTGAAAAATATGTTGTTATATAAAAATGTACAAAAACATGTTATTATAGGCCATGCCATATTCAATAGATTTGTTATACTTCAAGTGCATTAGAGTTGTTACATGTAAACATGGTGTGTAATAATATGTTTGCATATAGCAACTCTGCGTGGTGTTCTAATTTACAAATTTCATTTCACTTATAACTTCAACCCATCAACTTTCGAGTTTGGTAAATGTAAATCAATTGTTGATTTTTTAAAAAAATTTTACAAGAAACTAAAGACTTTGAAAATTTTCAAAAAAGAAGAACATGAACATAGTAAGGAATTAACAACTTTGCAAGAAAAAAACTCTCTCACCTTCATTTAGATTCTTTATATATATATATATAACTACAAAATATCAAAACCTACCAATCCGTAGATGTAGTCTTGAAAAATAAAAAAATTTTATTAAAATTTGAAATGGGCTATTTAATTAGATGTTGGCTATTTTTCACAATTTGCTCATCTTAAAGATATCTTTACATTTTGTAAGATGTAATAATTAGATAAAGGTATTGTTTCAATAATTACCTTATAAAAAGATAACTATTTATTTTATAAGAGATAATTTTTAAAGTGTGATATGAAAAGATAACTTTACAAAACCAAATTTTTGAGTTGTAGTATTTTTTCAATTGTCTCATAATTTTTGAATTTAAAAGTATTTTTATAATATATCATTTTATTAAGAGACATAACTATTTATATAAAAATTTCGCTTACAATCTAATAATTATATTATGTTACTATATGTGACATAACTTTTGAACTAAGATAAATTTCTATTATATGAGACAACCTTCTATTTTGAAAATACATTAACATATTTTCTTAAGCAGAACTATCATTAACTTCCTTTTCAGCATTCTGATACTTATACAACCTGGCACAAGCAAGGAAATAACCAAAGTTGAGCATCCCCACCACAGTTAAGGTCCAATAAACAGTATCTAGCCTTCCATTGTTTATGTTATCAGGTAACCAGCTCGTAACCTTCCTAAGTAAATCAATTATTGCAGTGCTTAAGTAGTAAGCGATCCCAATAATCATAGCAATCATAGCAGTTGCTGTGCTTCTCAGAGATGCAGGGAATTCTTGATAATATAGTGCAACTTGTCCTGGGAAATGAAAGGCTTCTCCAACTCCAACCAAAACTAGTTGGGGAAATAGCCACAGAGCCGACATAGGCACGATGGAACTTGGTTGAGACCGGAGGTGGTGGGTATGGACCCTATTGAGCCGTTTTGACTCCACCAATGCTGACACGGCCATGCCAAGAACGTTTAACACGTGGCCTACACCTATTCGCTGGAGGGCTGATAGAGGCTTCCGAGTCAGCTTCTGCCACATAGGACACAAGAACCGATCAATCAGGGTCAGGAAAATGGATGTGGAAATCAACACTATGACTGCGACAGAGCCAGCAGGGATTTTGAAATGTTGCCCAAGGTGACGATCCATGCTTAGAGCTTGGAGAATTGTCAGGCTGCCCTGGATTGCTATTGGAATGCTTAAAAATATACTTGAAGACCATAGTGGGAAAATTCTGATCAAGCTCTTCAGATCTTCTACATGTTGCACCGTGCAAAGACTCCATGGTTTTGCAATTGAGCCATCGGATCCAATGTCTCCTTCAGCTTTTAATGATGCACGGTTGAGGAACCTACAACAAAAAGAGTCCAAAGTGCTTTATAATTAACTCATAATTGTTTAGCCATGATTTCGGTTATGCTTTGCTTAATGAACACAAGTTTAAAGGTTGTTTCCACTGATCTGCCTCAAATATTTTAAGTGCACCCAATCAACACCACAACCAGACCCAGCACTGTAGTTTGATTGCAATCAATAAGTATATATAGATATGCGCACATTCTATGAAATCATGAGGATCAAAGACTTTGCCCACTCCAAACGATACGAGATAAAGTAATTAGATAACAAAGTTCTGTCAACAGCAAAAAGATAAGCACAAAGAAACAGCAAACCCAATAAAGATTTGATGGGTTCAATTGTTCAAAGGTACGTGGTGGGGCTCTCCACTAACTTAACGCCCATTTTTGGGAATGAATAGATCGATGGAATCCTTCTCGTTGACTATGTGTTCTACGGAGGACATTGTCCCTATGCTGTACACTTCCTTCCAAGACTTCTGATTAATTTATCAACTTTTCCCAGGGAGATGGACAGGAAATTTAGAATATGTGACACCTAACTGTGCCGCCATGTTTGATTGCGATATTTGACAAATAAGTAGAATAAATTCCATT